>NC_140183.1:89623075-89763075 GCF_963971535.1 Notolepis coatsorum
TTGTTCCCATTATTAAATGATACATTACCCATAACAGCTAACTTGTGAATTTTAACTTGTTACAGGCAAAATATCCATTCTTTACTGATACACTTACTGCATTGTCTGCAGTATAAACCCCTCATTAAATTCCTCCCCTTGTTTACACAAAACTTGTAGCAATACAACCTGTAGTAAACACAAACACAAACGGACCCACTTCCAGAATACATATATAACACAAAGCAAAAATATAACTCACCATTTTCCCCTGAACGAGTGAATGGAACATCGCCTCGCGACCCCAGAATACTTCCCGTACCAACACGCATGCGCAGTATAGCAAACGGTGCACACAGAGCAACCGATGTGTACCGCGACAAAGTACAACTATTATCACAAAACACTCCGTTTCGTCCTAATACAATGCAACGACATCCACCGCACACTCTAACACTTCCTAACCGTTACTCCCAAAACTCCGCCACACATACATGCTGCTCGCAATTTCACAGAACACCCGCATGCAAGCTAATAGCCTAGCCAGCATGATGTGATGGTTCAACACTCTCCAAGATCCGGGCGTTATGCGATGTTCCACACGCGTTTGAGATCCGCACATTCATTCAGTCCGCTCAGTACTAATCTAACTCTAAACAACATATACACATGTTCAAACAACAAACTCTATTAAAAGAAATTAAAACATCCTATGATAACAAGTGCCGTACCACAGTCCAAAACTAATCATAAACCACTGCTCCTACCCGTTCTCCGCCTGGCCCCACAGTGCCAGGATGTTCTCAACACAACCACGTCATCAACCGGCGACACCTGTTTCCACAACAACACCGTACACAATTATCACCGCATTAAATATAAACATTAATACGGCCACAATTACATCAGTGTACCACTCGACTCGCTTCTCGACACCCATACCTCAGACCACCTTCCGTCAAATCTTTAACATCGCCGCCGTAACGTCCATAGATTACCGTGGCTACCCCCACAGCTAATCCTAGCTAGCCCCAACTTCCAATATGATTCGCCACAGACTCGTATACCGTTCTGATCCACGTTTAACAACATAACAAACCGGCCAAGCTTGCTATGATCACATACATTTATACAAATACATTTATACAAACAAACCAACCCCCCGTACGAGGCGTCGATTACACATGGCGCAACACTTAACATACAAGACCCTGGGTATGCCGACTTTCTAAAATGCATACTGACCGTCCTTCCCCATGACCGACCGTCGTCCGCCCTGAAGTTATAGAACAAACCAGTATTCCAAATTTATTCTCCGAACATCCTCTGGTGTTCACAAGCCAAAACCCCATATTTCTCCTAAACCACCGCGGCATACACAGTCTCATAGCGGCAAGCCCAGTCATATATTTAATAATAAAAAATAAAAAAAATTTACTAAAAAGATTTTGACTACTCTGCATTTACCATTACTGTTCATAGTACCTCACAGTCCCAGTCTTCCTGCCTTTTTGTGACTATCAAAACTTCCAGACCCTGACAACAATCTTCAAGCTAATCATCTCGCCGTCCTAGTTGGCCTCTCGGTCCAAATTCCCGCATAACTAGCACTAGAACTAAACGAATCAAAATAGCCCAATTCTTTCCCCAGAGTCCCCTCTTATCTACGTTCTACCGCTCCTCGCCTCACTTACTCCCCTCTCAAGTAATTATCTGTCCATACATTATGTGCTTGGATCACCTCAGCTATTACATTCACCAGTCAATCATACAAATTCGCCGTACTTTCCCTCATCTTAGGTCTGCTCAATCCGACGCAACCCCCTAACCGTGACACTCTGTCACACCATATATCCTCAGCGCCTCCTAACATCAGCCCTAGCCTGTCCCTAAATATGACCAATAACTAATCGTCGGGCCGCCACTTTTAAACAACAACAACAAAATAAAAAGGTTCTATCCCCCCGCTAACCTAGGCTTGGCCTTTAAACACGCTGCCCGTAGTTACTGCCCTAAACCCCAAGCAAGCGGGCCGAAAGCGGCCTCCTGCCTCTGAATAATCACACATCCATTACAGCTCATGACTGCATATTTACTGGACAACAAGCGCGCCCCCTTTATCTTTGGACAGTCTAAATAATCAGCGCTCCACCATCCCTGCATGTAAAAACCATATTCACCCTGGGCCCCACCCGTGGCTACACGACCAACTTTCCATTCATCCCTTGTTCCCCCATCCAGACAGCAAACTCTGCACTGTAAACCCCTTGTAATGAATGTACCAACCCCGGCTTTATTCTGCATGCCCCCAACGTGCAGGGGCCGTGCGGCGCTGAGCAGCCGGCCACACAAAACCCCACTGCACACCTTTTTGGGGGGCAGTGCAGAACGGGTCACGAAGCACCACTTCTGTCGTAAATTCTAAGTCAATACATTAGATTAATCACAGTGCATACAGGTTTTGCTAAGCGGATGGAAGAAGGAGAAGGATAGAATGGTCCCCCCCTCTGGCTTAGCCAGCAAGGAATAAACGTGCAGTCAGACAAAGGAACTATAGTTCAACTCAAAGGATTTATGTGACTCGGGGCTCAGAGTGAATTAAAAGATTGTTTACATACAGGGATTATTCATACTTTTTCATAAGACATGATTGTACAACAGGATTGATGAGGTTTACATAATCTCAGCCCATTCACGGTGGCTCTCACATCAAAACAAGTCTGCACATAAAATTAGTCATGTTTATCAATGGAATAGACTACTTTACTTTTGCCACCACATGGTTAAACCTGGTCTAAGATAGGCATCTTACTCTATATATCCCAAACAGTGATTACTCCATACAGTTTACTCATGTCGCGGCAAGAGGGCAGTCTGTGGAAGTGGTGGAGACCAGAAAGACCCCCTGGGGATGGGTGCATCTGTCTGGCCTCCTTCTCAAACACCGCGCTCTCTGTTAAATACTCTGATTTCCACCAATAATAACAGTCTAATAATACGTTTGGTCCAATTAGGTTTCTTGCTTCTATATATGGAGTTTTCTCTGTTTCTTAGGTCCCAATCAGATAATCTTCTGGGGGGGCGTCCCGCCCCCCTGTCTCTCCTCGGGGTGTGTTGTCCTTCAGTAAACAGAGGGGTCTGCTTTTGGCCCCCTCCTTTGCTGCTCAGGTCTTCTCAGTCCAGGGGGTCTGTGGCTTTTGATGAGCACAGAGTCTTAACCCTAAAACATTTTCTATATCTGTAGCTTTTAATGTAATGAGTTACATATGTATTCAGCATTTAACCCACGTGGAGTTTGTCTATATTTTAATACCAGATTCCCTATATAAAGTATACTGAATTAATAGTTCCTTGGTTTTAGATTATAGTAAGCTTTACAACGAGAGTGAAATAGCATTATTACTTAACCAGTTTGACATTCTAAATGATATTGAAATACCTTTTATCTACTATGGTTTAATTAGTTTGAGTCTTGTTTATGAATTAGTTTCCATCTAACTTTTGGTTAATCTCAAAAGTAGTTTAGGTCTGTAATCTGTTAGGCGCTAAGTGTGACTTTTCAGTTCCTTTGTTTCTAGTGGTTGACCACATTTGCTTGAGTGGGGGTTGGAATGGCTGTCTAAATACAGTTTCAACAACAGCGGGGGTTTCATATGGGCTCACGCTAATATCCCTCCTTAGAGCACACCAGTGTTTTGCATATGGTTTTTCTAATTATAGACATATGAAATACACAGTCAATGTTACCACAAGGGTTTCAAAATCTAATCTTTTCAAATTCTGTGAATATATGGAAAATAATCAAACGGACACAATTTCATGACATATTATACAACGGCAAGCAAATTTCTTGATTCTGATATGTTGATAGCGTCATAACGACTAAATATAAAGCGATTCTGTCACGGCGAATGTCTTAGTCCTTTAAACAATGTTGGATGATGTAATTGATGGGTCATGAGTCATTGTAGAACAAAATAAAAATCAAAGTTACAGTGTGGCGCGGCAGCTCCAGGCCCGACAGGTGGATTGGCGTCGGGTCATGGGGAATCCATTGTTGTTGATAGATTCTCCCACTTTGGAGCGCTCGCTTGTAGGCAACTTTGATCGCCGAGACCAGACACATAGTCCAGAACAATCTCCACAAGTACAAGTTGCACATTACTACGTTAACGGCGGCAGTTACGACGGTACACACACACACACACACACACACACACACACACACACACAGACAATGTCTTAGTTGCTTAAACAATGTTGGATGATGTAATTGATGGGTCATGAGTCATTGTAGAACAAAATAAAAATTGCGCGAATTGATTTATTGATTAATTGCATTTAAAAAAAAAAATCTTCTCCTTTCTATAGAAGCAACTGGGAGGTGCGCTGTTTTAGGTGAGGGTGGACTGAATGGATATGTTGATAGCGTCATAACGACTAAATGGAAAACGATTCTGTCACGGCGAATGTCTTAGTTGCTTAAACAATGTTGGATGATGTAATTGATGGGTCATGAGTCATTGTGGAACAAAATAAAAATTGCGCGGATTGATTAATTGATTAATTGCAATTTTTTTTTTTTTTTTTTTTTTTATAGAAGCAACTGGGAGGTGCACTGTTTTAAGCAAGGGTGGACTGAATGGATATGTTGATAGCGTCATAACAACTAAATGGAAAACGATTCTGTCACGGCGAATGTCTTAGTTGCTTAAACAATGTTGGATGATGTAATTGATGGGTCATGAGTCATTGTGGAACAAAATAAAAATTGCGCGGATTGATTGATTGATTAATTGCAATTTTTTATTTTTTTTTCTCCTTTCTATAGAAGGAACTGGGAGGTGCACTGTTTTAAGCAAGGGTGGACTGAATGGATATGTTGATAGCGTCATAACAACTAAATGGAAAACGATTCTGTCACGGCGAATTAATTATTTTTTTACCTACTTTCAAGCAGCTGGGAGGTGCGCTGTTTTAAGTGAGCATGGCCTATTGAATTGATTGATTGATTGATTGATTGCTAATTTTATTACTGTCCGCCTGGTTTCCAACTGGTTAAGTTTAGGCCCTCTTTCGAAGTTGGTTAAGGTTAGAGTTTGTCTTTAGAGCAGGGCGATAGACCACCAGCCCTGGTTCCAAACTCTAACCAACTTCGAAAGAGGGCCTAAACTTAACCAGTTGGAAACAAGGCGGACAGTAATAAAATTAGCAATCAATAACCCACGCTCACTTAAAACAGCGCACCTCCCAGCTGCTTCTATAGAAAGTAGGTTTACATTTTTTTTATAAAAAATAGGACGAAGAAAACTATTTTTTTCCTATAGGGCAAAGAAAACTTTTTTTTTATTTGTTTTACCTACTTAGAAGCATCTAAGAATGAAGTTCTATAGAAAGTAGGTTAAAAACTAAATAAAAGTTGGATGTGTTAGTTTGTTGGATGTCTAGGTGAAAGACAGTTGGATGTGTTAGTTTGTTGGATGTCTTAGTTGAAAGACAGTTGGATGTGTTAGTTGGTTGGATGTCTTAGTTGAAAGACAGTTGGATGTGTTAGTTGGTTCGATGTCTTAGTTGAAAGACAGTTGGATGTGTTACTGAGAACAGTTGGATGCCCTTCCGAGCTGCTTCCACATGGAGGCAACTTCTCTTTTTTTCTTTTTTGGGAACTACTTTTTCTGGCGGATGGTTTTTTCAATAAATCTTCAATTAATGTGTGTTTATTGTATAGCAATAAGGTTGGATGAAAGCATTACACCACTTGTAGTCGTGGATTGTGAAAATTAGACCATGCCTAGGGGGTCTAACAACCACCCCAGGCATGGTCTAATTTTCACAATCCACTCCTGCGCGTGATGTAATGCTTAAGTAGGTTAGTTTATTAGGACAAGTGCATGACAATAAGGTTAATTAGGGTTAGGTCTTTTTTTATTTAAATTTTTTTTAGATAATGGTTGAAGAAGTGCGTCTTTAGGGGGCGGCTACGTGGTGCAGTGGGCAAGGCGCTCACCACGAATACTGGAGACTAGGCTCGAACAGGTTCGCCTCCCTGTTCGAGCCCAGCGCTCCACATTGCTTTCAGTTTAGCTGGTCGTCCGCACTAATACACATTGGCAGTATTAGGGGGAGGGAAAGTGATGGGTGGGGATCGGGCGTTGTGGACAGCGACTCCTACAGGTCGGTTGGTGCGCCTGCGCAGTAGAATCAGGAAGCGACAGGGGCGGGGCCCCTCCAAAGCCCAGACCCCTGACGTTGAAAGATCGAGCCGCGCAGGTGGAAAGATGCGACTGCTGTTACCTCGAGTATCGGACGGGACTCGTGCTATGTATGACTTAGTCCACATTGCAGCCGGCTTGTGGGAGGCAAGAAACAGCGTTCAAAGACAGGGGAGGGTTGAATTGGATGATACGAAAATTGGGATGGGAGAAAAAATTGAAAATGGGAGAAAAAGTGGATAAAAAAAAGAAGTGCGTCTTTAGTCGACGGCGAAAGATTGGACGGGTTTCGGCTGTCCTAACTGGGGTGGGTAGTTCATTCCACCATTGTGGGGCAAGGACTGAGAATAGGCAACTTCATTTTTGATGACCCTCCCAGAGCTTGGATAGGAGTAGGTCTGAGGCGGCCAGAAGATGCAGAGCGTAGGGGTCTTGAGGGTGTGTAGTTAGAGACCATTGACCGGAGGTAGGCGGGAGCGGTTCCCTTTGCCTCACGGAATGCTAGGTCGAGGGCCTTGAAGCGGATTCGTGCAGCAATGTGGAGCCAGTGCAGGTCCCTAAGAAGTGGGGTGACATGGGCTGACTTCGGTAGGTTTGAGATCAGGCGGGCCGCTGCGTTCTGAATGAGTTGAAGAGGCTTGGTGGCAGTGGCCGGGAGGCAAGCGAGCACCTGCTACACTGTCCCGTCTCCTCTAACAACACTGGGATATTAGCCTCCTTTCCATTCCATACCAGATACACTGGCTCGTCCCTTTTCACTGTAGATCTTAACCTTGAAAGCCTGAACACTTACAGTACACAGCGTTGTGTGCTGCTGTCCAAGTGCAGGATTGATTTTGACACATCTTGCACAAAGCTGCTCTTATACCTGCTTCAGTGCTTTTAATTGGGTCCACTATACTGGCAACAGTGTTTGCTATGAAGTCTAGGTGTAACTGAGGGGTACAATTCCCTGACTGTATTGAATAAGTATGGTATCATTAAACCACTACTGAGTTATGTACATTACTACTGGCCATACAGTACACAGGTATATGAGATGAACACACCCACAATAACACGGCATCACAAGAAATACGGTTTAGAAGAATATTTATTAGCAGCACGAAGATTATCTTACATTACTTATCAAGATTGAGAGTTGCGCTTGTAAGGCGAAGAATGTGCATGAATAGGTCAAGAGCGTAAGTCCATGAGCATATTACGCAGGAGATAATTAATACCACCTGTATCATAAGAATTATATATGGTACACTAGTAGATCAGCTGGAGATACTAAAGGGGTCCCTCCGGTTGTAAGCCAGCAGGGGAGAGGATTTGTCGGTAGCAGAAAGTCTGGGTCAACGAGGAATAAAGAGACTCCAGGTACAGGAGACAGTGCAATAATCCCTTGATCCGTAGACGAACAACAGCTATTCTCCGGTATGCGGTGCCGCATGGAGGAAAGCTAGCCAGCCTCAGAGTACTAGAGGTGGGCTCGACGGTGCTCCTCACCGGGTAGATCCCACACAACAGTGGGTGTAGACGATTCTCCGCTCCAACAGCTACAGGACCAAAGCAAATATAATCCAGCCGAAAAGGGCTCTGTAGTCGTCGGGTAGGTTATCCAGTGTACATATCCACACGGTTCTCGTCTAGGGCTCCTCGGATGACGGCACCAGGTTAAGCCGCCCAGCCTGGATAAGCACACTAGCTCGGTACGATGAAACGTTGGTAATGCTGGTCACTGTAGAACGGTAGCCGCACTATACACTATACATAATAGACTATTACTTAATAATAGAATAGGTCGAACTCGACGATACAGCGTCAAACTCTGACACTTCAGCTATCAATTCGCACGCGGTCTCAAGGCTCTATTTCGGGGCAAAGTTGCTCACTTCACTTGGTCGTTGACTCGTGATGAAGGCTTTACTAGTAAGGAACGAACGATACGTTGAACGGACGTTTTAGGATAAGACAAGACTACTGCTGTATCCACCTGCAACGTATTTATACGTACGGTGAATAATCTAGTGCCAACCTCATTTCTGTCTCGTATTCCTGCGCAAAACTGGGCATGTTGAGACAAGCCTTGGCGGTGGCTTTGAACTCGGCATTGGGGGTATGGCCGTGGCGCCTAGGGGATCGCTTCCAATAGGAGAACGAATATTATGGTCTGTCCTGTACCAGGTAAAGGGATATTCCGTGTATATGTACAAAGAATATACAAGGGATATCAAACGATATACAAATATTATACATGGGATCTCAGGCAATAAATATATATATTCGGTTTAATCTGACCCTTTGTAACAGCCGCCTCCTAATTAGTCCGCACCTAATTAGATAAGCAGAGACAGATTAACCGCCTTGTCCACTACTCAATGTCCGTTGTGAGGAGTAGGGCAATTCACAAAGTCAGTGGGTCATGGTCGTCATTAGGAGAGTCGGGGAGCCTTGGCAACTCTATCAGCCTCGCCACGGGTCGGGTGTATGTCCGCCCCTGGACGAGCACTTCTGCCGCTCTGACCTTTCCGTCGGCACCAGTGTTCACTTTGCTTACGCGGCCGGCCGGCCACGCAGCTCGGGGTAGTGACTGGTCTATGATCACAACGATTGTGTCCACTTTTAAGTTGTCCCCGTCCTTGACCCGCTTCTGACGGGCTGGAAGGGATGGTAGGGAGGTTAGGAGGAAGCGGGCCTGAGACTGCTTTGATCTGTGCTTGGCTGCGCCTCCACCTCCTCCGTCTGTTTCTCTTGTTTGCTCTGTACCCCGTCTGAGGAGGGGCCGGTTCCGGCCGCCCCATCAAGTAGTCGCTTGGGGTGCTGGGTTCGAGGTCAGCTACGTCTGGAGCGCAGCTGAGGGAGGTGGAGTTCCGAACTCCCTCTTGTGCCCACGGTTCTCTCACAGGCCTCTCGCTTAATGTCAATAGCCTCTCAACGGGCTGTACGGGAGAGTGGCCGGTGTCGCTCACCTTTGTGTGTAGGCAGCGTGTAGACGTGGGTTGACTGTCAAGTCCGTAGAGGGGGCCCTGGAGCGTCCACCCCAGTCGGGTCTGAACCGCGACTGGGCATCCTTTGGGTCCGATGTGGGCCGCCTCAATTGGGAGAATGAGGTCCGCGTGGTCGGAGCCGATGAGCAGGGTCGGTGTGGCGCCGTCGATAAGCGGTATAGGTAGTTGACGTAGGTGCACATACTTCGCCATCAGCTGTGGGATGGGGTAGGTGTACTGTGATAGGCCTATGTCGTGGCTGGTGAAGACGTTGGTAATACTATACTGCTTCTCGGGCTGGTCCACCGCTTCTATCTTGAAGGAGACCTTTTCACCCTTTATAGTCTTCTGGTCTCTTCTGATGGTGCGTATTGTCATGGTACCTTTGGCACCCCGCAGGCCCAACTGGGCTGTGGCGGAAGCGAGGAGGAGAGTCTTTTCAGACCCATCGTCCAGGACGGCGTAAGTGTCCAGGACCTTGTCCTCGTAGCTCAGGAGCACTCTGACCACTTTGATGAGCACTCGGGGGGTCCCGCTATGCTGGTCAATGTGGAGCACTCCTGTTGGTCGGTTGCTTTGGATCGTCTGGGGTGGTGCCGACTCGCGGTCGTCCGAGTAGCACCGTGACTCCCAGTGTCTGCTGTAGCAGTCGGTACAGTAGGGAGCGGTCTGGTGGATCTTTGGTACTGGTGCCACCGCCTCGGCCTGGTACATTACCGTGACGGGCCCACTTTGTTGTCCTGGCGGACGCCTGTTGATGTCATGCAGGACCTCCAAGTGGGCGCCACCGCACCTGCTGCACTTCTTCTTCAAACGGCACTCAGCTGCCATATGGCTGCGCGCGCAGCGGAAGCAGCGGTGGTGGTCTTTTATCCACTGACTCACCTCGTCCGTGGTCAGCTTCTTGAACTTGTCGCATTGATACAGCCGATGTTCCCCTTCACAGTACTGGCATTCAATCTTCCACTCCTCTTTCGTCGAGGGGGTGTTGTGGTTCTTGTGCTGCGGTACTGATTCGGCTTGGTGCATAACGGTCACCGACCGGCGGTTATCATTTGATCCCCGAGGTCCATCTCTTGGGCTTGGTCCACTCCACACGAACGTGTCCAGTCGTAGGCTGCTGACCTCCCTGGCGAGGAACTCAGATAGGTCTAGGAGGGATGCCTCTGGGCCGTTGGGGTCGCGGTGGTCTCTCTGCCGCCGAAAACGCTCTTGTCGGGCGGGAGGGAGCTTCTCTAATATCCTCTCTACATTAGAGTTAGCGTACAGTTCGTATATCCCTTTTTCCTTTTGGGACCCCAGCATCCCTACCAGGGACTGTACCTGGGTCATCTAATGCTCTGTTGTCTCTGGCTGGGGGGAGACGGTCGATGTCTCTTATCTCTTGTATCACGTAGTCCCATATGCGTCCATAACGTTGGTCGAGGGCTACTAGAGCCGCGGTGTATGGGGTACTTGAGTTGGAATATGCCAGCGCTATATTATGCGCTCTGGGCACCTTCAGGTGCTTGAGGAGGATAGCATACTTGTACGTCTCATCGGGGACATCGGACATCATTGTCTCTAAGCACATTCGTAGCTCTGTGTACTGTGCTCTGTTCTCGTGTGTGAAGTCCGGGAACGTCGGTGTGCCAAGGTACGATGCCATGGATGGCTGGCACATTGGTGAGCGTTGGGGGAGAGGCCTCCTGGGCGAGTCTCCCCGTACGTGTCGTCGTGGGCTGGTACTTGGTGGGTACCGAAGCCCGGGTACCCAGGTGCTGTTTCTCGGGGCTGGCGGTGCGTCAAACTCACCCGTGAGTTGAGTCGGGGGTTTGTAGCGCAGTGACTCGGGGCTGACGTCTGGGCTGTACTGGGCCTCCTGGTCCAGAGTACGTTGCTGCTGGTCGGCTTGACATTCCTCCTCTTCCTCTTCCTCTTCCTCTTCCTCTGCTAGGTCCTGGAGTCTTCTGTTCAGTCTCTCGGCGACGTAGGCCGGTTCTTCCCGGTTGCTGGGTCTCGTATGGACCGGCCGGGGAGGGGGTTCGGAGACATGGACAGGATCCTCCTGTTGGCGGGGTCCCGGGTCGCTTGGTCGGGTAGGGGAATGTGTCCTAGACCCTTGTCGTGATGATCTCCGGGAGCTCCGTGCGGAGGGAGGGGGTGTCGCCATGGCAATCAATTTGTCCATCATCTGCGCCTGCAGCCGGTCGCGCTCTGCCTCGCGCTGGGCATGGGCGGCGTCGCGCACTGCTTCGCGCTGGGCATTGGCGGCGTCGCGCTGTGCATTGGCGCTGGCATGGGCGGCCTCGCGCTGTGCATTGGCGGCGGCGCACTGTGCATCGGCGCGGCTTCTTTCAATGTTCTCTTCCGTCTGAAGGCGTCTGGTCTCCAGTCTTATGCGGTCGTCTTCACTCCTTTGTTGCGCCTGGAAGCGCTCTCGCTCGGTTGCAGAATGTTCGCGTTCACTGAGGGCTTGCGCTTGGAGTTGCGCGTGAAGGCGCTCTCGTTGGTCTGCAGCTTGTTCGCGCTCGCTCGTCTGTTGCGCTTGAAGTCGATCGCGTTCGGTGGAGGCTGCCAGGGTGGCGATGAATGCCTGCGCCAGCATCTTGTCCGCTTCGCTGGGGGAAGACACCGGCGGAGGTGATCGGCTTCTGGCAGTGCTCGTTGGAGATCCGTTCTCTGGGCGCGCCTCGAGGTCCGTCTCCTGGGCGCGCTTCTCTTCTGGTAGTGGGTCGGGTTCTGTCCCTGGAGCGCTTTCTTTATCCTGGAGCTCTCCGGGGACTGTCCCGTTGGCGTTGGCGGGGGGTAAAGTCATGTCAGGTCCCTCCTGGTCCCCCCCGTGAGCTTGGTCAGTTACGTTAGAACCCACTAGGGTCTCTACTGGCGGGGTCGCCTGGTCGGTAGGGTTTGACATACTTTTACTATCCGCTTTTTCCGCGTTTAACGTCTGTATAAAGCTAGGTAGTAGACTGGCAGCGTAGTCCTCTAGGTAACGAGGTGGCTGCCATCTGCACTCCGGGCGATCTAGCTTAGGAGAACCGTTTGTGGAGTGTTCATCATTGGCCATGTTAATATTAATATTATATTAATATTACGCTAATTACCCTCCGGCTCGAAGGACCAATTGTAACTGAGGGGTACAATTCCCTGACTGTATTGAATAAGTATGGTATCATTAAACCACTACTGAGTTATGTACATTACTACTGGCCATACAGTACACAGGTATATGAGATGAACACACCCACAATAACACGGCGTCACAAGAAATACGGTTTAGAAGAATATTTATTAGCAGCACGAAGATTATCTTACATTACTTATCAAGATTGAGAGTTGCGCTTGTAAGGCGAAGAATGTGCATGAATAGGTCAAGAGCGTAAGTCCATGAGCATATTACGCAGGAGATAATTAATACCACCTGTATCATAAGAATTATATATGGTACACTAGTAGATCAGCTGGAGATACTAAAGGGGTCCCTCCGGTTGTAAGCCAGCAGGGGAGAGGATTTGTCGGTAGCAGAAAGTCTGGGTCAACGAGGAATAAAGAGACTCCAGGTACAGGAGACAGTGCAATAATCCCTTGATCCGTAGACGAACAACAGCTATTCTCCGGTATGCGGTGCCGCATGGAGGAAAGCTAGCCAGCCTCAGAGTACTAGAGGCGGGCTCGACGGTGCTCCTCACCGGGTAGATCCCACACAACAGTGGGTGTAGACGATTCTCCGCTCCAACAGCTACAGGACCAAAGCAAATATAATCCAGCCGAAAAGGGCTCTGTAGTCGTCGGGTAGGTTATCCAGTGTACATATCCACACGGTTCTCGTCTAGGGCTCCTCGGATGACGGCACCAGGTTAAGCCGCCCAGCCTGGATAAGCACACTAGCTCGGTACGATGAAACGTTGGTAATGCTGGTCACTGTAGAACGATAGCCGCACTATACACTATACATAATAGACTATTACTTAATAATAGAATAGGTCGAACTCGACGATACAGCGTCAAACTCTGACACTTCAGCTATCAATTCGCACGCGGTCTCAAGGCTCTATTTCGGGGCAAAGTTGCTCACTTCACTTGGTCGTTGACTCGTGATGAAGGCTTTACTAGTAAGGAACGAACGATACGTTGAACGGACGTTTTAGGATAAGACAAGACTACTGCTGTATCCACCTGCGACGTATTTATACGTACGGTGAATAATCTAGTGCCAACCTCATTTCTGTCTCGTATTCCTGCGCAAAACTGGGCATGTTGAGACAAGCCTTGGCGGTGGCTTTGAACTCGGCATTGGGGGTATGGCCGTGGCGCCTAGGGGATCGCTTCCAATAGGAGAACGAATATTATGGTCTGTCCTGTACCAGGTAAAGGGATATTCCGTGTATATGTACAAAGAATATACAAGGGATATCAAACGATATACAAATATTATACATGGGATCTCAGGCAATAAATATATATATTCGGTTTAATCTGACCATTTGTAACACTAGGGATGCACCAAATACCACCTTTTCATACTGATTCCAAGTCCTAAACATTCAGTATACCGATCTGATAGCTTTTTATTATAGATTTAGTGTTACGATCAACAAGAGGAACCCAGGTGCAGTATACAGAGGCAGAGTTTGTGAATCAATAATAAAAGGGTTTATTACAGGGGTTCCAGGGGATTGGAAGATGAAGGGGAGGAAGGGGGGGGGGGTCCAGTCGGTGAGGGCAGGGGGGCAGGTAGTGGCTGAAGGCAGAGAGGCAGGCAGACAAGCAGACAGGCATCAATCCTGTGGCACAGAGGGACAGCAGCAGTTAGCAGCTAATCAAAAACACACAAGAAATACTTGAATGCATAATTCAAGGATCTCTGGGACAAACGATCTACGATAGACAACGATCTGGCGAAGAGTGGATGAGAAACCGAGTTGATTGATACGGTTGACTGATGAGTAGATGAAAGGCAGCTGAGCTGACCAAGCAGGTGCGTTGAAAAGACAAGATCAGCAAAGAGCCGGAAGATGCCCAAATATGGAACCCACTTCCGCCACATACACACACAGAGACAGACAAGGGAAAACACAGATGACACATAGACACAATAGGGGAAATACAAGGAAGACAAATAGAGACACTGTTGTGACATTTAGACAGTCTGGGGTCATTCGACAAAAATTATTCAAATCTAATCAATAGTTTCTGTCGTCGACTAAAAACACACTTCTTCAATCAATATCTAAAAAACAAGCATAGTAGGTGTGAGAATAGAATATAATCTTTATTGTCATTGTTGGTACAATGAAATTGAGTTTAGAGCATCACCACTAGCATACAAACATACTGAATATAGCATGTGCAAAATAATAATATAAATAATAATAATAATAATAATATAATATCAATGTCCCAATGTCCTCAATAATAATAAATTAACATCAATGTCCCAAGTGCAATAGTGCTAGTGCAAATAAATAGTACAGTGACAGTCTAGTTGAGTTAATGGATGGAGGGGGGGGGGGGGGGGGGGCGTTGGCTTGCAATGGATGGAATAGTGTATAGTGCAGCAATGCAAGTCCGGTTCACAGTTATTGTTGTAATGTAGAAGTGGGAGTTATGTCACAGGGGGTTGGGGATGGGGGGGGGGGGGGGGGGGGGGGGGGGGGCGGCAAGTTGATGATGGTTGAGCAGCCTGACAGGCCGTGGATAGAGGCTGTTGGTCAGTCTGGTAGTACCGGACCTACTATGCTAATATGCACTCAAGTCAGTAGGGCAACGATGACGTAACAATGTTACTGACCCTTAGCTGCCAAAGTTGTACCCTTCCTGCTGACTTGTTGTACAGAACTTGTAAGTCGCTTTGGATAAAAGCGTCAACTAAATTACTAAATGTACAGTAAATGTAATGTGCTTTTATGTGTCAAAGATGCAGCACCTTGCTTTAATTTCAAAGATTGACATGGGGAGCTGACATAAATACACAAGGGGGAAGATAACAAACGGGACACAGCTGGGGCAGATGAGACACATAGAACTAGTGAACCTAGAGTGAGTGAGTGAGTGAGTGAGTGAGTGAGTGAGTGAGTGAGTGAGTGAGTGAGTTGTGTGTGTGTGTGTGTGTGTGTGTGTGTGTGTGTGTGTGTGTGTGTGTGTGTGTGTGTGTGTGTGTGTGTGTGTGTGTGTGTGTGTGCGTGTGTGCGTGTGTGTGTGTGTGTGTGTGTTTGTGCATGTAATGTGGGGGCAGTGTGTGTGTGTGTGTGTGTGTGTGTGTGTGTGTGTGTGTGTGTGTGTGTGTGTGTGTGTGTGTGTGTGTGTGTGTGTGTGTGTGTGTGTGTGTGTGTGTGTGTGTGTGTGTGTGTGTGTGTGTGTGTGTGTGTGTGTGTGTGTGTGTGTGTGTGTGTGTGTGCGTGTGTGCGTGTGTGTGTGTGTGTGTTTGTGCATGTAATGTGGGGGCAGTGTGTGTGTGTGTGTGTGTGTGTGTGTGTGTGTGTGTGTGTGTGTGTGTGTGTGTGTGTGTGTGTGTGTGTGTGTGTGTGTGTGTGTGTGTGTGTGTGTGTGTGTGTGTGTGTGTGTGTGTGTGTGTGTGTGTGTGTGTGTGCGTGTGTGCGTGTGTGTGTGTGTGTGTTTGTGCATGTAATGTGGGGGCAGTGTGTGTGTGTGTGTGTGTGTGTGTGTGTGTGTGTGTGTGTGTGTGTGTGTGTGTGTGTGTGTGTGTGTGTGTGTGTGTGTGTGTGTGTGTGTGTGTGTGTGTGTGTGTGTGTGTGTGTGTGTGTGTGTTTCACGGGCCATGCTGGGTCTGGGTACATAGTGTCAGCCCTGGCTGTGACCCGTAGCTTCAGTCTCCAGGGAGTCAGGAGGAGTCTCTGTGTTCTGTTCCTCCGTTCTGTCACACATGGCGACAGCTACGCGCCCACTGCCCCAGTGCTCCCAGTGTGGGTGAACGCGTGGTCTAATTAACCCCAGTGTTCCAAGGGCTCTCATCACGGCTGGGTACTACTGCAGAGAATTCGGTGCAATGCTATGACGATTATAATATATATATATATATAATATATAATATAATATATAATATATAATATATATATAATATTATTATTATTATTATATTAACACGATGCATACTGAGATGCATTCGCAGTAACCCACCATAATAAATAAAACAGGTCCACCACAAATACATTTCTGAAACGGATACAATGACATGGTCCTTTCCACTGCTCAGTATATACAGCCCGGTCTGCCACCATCACAAATGAGCCAAATTAGAACACTGATTATGTTGTGGATTTGAATGACATCATCATTTAAAATATAACTTTCATGTAGTAGGTGGCTTTGTTGTCAGACTACTGATGATTTGGGATTTGATGTTAGATATGTAACTATAAGTATGCTCTCTCTCTCTCTCTCTCTCTCTCTCTCTCTCTCTCTCTCTCTCTCTCTCTCTCTCTCTCTCTCTCTCTCTCTCTGTACGTTCAACAGATGTCCCTCTCTCACACTATCTTATCTCCATCCCACACCACACCACTTTGCTGACAAATTGACATGGAATGCTTTTACATAACGGCTAAGAATCTCAAACCACCCTCAGACCATTATGGAGAGAGAGAGAGAGAGAGAGAGAGAGAGAGAGAGAGAGAGAGAGAGAGAGAGAGAGAGAGAGAGAGAGAGAGAGAGAGAGAGAGAGAGAGAGGTAGGGAGAGAATTGACATTCAGCCCGAGCGCTGTGCTTTGCCCATGGAATAATGATGAGGTCCTCAGCATTCTAGTCACATAAGCTCCACTATCAATGAGAGCGGGGAGAGGGAGAGGGGAAAGAGAGGGGGGGTGGAGGTAGGGAAGGAGGTGCATGCAGGGATAAACAAGGTGAGGAAAAGAAGGGGGAGATGGAGGAGGACACAGACGGGTTAATGGTAGAAGCTAATGTGCTGCAGTATGTATGCAAACACACACACACTCACCCTCACCCTCACACACACTCACACTCACCCTCACACACACACACACACACACACACTCACCCTCACCCTCACACACACTCACACTCACCCTCACACACACACACCCTCACCCTCTCACACACACACACACACACACACACACACACACACACACACACACACACACACACACACACACACACACACACACACACACACACACACACTCTCTCTCTCTCTTTCTCTTTCTCTCTCTCACACGCACACACACTCAAATGTAACAAATACACAAACACATGCATGCTTGCAAGCCAGACAGGGAGGGTGACGCCTGCACACAAACGCTCGTCTGCGTGCACATCCACTCACAACTACACACACAACACGCTCGTCTGCGTGCACATCCACTCACAACTACACACACAACACGCTCGTCTGCGTGCACATCCACTCACAACTACACACACAACACGCGTGGAGAGACTACTTTGTCAAAGTCACAGCAGGTAGGTACAGCAACCTCAGCAAAGACAGAGACGTGGGCTGGGGGGAAGGGGGGGGGGGTAAGGAGGAAGGATGGAAGGAATATGAAGGAAGGACACAGGGCAGAGAGAAAGTGAAAGCAATAAATAGGTAATCACAAGGCATACCGGATGATAAACGTATGCCATTACTTAAATAGGTCAATCATACATTAATAAACAGATATAACATAGAGTAATGGAGACAGTTGAAGCCTACTGAGTATGTTTACATAAGCACACTCAGTCAAATACAAATGACTACATTATGAGGTTTCCACTCGCTCCCGCTCTGGCTTTAATTATTTAAAAAAAAAAGAGAGAAAATGGTGGTGCTATTCTTCACTTAAATGATGAATTATGGTATGTGTACACACAAAAGACATATTAGATTAGGTAATAGGATAGACTTAATTATCACGTGTTGTATCTTATAATGATACTCTGTACTTGCGTTGTTATCAAACCAAATGTAGTATTCTTGTTAAGAATGGATGTCCAGACATGCGCTCCTGACTTTCTTGCAAGTTTATTAACAAAAGCACACAATGACTGCTTCTTAAAAACACTTGCTGTCGCTCAAAAACACTGGATGTTTACAATAATTCAAGGTTTGCATCGGCGTTCTCCAAACTAATCTAACAAGAATGTTCACTGGTATTGTCAACACTGTCTTCCGTGATCTCGTTCTGTGTATAACAGCGTGGATATGCAGTCGTCCTTCGTCGATGAGGCTGTGTCCAATCTTCTGCTGCTTTCTCAATCATCTCTGATCCCACAGTCTTGTGGCCCCGTATTTGTAGCAGGCCAGGGTCCAGCTGATGACATCACAGCTGGTGACGTCTTAACCGTTTTTCCTCCAATCCCCAAGCAGTTAGTTTTCAGTTTGAAAAACTGTCTTAAAAAAAGTCTTAAACCATGCTTTTCTAAATAATCACCTTAAATGATATTAATTCAACCAGTTACCATGGATACTCAACTTAATAAGTTTACACAACAGTCTTGTACCTTAGTAAAATAATCCTGTACATTTGGCTATAAACCACTCCATGTTTACTATCAAAATGTTTCCCAGGTAAACACATCACCTCAGTAATAATTGTATTTTAATCTGGTTTAAATTGAATATGGAAAAAAAAATCTAATGTCCTAATTTCTAAACATTATCTCCTCCTCTGCCTGTGGTCTCTGTGCCACAGAAGAAGTCAAGTTTCTCACACCTCTGTGAGAAACAACTGCTTCAGCCTGCTTTTTGCAAATGCATTTGTCTCCCTCCTTCAGTCCCTCACTGCCTATTCTGATAAATTGCATTAGTTACAGAATGAGTTATTCTTAAAAGATATATACTTTATCACACATCATACTTTGGAGATGTACTGCTTTAAGTTACTTCTTTAAAAAGGCTTGATTCAACCAGGAGCTTTTATTTCCTGATTATATTTTAAGTAATTTTCAAAAGCAGCATAGCTACTCACACAAACACTGTTGATACAGCTGTTTATCATGTATACATGTGATTTGAATGTTAATAATAATAATAATAATAATAATAATAATAATAATAATAATAATAATAATAATAATAATAATAATAATAATAATAATAATAATAATAATAATAATAATAATAATAATAATAATAATAATAATAATAATAATAATAATAATAATAATAATAATAATAATAATAATAATAATAATAATAATAATAATAATAATAATAATAATAATAATAATAATAATAATAATAATAATAATAATAATAATAATAATAATAATAATAATAATAATAATAATAATAATAATAATAATACATCTATTTTATATAGCGCTTTTCCAGGTGCTCAAAGACGCTTCACATGGGCAGGAGAGACAAACTATGGCAAAACAAAAAAACAGAACAAAACAGAACAAAAATAATACATGACAAAATAAAATAAAACCGACAGAATTAGAGGTCAAAAGCAAGATTGAAAAGGTGGGTTTTGAGGGCTGATTTAAAAGATGTCAGGGTGTTTGCATCACGGATATGGCTGGGGAGGGCATTCCAGAGGGAGGGGGCAGCAGCAGCAAAGGCCCTGTCGCCCCAGGTCCGGAGCTTGGTCGTGGGAGGTGTTAGGAGGTTGGCATCTGCAGACCTAAGGCGACGGGTGGGCGTGTGACGGTGGAGGAGGTCGGACAGGTAGGGAGGGGCAAGGTTGTTGAGGGCTTTAAATGTGATGAGTAGTATTTTAAAATGTATCCTGTATTTGATTGGAAGCCAGTGGAGGTCGTGGAGGACAGGGGTGATGTGATCAGAGCGACGGGTGGAGGTGAGCATGCGGGCAGCAGAGTTTTGGACATATTGGAGTTTATTGAGAATAGTGTTTGAGTGTTTTGAGTGTTTGTTATCACCTGTTACTGGCCGAATCATTGTTTTTAGTCTTCGGGGGTGAACCACTCCTGTTGTGGGTTCCTTTGAAGCTCGTAGAGGTGTTCTGTATACAAATTGGTTTCTGTGAGACTTCCTGACACAGCTGGTCTCTATATTGATCCAGCTGTGTAACTGGTCTCTATATTGATCCAGCTATGTAACTGGTCTCTATATTGATCCAGCTCTGTAAGGTCACGGGAAGGTTTTCTTTAAATGACTTCCTCCTATATTCCCACTTAGAGACAATCGCCATTTAAGAATATGTATAATTGTCCAATTATACTACACACGTATTAAGGTTAGGATTAGGTTAAGGTTAGGTTAAGGTTAAGGTTAGCATTAGGGTTAGTTACAGAATGCATGTAAGTGTATGTAATGTCCCCATATTTCACATAAACAAATTGTGTGTGTGTGTGCGTGTGCGTGTGTGTGTGTGTGTATATATATGTGTGTGTGTGCAGGCATGGAGAGTAATGGAATACAGTAATTGTGCATTACACAATCAGGATAAAACATTTTTTTAACTGTATTAAACTCCTCTCCCCTCTGAACAAACTAATCATTGATCTCGGGGCACGTTCAGCGCCTGTGTGTCGGACTTCTATGCTCTGCATCATGTCAGTGGAAAGCTAACGTGAAGCAAGAATGACAGGAACGATTTATAAAAACACAAAGTATGAATAAGAGTATAGGCTACTTTAGGCTAATGTGTGGGACAGGGATTTTGTGCTGATGGGCATGGTTACTACATGGACACTTGAGGCACTTGAATCACTGCTTGTGATTTTGTCATGTGTATTACTGTAATAGTTAAAGGGGCACTTCATCAAAAAACAATGCAATTCTTTTGCACATAATCTCACACACATCCCAAAACTCTAAACAGTTTTGTACACATTAATTTTGTTTGTTATTGAGAGTAAATTAGTTTCAATATGGCCACCCACCAGTGATGTCATCGGGGACATTGAATTATTGTCCCGTGGGGCGGCGTGGCTCAGGGGTAGAGCGGGTCGTCCAATGATCGAAGGGTTGGTGGTTCGAATCCCGCTCAAGCCCCATGTCCATCCCACTGCCGTTGTGTCCTTGGGCAAGACACTTAACCTACTTGCCTCGTATGAATGTGTATGCATGTGAATGAATGTTGGTGGTGGTCGGAGGGGCCGTAGGCGATGATTATTCGCCACGCTTCCGTGAGTCTGCCTCAGGCCAGCTCTGGCTGCAATTGTAGCTTACCACCACCGGTATGACTGTGTATGAACGAATAATGGACTCTGTAAGCGCTCTGGGGTCTCTGGGGTGTCATGAAGAGCGCTATATAAATCCAATCCATTATTATTATTATTGTGTTGTGTTCCTATAGCAGTCCCTATAAGACAAGGTATTGCTATTTTTTCATCTACATCATTTCAATATCATGTTATTGATATATTTTCTTTTGTCTTTTTTCATATTTGGCATTGAGGTAATCCAAAAGTAACTGGAAAAAAACAGATTGCATTACCTTTACTGTATATTGTGATACTTAGAGTAAGTTACTGAATACATTTTCAATTGTATTTGTAATGGAATACATTCATAACATAAACCTCCCAACCCTGTGTGTGTGTCTGTGTGTGTGTGTGTGTGTGTGTGTGTGTGTGTGTGTGTGTGTGTGTGTGTGTGTGTGTGTGTGTGTGTGTGTGTGTGTGTGTGTGTGTGTGTGTGTGTGTGTATATATATAGTAAATTAATGTAATCTGGTTTCTTTCAGTTACTTTTGGATTACCTCAATGCCAAATATGAAAAAAGAAAATATTTCAATAACATGATATTTAAATGATGTAGATGGCACTTTTTAAAACCAGGTCAAAACGTACCTATTTAAACTAGCTTTTAAATTAATTATTATCTTTATTTTATTGACTTATTTTTC
The DNA here is from genome assembly GCF_963971535.1 of Notolepis coatsorum. Classification (NCBI taxonomy): domain Eukaryota; kingdom Metazoa; phylum Chordata; class Actinopteri; order Aulopiformes; family Paralepididae; genus Notolepis; species Notolepis coatsorum. The sequence goes on from NC_140183.1 coordinate 89,645,003, forward strand.
TTTATTTCTATAATTTTTACTTAAATATTTTATTATAATTTTAATCATTCTTTTATGTCGTTTTTTTATAATTGTATTTGTTATTTATTAATGTCTTATTTTACTGTTATTAAATGTTTCCTTATTGTTTACTATCTAATTTAGCTATTTTATTATTTTAACTATTTAGTTTTTCGGACTTTATTATTATTTTATTTGTAATTTCTTTATTGTCTTATGTTATTGTCTTACTGTTTGTCTTATTTCGCTATTTTTACTATCTTATCTAGTTGTTTTATTACCGTTTTATCATTTTAATGTCTTATAATTTCCATTATGGAGTGATTGTAAGGGCAACCGAACAACAAAAAGATGCCAGTGAGGGAATAGTAAGTAAGTAAGTAAGTAAACTTTATTTATATAGCACCTTTCTCAGATAAAATCACAAAGTGCTTCACAGAAGTAAAACATAGCAACATAGAGATGAACGCACTACACATAAAACAGTTCTGACACATCGTAAGCATAGGCATAGTTACAATTAAATAACTAAATATGAATACTAAAAATAAAACAACAATTATAAATAAATAAACAACGTATACAACCAGGAATTATTTAAAAGTCTGAATAAAAACGTTTTCAACTGTTCCTTAAAAGTGGATAGGGGGAGGGTGTTCCAAAGGGTAGGGGCCATAAATTGGAAGGACCGGTCACCATTTGTTATTAACCGGGTCCGTGGGACAACCAGGAGATTTTGGTGGGAGGACCTAAGTGCACGACTGGGGGAGTAGGGGCGCAGTAAATAAAAAATGTACACAGGGGATCTACCTTGGAGGGCTTTAAAAGTTAAAACAAGAATTTTAAAATGGACACGATAATTAATGGGGAGCCAATGTAGAGTGGATAAAATGGGGGTGATGTGGGCACGCCTACTTGTCCCAGTTAAAAGCCTTGCCGCTGCATTTTGAATGATTTGCAAGCGGTTTAGCACAGATTTATCCAGACAGGTAAAAATTTAATTGCAATAGTCCAGGCGTGATGAAATAAAAGCATGGATGATCATTTCCATTTCAGCTCTATAGACAAATCTTAATTTGGCATTGTTTCTGAGCTGATAAAAACATGACCGTGTGAGCTGGTTGACATGGCTGTTAAAAGACAGAGAGTCATCAAAAATTACACCTAAGTTCCTCACATGAGGTTTGACACACTGACCTAAGGGTCCAATAGAATTTTTTATAATGGGGATGATGTGGTCGGGAGCAATAATGAGGGATTCTGTCTTACTTGCATTATGCTGAAGGAAATTATCAGCCATCCAGCTCTTGATGGCATCGATGCATTCATTAATAATGCAAAAACGATTACACTCACTGGGCTTAAAAGAACAATACAATTGGATGTCATCCGCATAAAATTGATAAAATATTCCATTAAAACGTTTAATAATCTGGCTTAGGGGAAACATATATAGGGAGAACAGCATTGGCCCTAGCACAGAACCCTGCGGAACCCCACAGGACAGTGGGGTAGAGTCCGACATGAACTGACTCACTGACACAGAAGAGCTTCTATCAGCTAGGTAAGATGAGAACCATCTCAGTGCTGACCCAGAGATCCCAAACACATCATTGAGCCTACGCACCATAACCACATGATCAACCATGTCAAAGGCTGCGCTGAGGTCCAATAAAACTAATAGTGAGTGTTTACCATCATCTGCAGCCATTACAATGTCATTGGTAACCTTAAGAAGGGCTGTTTCGGTGGAATGAAATTTCCGAAAGCCTGATTGGAATGGGTCATGCAGATTATGGGTTTCTAGAACCATGAGAAGCTGCTCAGCCACAATTTTCTCCAGCACCTTGGACAGCAGAGGTAGTTTGGAGATTGGTCTGTAATTCTCAGGAAGAGAGGGGTCTAGTTTAACCTTTTTTAAAAGAGGTTGAACTATGGCATGTTTAAAAAGGCTAGGGACAGAACCCTAGGTAAGAAGCTCTTTCCAACGCGTGATGCTTGTTGATAGTTTTATTTTCTCTTGCAAGGTGGAAAAGCAAAGCATAACACAAACTCTGTGTTTAAACTGTAACCTAAACAAATAACTAGTGCTGCAAAATAAACCTGAAAAATAACTCAAAACTACTGAAAACAAACAAAACACGCACGGTTGAAAAACTGTGTGGCTTCCCTGTGACTGTTCCCCAATTCCCTCCCGCTGCGCACCTGTGACACACATACAAATAGGCTGTGCCCGAGATCATCTGAGCCCCGCCTCCTATGCCCACTGCCCAGCTAATTAGTCAATAATCTCAAGACACCTTCACAATAACACAGCACCTTCATACAATAAAGCAACCACGGTAAAATCATCAAATTGGCTACAACACTTGGCCCCTAATTGCTACTGTATAAAAACATAACAATTTCAACGCATGCAAATGATTATAGCCAAACAGATAGTCCACATCAGTATTCAATATTCAACTCATAATGTTCATAGTTAATGTAGTTCATAATGTTTATGTAATCCAATAGGGTTGGTAACCCCATTACTAGAAAATGGGTTTCAGTCTATTCAGCTTCCAATAGAAGACAGATCTTTGTGATGGGTCGCTCCAGGACGTTGTACTTGATCCAGACTTTCAAACTGCACAAGTCCATGTCTGTCAGGAAAGGTTTGCAGTACCTTTCCCAACAGCCAGGATCCACGAGGCGCATTAGAGTCCGCTACCATGAAAAACGTCTCCTACGAAAAGTTCATCTTGTTTTTTGGCCACCGTTGTCTCTTTGTCTTTTCCTCGCTGGCATCCCTCTTGTCCGACAGCTCCTGTTTCTTTTTCTTTTCCTGATTACAGTCAACTGACATTGTCTTTACGTTCCTTGTGTTCCTTGTGTGTGTGTAGCATCCACAGAGTCTCTTATCTTTGTTGTGTTTCTCCAGGGAGTCTTTCCTCTCTTTAGCCATGTCAAATATGCCCTTTTCCTCCTTCTTCTCTTTATGGTCTTTCTCTTTTGTTTTTTCTGTTGGGAAGTGGTCCAGTTCATCCTGATCAGGTGTTGAGTCTTTCCTATGGGAGTCAGAGAGGCTTGGAGAATCACTTAACTTAGCTACACTGCGTTTGTGGGATTTGTATTCCTTCACAGGACCGTCCCAACTGTCGTCCCCGTAGAGGGAGGAATCGGAGGAGAGGTCTGAGGCCCACCTGTTGTGGTGGTCATCGGAGGCACTGAGCTTGGTATCTTCCATGTTCAGGAAACGGTTGTTGACGTCGTAACCTTCATGTTTCGGCTCCTCCTTTGGTGCCTTTTCATTTTTAGATTTCTCCTTCTCCTCCCTGGTGTTCTTCTCCTTGTCCACCTGCAGATGTTTCTCCTCTTTCTGTTCACTTTTCCTGTCAGCCTTTGAGGAGGACTTCTCCTTGGACCTTTTCTCCTCTTTGTGAGCCTTCGGTTTCTCCTCCTTGGGCTTGTCTTTCTCTTTGAGGGTCCTTTCCTTCTCAGCTTTTACAGGTTTCTCCCTCTCCTCCTTGACAGGCTTCTCCTTGGTGGATTCTTTAGCTTTCTTAATTTTCTCCTCCTTCGCCATTCTTTGCAGTTCTTTCCCAGAAGACCAGTCCTTGTCCTTAGGTTTGATTTTTGAAAGCCGCTCCTTTGAATGATCTTTCTGAGAAATGGAGATGCGGTTGGCTGTGACTGTGGGGCAGCTAATCCCACTCTCATTGCCTCCTCTCAATGGTCCGTTGACAACCCATCCCAAAAGGGTTCTGACAGCGTAAGGTCCTCTACTCCTGCTGTTTATCACCTCCCATGGCTCCATTGCTTCTGGAGTGTTCGTTCCAATTAACAGCTCCACATCAGCATCGATAGCAGGACTTTCTACAGTGTTCAAGTATGGCCAAGCACACAAGTCTTCCTGTCGTGGGATGTCATTGCGAGTCACAGGCATCTTACGTTGTGTGTACACATCAGGCAACTCGATGTAGGCGTCACCATTTAGTGCAGCGACCTCTAGTCCTGAGATGACATGACTGTTGACAAAGCTCTCTTGGTTCATTGTTTTCATTAGGAATCTAGTGTGCCTTCCTCTCACATTTAGCTTCCTCATCAGTTGCTCAGAGCAGAACGTGGATGAACTGCCGGGATCTAGGAATGCATAAGTCTTTAAAATTGTGCTGCCTTTCTTTGCCTTGATCTTTACAGGCACAATAGACAAAACGCAATCCTGTGCTCCGGCCCCTATATGGCCACAAGTCTTGGGAGTGGTGACTTGACTTGTTCCGTGTGCAGGGCCGGACTGGCCATCGGGAGCACCGGGAGTTCTCCCAGTGGCCTGACCTGGACAGATTAAAAAAATAAATAAATAAATTATATAATTAATTTTTTTTCTTTTTTATTATTATTATTATTATAATATTTTTTGCCCACAGTCAGGCCACTGAACTTAGACGCCATTGTTTCTAGTTGCGGCGGTGCGATAGTTAGATAATAGGTGGGTGGGGTGGGGGGAACAACCAGGATTTCACTGTCTGCGACAGAGTTGGAGAAGTGTCTGACTCTCCCCCTCTCGTGGAGCATTCTCACACACACACAAATGGAGCCGTGCTGCCGCATGTGATTGGTGGAGGCGGGACCAGGCCATACAACTGATTGACAGCGAAGACGGCGAATGGAATGGCAGAGATGGCACTCTCACGAGATAAAGCTGGGAACGAGGTTACACTGAGCCAGGTAGTGAAGTGGGGACTCGGGAGGCCTGTATCAGTTCCGCAACCGTTTCCATTTCCGGGGTAGGCCTGATTGGCCGCGACGGCCACGTGACCAGGCGCGGCCACGCCCCGCGGCAGAGGCCGCTGTGTTGACGCTAGGCTGCTGTGTTTCCCTGCAGCAATGTTGTCGCGCCGCGGTAGTCAGTTAGTTCTGTGTTCCGTGTTGCAATAAACGTTCAACGATGTCAACAAAACGGTATCTTATTACGGCTTTCCTCCCGACGACAAAGAGAAGAGAAGGTGGCTGAAGCCTGAAGTTGATACAGTAAGTTTGATCGCAGTCTCGTGACGACCAGAATACAAAACATTACCTGTTGTTATTGTTAAGTCGCTATCTTGTGATAGTAACATGGTCGTGGTGTGAATTACCTCTAAATTAAAGTATTTTTGGATGACACAACACAGTAATAAGAAGGTTGGCAAGTGTATGATGGCATCTTGGCATGTACAATGATGCTGTGTATACCCTAATTATATTTATTCTTAATGTAGCCTACTGTATATATCCACATGTGTTTGTACATATAACTGCATATAATCCTTTTACATATCTGTAGATACTACGCTATCTATATCTGTACATATCCCTTACCTACTCTTACTAGTTACGCTGCTGGCCAGTATGACTACCATAGTGTCTTTATACCTGCTGTATCAATGTACATAATAATACTACAACTCTGTACATACATATGATCTGATTAGCATTATTACTCAGTAGTACTGATTTATATATTTTAAATAATATAATGAATTAAGGTTTTGTTTTATTTGTCACATAAGGTACGCGTACATTACAGTGAAACACTTGGTTCTGTATGAGGCTCCTGAGATTGTGCTTTCTAGAAGTTACGTCGCTTTCACACAGGGGCTGTTTGGTCCGGACTTTCGGACCAGAATTCGATAGTCCGGTTTTTCGGACCAAACAGGCGAACTCTGGTCCGCCTGAAAACGTAGGTCTCGGTTCGGCTTCATCGAACCAAACGCGAACCAAATATAGGAAGTGATTATTATTACCAATGCTCGCAGCACTCACTGCAAAACAAGCACACTGCATCTAATCTCTCTCTCTATCTATCTATCTATCTATCTATCTATCTATCTATCTATCTATCTATCTATCTATCTATCTATCTATCTATCTATCTATCTATCTATCTATCTATCTATCTATCTATCTATCTATCTATCTATCTATCTATCTATCTATCTATCTATCTATCTATCTATCTATCTATCTATCTATCTATCTATCTATATATCAGATAATCTATATATCTAACTGTGCATCTTGGGAAGAAGGAAGAAAAAACGCGCTTATTATTATTACCGAGGCGCACGGCATTGGATCAATGGATCAATGCCACGTCAATACTATTATTACCTTACCACTGCTTGCAGCATTCATTCACTGCAAAACAACCACACTGCATCTATCTCTCTATCTATCTATATATCTGTGCATCTTGGGAAGAAGGAAGAAAAAACAAGGCTTATTATATTATTAATAAAACAGCTACTTGTGGGCACTCATAAAAACAACGTGGTCTACAAGTTGTTTAGCGAGAGAATGGTGGTAATGTGCTTCAATAGAACAATGGATCAATGCCATGTCAAAACTCGGCTCCGCTGATCTGGAGGGCTCCGCAGTCCACACACAGACACACACACACGCGCGCGCGCGCGCACACACGGGCTCGCAGCCACACACACATTTCCACTGTCCAATAGACAAGCGCCCTTTTCGACCGCGTGACATTGTTCAGAAGGTTCGGTGCGCTGACAGATTTCTGTGTGAACGCAGGCGAACCAAATGAAGAATGCAACAATGTTGCAACTTCACCCCCAGAACCGCACCGAGTCCACCAAAACTATATGTGAAAGCGACCTTAGACATCTCTTTGATCCAATGACCTGAGTCAGGTCTCTGAATCTCCTTCCATTTTAAAGCAATCACATGTTTAGCTTGTAGTAGACAGAAATCTATTTGTTTGTTTCTTCATATCACAGTTTACAATTTATTTTCTTTTTGCAGGCATGACTTCACCCCAAACTGTAACTCACGGGTCTGTGGGTGGCATTTTCCCAATGGCAAAGCAGCTGGGCCAACACTGCTTTCCCCGACCACATCAGCTATCCCATTCCCACCAAACGGAAAAAACAAATGCTCCGTGCGAGTGTGAAGGATGAAGGAAGAGCTGAACCAGGCCCAAACCACCTTGACATTGCTACACAGACCCCTAGTACTTCATGTGTTGTGGTGCTTGAATTATGCCTCTAATCGATCAGCTACTCCTGACTTTGATGAAGCTCCGACTGAATTGTGGCATCCTAGACCTTGCTATGAGGTTTAATTGCTGCCGTGCCAGTCACCAACATCTTCACCACCATCAGACTAGACACCCAGTCATCTGTAGTTATTACAAAGGATGCACCACACTTATGGGCACTATTCAGGGCAACCTGCACCTGACTCTCTTTTCTGGACTCTTTTTGTATCACAAACAGTACTGTATTTGCAAATCTGGTATGTCATAAATGTATAGATGTAGCAGTACTGTCTATCTGTATGTCATGTATGTCATATATGTTACGATGAATTGAAAACGGGGGACCCTGATGTAAACAAGATGAAAGTCTTTCTCTGGTCTGCATCCCCTTAACAATTGTGTGTATTGAGCCATACTGTATACCCATTCTGCAATCTGTTAATAAAGTTTTCAATCAATCAATCAAAACAGGAGCCAACTATTGTCATCTTGTGGTATGGACTCCTTAGTATAACTGTATATTCTATAGTAGTGTACATAGGACCCATTACCTTTTCATTTGTAAGCTTAGCATTGTATTGTATTTTATCTTTACTTTTTATCATCTCTTTTATTATCTTGCAGCACTAGATGGAGGTGTCTGGGGGTGGCTGTACCTTTGTTCAGGTTGAATTGTTTTGAAGTAAAGCGCAGACTCCATACTCTTCTGCTCGTCTCATTTATTAACTTCCACAATCTATTCTATTTTTTTATTGTATTTTTGCACAATCGAAGGCAGGCATGGCCACCTTCATTTCACTATTATCATCATTTATGTATTGTGTATGTACTGTATGTGACGATTAAACCTCTTGAAGTGCAGGTAAACATGGCATCTTAAGACATTCACAAATCTAGGCTCATCCACCTGATATTCAATACACTTGAATCACAAAGTTTCTTCACACACTTTAAAATGTTGTGGCAGACTGTCACAAACAAAGGTCTATAATAACACATACCTGGACGGGGCTGTTGTGAAGCCAGCCCATCCAGTGAGTGCTTTAAGCACAGGACAGGTCCCGGCAGAAATAAACAACGTTTTCCAAAAGTAAATGATATTTATTATATGAAGGGGAATGAAACCTGTAAAGACACACACAACAGGGAGAACAGCTGTGATCGCCTTGTCTGAGGTACTTCCTAGGTCACTGGTGAAGGTTATAACTGCATTGGGAGCCACACCGATCAGAGCAGTAAGTGTGGTGCGTCCTTTGTAATGACTGTACAGATGGGGTGAAGTCATCATGCCTGCAAAAAGAAAATACATTGTAAACTGAAGCACAATCTCAGGAGGCTCATACAGAACCAAGTGTTTCACTGTAATGTACGCGTACCTTATGTGACAAATAAAACAAAACCTTAATTCATTATATTGTTTAAAATATATAAATCAGTACTACTGAGTAATAATGCTAATCAGATCATATGTATGTACAGAGTTGTAGTATTATTATGTACATTGATGCAGCAGGTATAAAGACACTATGGTAGTCATACTGGCCAGCAGTGTAACTAGTAAGAGTAGGTAAGGGATATGTACAGATATAGATAGCGTAGTATCTACAGATATGTAAAAGGATTATATGCAGTTATATGTACAAACACATGTGGATATATACAGTAGGCTACATTAAGAATAAATATAATTAGGGTATACACAGCATCATTGTACATGCCAAGATGCCATCATACACTTGCCAACCTTCTTATTACTGTGTTGTGTCATCCAAAAATACTTTAATTTAGAGGTAATTCACACCACGACCATGTTACTATCACAAGATAGCGACTTAACAATAACAACAGGTAATGTTTTGTATTCTGGTCGTCACGAGACCGCGATCAAACTTACTGTATCAACTTCAGGCTTCAGCCACCTTCTCTTCTCTTTGTCGTCGGGAGGAAAGCCGTAATAAGATACCGTTTTGTTGACATCGTTGAACGTTTATTGCAACACGGAACACAGAACTAACTGACTACCGCGGCGCGACAACATTGCTGCAGGGAAACACAGCAGCCTAGCGTCAACACAGCGGCCTCTGCCGCGGGGGGCGTGGCCGCGCCTGGTCACGTGGCCGTCGCGGCCAATCAGGCCTACCCCGGAAATGGAAACGGTTGCGGAACAGCTACAGGCACTCGGGAGAGAGATAGAGCGAAAGTAACATTGATGTCAAGATGGACAGTGGAAGAAAGAGAAAGGGTGGATCAGAGAGGGAGAAAGCAAACAAAAGAAAGGCCCTTGCATCAGGAGATGCTGCTAAATCCGGGAACATTTATCAAATGTTTTCTTGCACCAAGCCCAAAGTCAAGGGACCAGCAGGTTAGTCAGTGAGAAAAATAAACACGTGGATGTTAGCTTGATTGATTGATTGATTGATTGATTGATTGATTGAAAAGTTTATTAACAGATTGCAGAATGGGTACAGTACAGTACAGCTCAATACATACAATTGTGTATTTGTTTATTGTTATTCGCACTTACAAATATACATTCTGGAATAAAATAAGTAAAAAGAAGAACAGTTAAAATGTGCAGGAAAGGTAAAAAAAAACCAAGGGCTTATAAGCGACCCCCCCTCTTAAGCCCGCTCTTAACTGGGCGATTTCGGCCGTCCCAGACGAAAGATGACCAATCGTGGCATAATCTGTGGTCGTGGGCGAAATCGTGGCTCCAAGACGCTGGTCGTACGTCGCACAGTGAGAGAGGTTCAAAGATGACCGACGTGCAAGTCTTGCGATCAAAGATGCCTGCGACAAATATCTGACAGTGCTTGATATTCTACAACCAGCGTCAGCTACCAACCAATAGAAATGCAGCATGATGACGTGTGATCAGTGTGACCGCACATGAGCGTTTATGTGCGACTGTACAAATACAATATGCCACCCCGCAAAAGGACGCCAATTGTGTGGAGTCGTAACAAAGAGGAGAGGCTCGTTGAGTTGTGGCAACAGAAGCCTTGTCTGTATGATGTGTCCTCCAGCTGTTACCATGACCGCGTACAGAAGGACAAAGAATGGAAGGAAATAGCGGAGGAATTGCAGCTCCCGGGTGAGTTTAACGTTAGCGGCTAGCTAGCTAGCACACACACACACACTATGCAAGTACAGTCTTGTTTCTGTCAGCCCACTTTCAGTGTACATGAACTAACGTAATGTTGTTATTACGCTTCACAGCCGAAGAGGTAGTAACGCATGCAGCGTCCCTGCGCACCCAATACGGGAAGCTATTACATCCCAAACCCAGTGGAAGTGGGACAAAAGACCCAACCCAGCGACAGACATGGATACTGAAGTACCTAGACTTCCTCAAGCATCATGTATTGCCTCGTCAGGCCTACAGCACCCTGGAGGTATGTGTATATTTGGAAATTGACAATATAATAACGTACTTACTGTACATACCACTAAAGTTGTCAGACCATTTATTTCTTAATAATGAATACTATTGTCTGTGGTGGCCTTGACTTCTTAAATTTCTCTACTTTTAATTACACGTTTAAAATCAACTGGATGAACACGTTTCTCTGTAACCCATTCTATTTGGAATTTTATACCAAACTATATATTTTCCATATATCTACAAACTATATACTGTAGCCCCCTATGTAAAATACCCTGTAACCCACTGCCTCTCGAGGTTTATTGCTTAATTATCACCTCTTTGTATTGTGTCCTACAGTTCACAGAAATGGTGTCACCTGCATAATCATTGTTGTGTGTATACAGTACTTGGTCAATAAAGATTATTCTGATCCTATGTCCTTCATCCAGCTAGATGATTCAATGCCAGTGACAGACAGCTGTGCTGACACTGCTGAACAAGATCCAGAGAGTGATGACCTTGGGGAATCAGCGGCATCAGAATTCTCAGCACAGGACCCACCAACCCAAGTGTCCAACGTGTACCGTAGCCGTACATCCACACCCTCACCCGCACCCACACCGGGTGGTCAGGCAAAAGTGGTCCGGCAAAGGAGCAAGCCATGGGAGAGAGGGCTAAACCTTGAGAGAGAGAAAATTGACCTCCTCAAGCAAGTAGTTTCAGCTGACAACAAAGATGATGATGAAGATGTGATATTTGGTAGGCAAGTGGGCAGTGAGATGCATCACGTAACAGATCCTGCTGAGAAAATGCGAGCAAGACGGTCCATCATGAGGATGATTTATGAAGCTCAGGACAGAAGCAAGTCAATACTCCAACAGATGCAGAGTCCTGCATCACAGCCGATGTATCACACCTTCCCACACAACACACCACACCAGCGGCAAACGCAAACCTTTCAACCCTACCACCAGCCTCCTGCCACTCCCAGTTCTCAACCTTCTAGTAGCTACATGGGGATGCTCACTGAAAATTCAGATACACAGGGTGAATATGATTTCTGATAATCAGTACAACTGGTACGACTTCTGGTCATGCTTGCACTGTTGTAGCATTTTTTCATTTTTTTGATATCTTGAAGCACCTTATTTTACATTATTTTTTTGTGATCAAAAGGGGGGAGCAGAGCGAGCGAGTGCCATTGTCCACTTGTTTTTTTTCTTGTAATTTTAATGATGTATATTTTCTGGGCCCCCTTTGGCTGTGGGTCTGGTGGCCGTGGGCTCTGACTGGGGGGGGGGCGTGGTTCGGGGTCTCTGCGGGTCGAGGCATTAAAGAGGCGTGATGCTTTGGCCCGTGGGGGCGCCGGACACCGGGTCCTCCGGGGTTGGGGTTCGCGGCTGCCGGGCCTGGGGATGGAGGGGGCTCAGGAAGCTCGTTTTTATAGTAACCGTTTTATTTTCCTTATACTTTGCACTTTATTTGAAGTTTTCTAGCCCCTGTTGAGCAGTGAACAGTAAGTTCATATACTGTCAGCTCATTTCTGTTTTGGTATTTCAGGGTTGTGGCCAGCACTGTTCTTTATAGATATTGCAGTGTTGTGGCTTGTTTACACTTGTCTGATATTCAAAAATAAAGATTACTTTGATAAACCATTCCAGTTTCATTTATTTACATTTCTCAGACAAACAAGTGTGGTAACCTTGACTTCATAATTTCATAATCAAAATGTTAGATTAACCCTGAAAACTGAAAATATCTGTAGTGATGGTAAAATAGTTCATCACATGGACTCTCAGAGTGATGGAACAAGCAGTAGCAGGCAGCAGGGTTGTGTGACATTCTGGGGAGCCTTCAGGCCAACCCCCCATGTTAAAACGACTAACTCAACGGCAATTAGAAGAAAACAGTTGGAGAGAGAGCCATTCCAGTCCCCCAAGAAACCAAACACCTAGACATGTGACAGTTGAGCACAGCAAGAGAGACCAAAAGCGGAAATGCCTCTGTGAGACCAGAGCAATGTGGTTGAATCTTTACAATAATAGATTCAGAAAATACAAAGTGTCAGTTTGGTAGATGGGGTTTTGGGATGGCTCTTGTGAATTGAATAGTATTAACCTAAGGAGCACTGACTATACTGGGTTGATGTTATATCAACACAAGCACTATTAAGGCTGAAGTCATCAGACCTCATCATGTTGAAAACCACCAGGCGACACCTCTCTAATGACGACATTGTTTACTCAGTCACACACCACAGAAAAACGGTGACTCAGTATAACAGTAAGGACAGTTGCCTAATCAAGATAAGGTCACAGGAAATATAATTGCATTATATTAGTTTAGAATGAAAACAATGTTGGAATAATAAAACAAGAGTATAGAAACCTATTAGAAAGTAACTTACAAAGAAAAACCATATAGAAGGAATGTTAAAACGATTGATTCATTCAAAGGGGGCCACAGTCCAACCCCCCCTCTGTCCAAAAAGGAGGGGGCCACCTGGCTGCTACAGGCACCCACACGACCAGAAGACACCAAATGAGGACTGCCTGTTTTTAAGATACTTGTGATTGGTGGAACTAGGTTAAGAGTAGGGAAGTCAGATAAACTATAAGTATTGGAGGAGTGCAGTTAGTAGAGAGGCCAGCCCACCGTCCCGTCCCCAGGGGGTCTGGCTGCGCCTCCTTCAGTCCACCAGAGAATGTGCCGTTATACATGTGAGTAGAATCATGGACTCTTATTGTTGGTTAGAGTAAAATGTACAGATTCCTACCTTAGGACCAGGTTGTGCTCATGTGTATGGCTTAAGTACATTCTCAGTTCATTAACATAACATGACTAATATTTATGTACAATACTGTCTTTGATGAAGAGAGCCAACATGTGAGGGCTATTGTGATTTACCTCATCAAATCCTTTTGTACAATCATGTATTATGCTTGAAGTTTCCTGTATGTAACCAATGCATTATTCCACTCTCGGCCCACGCTGCAATTAAATGAATATTGGACCATAGCTTCTGGTTGTTTGGCTGTACAAACTTATTCTCTACTGGCTATTTTTGGGAGCCCAGATGAGGACCATGTTTTCTATCACACTGTGATCTTTCCCTTCCTCTAGTTAGCAACCTCACTGTGCTGTAATTAATAGATATTCATATAGGAATATACGACAATTGGTGCCGTTTTAAGACCCGTTCTGATTTGTTCACATAATGAGCATGCAGAAAAAGAGCCGGGGAGTTGGGGATTTGCAGTACACAGTGGTTGGTGGCTCTCTGGAGGATGAGGGAACGTAGGGTATATAGGAATGTTAGGAATGGTCGTGTATAGCCACAGTAGGACCCAGGGTGGATATGTGTATTATTTGCTTACAGGACTGGTGGTGATGTTAGATTTAGGATGTCCAAAGTTAACGGCGGCGCGCTTGTTGTTCAGTGAAGGGGAAATCATGAGCTTTTTGATGGTTGTGTTGTTATTAGAAACAGGAGGCCGCTGTCGACCTGCTTGCTTGGGGTTTTATTGCAGGAAATACGACCAGCGTATTTGTGCAGTGCCAGGGTAAACAGGAAGATGAAACTTGCAAGTTTTTTGTTGATTATATAAGAGCGGCAGCCGACGAAGAGTTATTAGTCATATTGTAGGGACAAGTTAGGGCTGATGTTAGTAGGCGCTGAGGAAGATGATTGACAAAATGTCGAGTTAGGAGGCTACGTGCAAGAGCAGGCCTAAGTGAGGGAAAGTATACGAATCTGTATGTCTGTCTGGTGAAAGCAAGGGTTTAGTTTAGGTAAAATATTTGAAGGAGATGGCGTCGGGTGGTAGAAAGTGGAATAGTCACAGATATGCGGGAAGGGAGACTGTGAGGTGGCTAAGTGGTTAAGGCGGGGTAGCCAGACATAAAGAAAAGAATGTAGTGTAGGGTTAGAGAAAAGGTGTGATGAGTGTGTGATAGTGGGAATTCTATACCCTGTTAGTGGGTCGAAATTGGTATTATTAAGTATATGACTGGGCTCGCCGCTCGGAGGAACTGTGTATGACGCGGGAGATTAGGAAAATATGGGGTATTTAGGAAAAGGACACTAGAGGATGTTCGGTGATCAGTTTTTAGATGGAAAGTCGGCTTACACAAGAATCCAAGGTTGATAGCGTTGCGCCATGTAATCGATGTCTCGTACGGGGGGTCGGTTTGTTTGTATTTATGTATTTGTGTATTTGTGTGAAATGTATGTGATTAGTAGCAAGCTTGACGAAGGTTGTTATGTTGTGACGTGGATCAGATCAATACTAGTCTGTGAATCATATTGGAAGTTGGGGCTAACTAGTTTAGCTCTGTGGAGGAGCTGCGGTATTCTAGAGATGTTAGAGCGACGATGGGAAAAAATTTACGAAACGCTGTGAGAGCAATTGTTGTTAGGAAGCGAGTCGAGGCGTTCGTTGAGGTGATTGGGGTCGTTTTAGTGGTTAAATATGATGCGGTAACAATTGTGTACAAGAGTATCGTGAATGAAAGAAGTCGCTGCTTGATGACGTCATGGTGTTGAATGGGGAGTGTGTAACGTTCACGGCGCGTGGAGCCAGGCGGAGAGAAGGGTAGGAGAAATGATTAATGTTGATCTGTGTAACGGCGTTGGTATATGAGAATGTTTTTAAATTCTTTTACGATAGTTTGTTCTTTTAAAGTGGGTATTTAGACATGTGTGAGTTGTTTGTTGTTAGATTGGTACTGGGCGGATTGAATGAATGTGCGGATCTCGAACGTGGCATAACTTGGGGCTTCCGGGATCGCATGGAACCTCGCATTGAGGCTGGCTAGGCTATTAGCTTGCATGCGGCTGGTTTGTGAGATTGCGGGCGACATATGGGATGATTAGAGTATGGGAAATAATGTTTGGGGAGTAGTAGAGGACGCGGTAGGATGTCGTGGCATTTTTAGGAATGTCGTGGCATGTTTAGGATGTCGTGGCATGTTTAGGATGTCGTGGCAGATTTTGGTTGTCGTAGCAACGTTATGGTGGTAGTTGCATCGGTTGCTGCTGCGCATGTGTGGGTCGCTGATTCGTTCATTTCGCTCAGGGGACGGTGGTGAGTGTTAATATTTTTGCTTTGTGTTGTAGATCTGGAAGTGGTTCTGTTTATGGTTGTTATTGCTACGAGTATGTGTACGCGGGGGAAGAGATATAACATTTTCAGTGGTTGGTTTAAGGGAGGAAGTTGAGAATAGGTTGCAGACATTAGTGTGCTTGTCGGAGGGTGGATGATTTAATATGCATGCCCATAATTAAGCTGGGATTCATAAAACCGGCTAAACTGGGTAGATTGTATTATTGTCTTTAATACACAGGTATATTTTTAACCAGGGGGGAATGAGTAGTTGATTGATTAAAAATAGTACAGTTAAAAACATACAGTTGTTAAGGGGAGGCAGACAAGAGATGGAGTCCCCCGTTTTAAATACATCATAACTTTTATTGCATACATGATATACAGATATACGGTAGTTTGGGAGTAATAATAGGCTGAAATGGGTAAAATGTTCTACAAAGTAGAATGCAGTAGGATCGGTTTGTCACGTGTATGGTATGAGGAAGTATTGAGAACTAACCACAATAATGTTTTTCTGAAATGAGTGATGCTTACATGTATGATGAGTTGATGGACGTTGCCGGTAATAGGTTAAGATTTCACAAAACTAACCTTATCAGTGACTATTGTTTAAGAAGGGAAATACTGTGTGCACTGCAAAAAACATGTGGGTACAGGGTGTCCTTCAGGGGCAGACCTGGGGTGAAACCGTTTGAGACCACTTCTGGGAATGTTGTTTTATTGGAAATAAGTGATGCTTAGGTTGTAATTTTATTACTTAGATGATGTTGTGTTAAAAAAGTAATTGTTTTAATCTGTGTGACATGTACAATTGTGAGCTTAGAATAATGATGTTGTGTTTGACTGGAGTTTAAAATGTAGCTTGATAAAAAAATGCTTGTATAGGATACATTGATGTTAAGATGTCAGATTTAAGTTACACTGTTGGATTAATGTTGCTGCAAGTCTTTAGGTGTAGGCTTGTTGGTATATGTATTTTGTTGCATTGCTATGTTGAAATACTGTTAGAATGTTATATCTTTAAGGCCATTGATTTACATAGGCTGATGTTTATATTAGGATTGATTGCAAAATCCTTGGGTCACAGTGGGATAATAGTGACAGGGGGTTTGTTTAGATGCTGCTTTGATGTAAGATTGTGTTTTAGCAGTTATTATAAATGATTTTGTGTGTAATGACTAACTTCTGTTGAGTTGCAGGGGGGTCATGGGGTAAAGGAATTTAGGTTAGGTCATGGGAAACCCACAAGAGTGACCCAGACTATCTTTACTAAGCAATTTAGGAACGGCCCAAGGGGGGTCAAGAAGGGGCAGCTGTTACAGGGGCACGACAGGACAGGAAGATGGAGTGGAGCTAATCAGTTAGGTGCAGGGGAAGTAGAAGTCGGAGGTGAAGATTGCGGAGGACAGTTGTAAAGTGAGATAACAGTTGGCAGTTATTTTTACGACAGGGGAGATGTTGAGACAGAAAGCAGCTAATTTAAGAAAAGAGGGTAGGAGACGGTTGAATAGGAGCCAAATCAGATGAGGTTATTTACATTTGATTAGGGCGGACTATTTGATTGGATGAATAACCTGGAGTTATCACGGTTCTAGCAGGCTGGGGTGACTTCAGGTTGAGAAAGGGGTTCTGCTAGACCCTTTGAGTGTAGAGGTTGAGTATAGATGGTATTAGCCTGAAAGGAGTGTAGACTGAGGTAGAAGTAGGAGAGGGAGAAGCAAACTAACCTTTGTTTGTCAAAGATGTGGAGTGATTAACGAGTGTGTTGAAAGTATTTGTTTATAATATGAAGGATGTGTGGTGGAAAGGACATGAGTGGCTGAGAACGATGGAGAGTGTTGGTTATTTTGTGTGGTTGAGAGATTATGTTGTATAAAAGGGGTTTTGATGCAGGAGTGAATGTTTTTTTCTTTGTGGGGATTTCAATGGAGTTGAACGGTGGCTGATTGAGATGCTGTTGGAGTGAGCGGTGTCATTTTTTATTTCAGTTCATATCATTTGAATGAAAGAGTTTGTTTTGTTTAAAGTAACAGCCACTGTGGGGTGCTCAGGAGGTGTGGATGATTAGGGAGGGGGTAGGCACCTCGAACCTCTAGTCATCAACAGGCGGCGGTGGAATCGGAAGGTTCCCTGGGCACGTTAAATCCATCCTATAGTGCTGGGGAGAAACTGAATGGCCCTCGTGTCTGGAAAGATGACCAACATCTTACTGTGTTACCGTCTAGTCGGCCCAGATAATGTCGCATGTAATGTATATGTGGGCACTGGGTGGTAGGTGGATGACGGTCCAAACCTAGTAGTGGGGCAGTGCACCGGAAGGGGCACGGCATCTGCTGTGAACAGGCCAGGCTGGTGAAAACGGTCAAAGTTTCCATACCCAAAGCAAGTGGGATGGGGAGCAGACCGT
This sequence comes from Notolepis coatsorum, assembly GCF_963971535.1. Taxonomy (NCBI): domain Eukaryota; kingdom Metazoa; phylum Chordata; class Actinopteri; order Aulopiformes; family Paralepididae; genus Notolepis; species Notolepis coatsorum. The sequence goes on from NC_140183.1 coordinate 89,662,903, forward strand.
AGGTTTCAAAACTGAGTGGCTGGGAGGTACTACGGACCTCAGCTGCTTGGGGTCCTGACTTGATGATGGACTATGAGATCTCTATCGACTGCGTCACCGGTCGGTCCGATGAGCATTATGACCCTGCTTATAGTCACAGAAACGCAGGAAGTGGGACTGTGAGTGACTGGACAGTATGGGCATAAATGCGTCGGGCTCAATGTACAGTCAGGCCACAATAAGCCGAAACCGAATGCGTTAGTAGGCGAGTTGTGCTTCTGTGATCAGCAGGTTTGAAAAGAACCACTGGGAAGCAGAAGGGTAAGGGGTGTCAATTCAGAGGAATCTGGATTGTCTCTCCTAAGATTGGAAAGGGACCCAGCCTTAAACTGCACCTGAAGGTAAAATAGGGGGCTTCTTCTGTTCATGAGAGGAGACCTTCGCCTGGAAGTGGAGGCCTGTATCCTTGGTTGGGTGAGAGGGGTTCCAGTGTAGGCGGCAATGCGGCCCTGAAAAAGCCGGTTTCCCCACACGTGGCATCTCCTGATCCTGGCGGGGAGAGGTGCATCTAAGTAGGGCAAGTAGTGCATCCGAACGGGAGGAGGGTACTCTTAACTGGAAGGAGGTTAAAAGGGTCAAAGCGGTTGAATTGTGATGTTTGATTGGTTTTTGCTTTTATTTCTTTTCTGGGAACTCTAAAGTTCAGGATTGAATGTGACTATGAGAAATTGGATGAAAGCGTTTACTTTAGGTCATATTATTTGGTTGAGTGTCAAGGTTTAAAGTTTTATTTTGGAAACAGTGGTGGTGTTGGTACAGATACTACTTTTATTTAAGTTTAATTTTGTATGAGTGAGCGTGAATGTACATTTTTAGGTTTATTTTCTAAGTGTTTTGATCTGATTTGTGTGGGCTGAAAGGTGTTTGAATGGAACAGGTAGGGGTGATTGTGCTGACTTGAGAGGTGTCGAGTCGCAGGGACAGGATGCTGTTCCGTTTGAGGGTGTGTGTGAGAATTGATGATAGAGGGTAGATGGATGGTTTTGGAAAACCTGGTTTTTATTTTCTTTCTGATAAACTTTTGATGTGACGTCTGGAGCGTGTTGATTTCATTGATTTACTGTTTTAGGTATGAATGGTGATCTCACATGTAGGAGTTGCATGACATGTAGTAGGGGGATGTGTTATATTTAAATATTTGGTTAATTGTTTGGTTTTTGTTTTTAACTGTGTTACATGATTTGGCGGGGGAGGACTGTTGAAGGCTGGGATGCATTGGAACAGATCGAGGCTGGGATGCATTGGATCAGATCGATGACAGTTAAGTAGTGCCACCACGATTTGCATATGGAATTAATGGCTTCCCTTATTAAGTATGTTGACATATTGTGTAAAAAGATTTGCTCTGTGCTTGTTTCTTCAACAGCTCAGAAAAGGGAGGGGAAAGGCAGATCAACGGTGGGAGAGACATGAATACATTACATTAGAGCGGTAACGTAGGATTTCATTTTTCCCTGTTACTCTGCAGTCCAATGGTGGTCAATTACAGATTGTGGTGAGAGAATTCTTGTACACGGAGACCCCCGCCTATACAAGCCCCATGCGGGTGGGGCCAGGTTGTAAAAACTGAACAGACGTGGTTTGGAGGAACTTCCACGCTATAGGAGTCTGACGACGGGTTGTCATGAGATGAGAGATGACTGGACCTGGGGCATGACCTGGCCTGGGGGGGCAGAACCAGTCTGAAGGCTGAGCTGAAAATGTGTGAACAAGGTTCTCTGGGGAGTTGTGGAGTTGTGATTGGACTGTAGGGGACAGGGACAAGACTGAATAGGTACTGATGGGCTTTGTCTTGTGCACATTGATTTGGTAGGACGCGCAAGCAAAGGGCGGATAAATTACACAACGCAGGGTCAGATAAAGATGCATTCACATAAGTGAGGATATGGCCAGAGTGAGGAGGATGGGTGAAAGAAAATTTTCGTTGAAATTCTGCTTTCCTCTGCCAAACTGAGCTGTAGAAACAAGAAGTGACAAGATTATGACCATTATATGTGTCATAAAAGGGGGGAGGATAGGTGGGAAGCAATTGATTGATTATGCAGATGTGATTGTACTATCTTAAGGAAAAAATTAGCAGAAAGAAGAGATTATTTCAGAGAATGAATGTAAAATGAAAATATTGTGATACTAATGGATCTTGTCTCCCCCAGATCATGTAAACGGATACTGTAATTTAAGGAGATGGGGTTTTAAAAAAAAAATTGTGATTGATTATACTTTAAATTTGTGATGTTTAGATTAAAATTATTTTTAATTGTTGTTAGCATATTCAAAGTTTTTTGTTTAAAAAGAAAAAGTAGGCCTCTGGCTGTGAGCCCAGAGGAACAAAGCCCAATGATAGTAGGTGGTAAACACTGGATCATGAGGGCAGAGTAGGTTAATTGGGGATCTAGATGAATGGGTCATTTGGATTCCCCGGGAGGGGGCCATAGTCAGGGGAAATGTGGGAAAGAAAAGAAGAAGACAAGAAGGCCAAAATTGATGAGATGTACGAAAGAAGAATGGAAAAAATTGAGAAGAAAAATTTTGAAAAATTCAAAATTTATGATTTTTGTAATTATGTTAAATTGTATGGCTAGTATGTATAGAAATTAAGTCAAGATACTTGTAATATGACATTAGTAAAATGTCAAAGGGAGGAATTGTGGTAACCTTGACTTCATAATTTCATAATCAAAATGTTAGATTAACCCTGAAAACTGAAAATATCTGTAGTGATGGTAAAATAGTTCATCACATGGACTCTCAGAGTGATGGAACAAGCAGTAGCAGGCAGCAGGGTTGTGTGACATTCTGGGGAGCCTTCAGGCCAACCCCCCATGTTAAAACGACTAACTCAACGGCAATTAGAAGAAAACAGTTGGAGAGAGAGCCATTCCAGTCCCCCAAGAAACCAAACACCTAGACATGTGACAGTTGAGCACAGCAAGAGAGACCAAAAGCGGAAATGCCTCTGTGAGACCAGAGCAATGTGGTTGAATCTTTACAATAATAGATTCAGAAAATACAAAGTGTCAGTTTGGTAGATGGGGTTTTGGGATGGCTCTTGTGAATTGAATAGTATTAACCTAAGGAGCACTGACTATACTGGGTTGATGTTATATCAACACAAGCACTATTAAGGCTGAAGTCATCAGACCTCATCATGTTGAAAACCACCAGGCGACACCTCTCTAATGACGACATTGTTTACTCAGTCACACACCACAGAAAAACGGTGACTCAGTATAACAGTAAGGACAGTTGCCTAATCAAGATAAGGTCACAGGAAATATAATTGCATTATATTAGTTTAGAATGAAAACAATGTTGGAATAATAAAACAATAGTATAGAAACCTATTAGAAAGTAACTTACAAAGAAAAACCATATAGAAGGAATGTTAAAACGATTGATTCATTCAAAGGGGGCCACAGTCCAACCCCCCCTCTGTCCAAAAAGGAGGGGGCCACCTGGCTGCTACAGGCACCCACACGACCAGAAGACACCAAATGAGGACTGCCTGTTTTTAAGATACTTGTGATTGGTGGAACTAGGTTAAGAGTAGGGAAGTCAGATAAACTATAAGTATTGGAGGAGTGCAGTTAGTAGAGAGGCCAGCCCACCGTCCCGTCCCCAGGGGGTCTGGCTGCGCCTCCTTCAGTCCACCAGAGAATGTGCCGTTATACATGTGAGTAGAATCATGGACTCTTATTGTTGGTTAGAGTAAAATGTACAGATTCCTACCTTAGGACCAGGTTGTGCTCATGTGTATGGCTTAAGTACATTCTCAGTTCATTAACATAACATGACTAATATTTATGTACAATACTGTCTTTGATGAAGAGAGCCAACGTGTGAGGGCTATTGTGATTTACCTCATCAAATCCTTTTGTACAATCATGTATTATGCTTGAAGTTTCCTGTATGTAACCAATGCATTATTCCACTCTCTGCCCACGCTGCAATTAAATGAATATTGGACCATAGCTTCTGGTTGTTTGGCTGTACAAACTTATTCTCTACTGGCTATTTTTGGGAGCCCAGATGAGGACCATGTTTTCTATCACACTGTGATCTTTCCCTTCCTCTAGTTAGCAACCTCACTGTGCTGTAATTAATAGATATTCATATAGGAATATACGACACAAGGAAATAGAATGAAATTAATAAAGCAGTTATAATAAAGACAAAGAAAATGATTAATTGGGAGACACCATTACTGTTATGCCAGAGCAGAGTATTTCACGTACCAATCAGGGGCTGCGTTCCACTGCAGGACAAACAGCAGTTTTGGCTTTGGGAGAGTAACTCATGTTGAACTTTCCTAGACCATGGAAATAATATAGCACGGAATGGTACTGGTACAAGCAGGCTGGTAGCTATAGGCAATATGTAAATAATAAAATAATTACAGTTTATAGTCTTGAGAAGGCGTCTGCCAAATCTACTGCTGGTAACTTGTATCGGGATTATCAATGACCCGTGTTAGATGTGTTAGATTGATATTTCAATTTTGTAGAACTTCAGATTCAAGGTCCAGCAGTCTTACTTCCATCCAAGAACATCTACAAGTAAGCTAGTGACCACTGTCCCTGTTGTCCATTCCTCCCAGGAATCAGGGTCCTCCTCATTAATTTTAATTAATTGTGGGGACCTAGTCTATTAACATTATATCATATCATCAACCTTGAAGTCACCCTCATTTTCAATGTCATTGAGACTTTACAGACATTTCAATGCACACATTTCTACAATATAACAAAAAATATTAATAACTATATAGTATAAAATAAACAGGCATAAAATCAGCACGCATATGTCTGAAGTATAAACAAACTACTGATGTGCAAATTTCAATAAAACAGACACTTCTGAGTGGAAGGTAGGCTACAGGTTTGTTTTGGCATTTGATGAGTCTTCAGATAATTATGTAGACTGTCTCCTGTATGACAACTGAATGTTGACAAGTTATACTAAAGTGAAATATCCCTTTAACGTCAAACTAGGCTATACAACTTGGTATTTCACACAGATGGGCATGGTTTTGCAGGAAGTAGCAGTGCTAGCTTCAGTGAGCTCTGTGACCATCTCAGCCCATGCTCTCATGTTTTCCACATGTTACTTTTGACAAGCACTAATATATATCCAAGGATTTGCAACATGCACCGTCTCTGGTAATTGCACCAACTGAAGAAACGAGTAACATAAGCATCGCAATTGTATCACTACCAATTAAAAATCCATCCACAAATTCCAAAAATCGATTGAAAAAATTTAAACGTTTTTAATCTATGATGTAGGCACCATAGATTATTATGCATCTCCCCCGGGTGAAATACCAAGTTTTTAGGGAGTCATGTACCGCAACTACGCTTTGCTCGCTTCATATCACGATCATTAACTTTAGATAATTTCAAAATGCTTCTGAGCGACCAGAAAACTGACGACTCTCCGACATTTTAAGAAGTTGGAGCATTTCAATGCAGGAGATGCGGGAGATCTAAAGTTCATCTCAGTCTGTGTTAATTTGCCCAGCTGTGGTATGAAGCCTGGGCAAATAGTCACAGAGACGGCAGTGCGGCTCTGCAGAACCCACCTCACCCCTGCCCACTTTGACTACCTATGGCTTAGAGTAGACGACAGTACAGCAACTTGCAATGGGCCTGGTCTACAAGATACACTACACAGGTACCCATGTACATGTCAAAATGTGAATACCACACCCACAACACCAGAGGGAGTTCCACAAATCATGTGCAACCCAGATTCGGCACAAACAAGGGACTAAACAAATTTCGCAATTATGCCATAACAATGTGGAACGCCCTACCCACAGCCTTAAAAAGATGTGAATCCCTACCCACATTCAAAACCGCTCTTAAAGACCACCTACGGGAGGCTGCAATTCGAACCCCCCCCCCAAAAAGGACATTACAACATGTCTTCCTGCCAATGCACAGAACCTGATGGTGAGACAAAGTATTGTTTCAGTGTGTCGCGCTGCTCCTTTGCAGTTCTGTTGGCATTCCGATCCCTGCTAGCAGGCACTGATGCCAGGGTGGCATCACTGCGCCAGCTCCCAGGGATGATGTGGTGGTCCTCATCCTCCATGTCGACCAGAGCAGGGGGGATGTAGGTGTCTGTGGCCTGGGCTCGTAGGTAGTTGTGCAGGGAGAGAGCAGCCAGGGTTACCTGGGACACTGTATCTGGGTCTAGGGGAATGATGGTGAGAAAGACTCGCCATTTGTTGGCAAGTATGCCAAACGCATTCTCTACAACACGCCTCGCTCTTGACAGTCTGTAGTTGTAGACACGCTGGTCATGGTCAAGCTGTCTGAAGGGGTATGGCTTCATCAGGTGTGTGTGGAGCGGAAAAGCCTTGTCTGCAATGAACATGAAAGGGGTGACTACATCTGTACCTGGCAGACTTTGGGCTGGCGGGACATTTAACTGGTTGCTGTCCAATGCCTTTTTCAGGTCACAGTGGGCATAAACACCTCCATCAGACACTCTGCCCTGGGTTCCAATATTCGCATAGAGGAAACGATAATTGGCGTCTACAACAGCCATCAGGACCACAGATAAACGAGACTTGTAGTTCCTGAAGGTGCTCCCACTGTTGCCTGGTGGGCGGATGGTGATGTGTTTTCCATCTATGGCTCCGAGACAGTGAGGGAATTGCCAATTCTCCTGGAAGCCACTGGCCACTGCTCTCCACTCAGCCTCTGTAGTCGGTGTCTACACAAACAGACAGACAGACTGCATCAGAACAGTGACATGAATCTATCAATATTTATCTGATCTAGGTATGATTGTCCCATATGTTACATTCTAGCTGCTTCTAAATGGATCTTACCGTCAGGTGATCCTTCTTCAGGACCTGGTGCAACACCTTGCATGTCTCCTTGACAATCACACCAACAGTGCTCTGTCCAATATGGTACTGGAAGCTCAGGGAAGTGAACGACTCTCCTGTCAGCATGGAGAATGATTGTAGAATATCATTTATGTATGCGCGTCGACAAATAAATGTGCCAAACTGCAGCATATCAGAACTATTAGACTGACACATTCTATAGTTACATTCTGGTCACCGCGGATACACTGTAGCCTAATAGCCTGCCTGCCTAACCTAGGCTACTTTGTAGGCTAATCCGATTTAGTGTATGAAATAAGTAAAAAGATTATTTATCACCAATACATCGAAGTAGGCCTAGGCCTATGTGCGTGGTCAAATTGGTGGTTAAAAAACGGGATATGGCGAGAATAACTATCCTGAAGGTAGGTCTATAACAAACTAAACAATAGGCCTATTTATTAAATATTATGGATATTAAATAATTCCACAACATTAGGCCTATATAGATAATTAGGCCTATTTTGAGCACAGCAGCACACTGATGTTTCCCACCGTGTTCCCCTCACTCATTAATACAGTTATTCAGAAAATAGGTGAGTAAACTGAGTTCACTTGGGTTTACCCTCCACTACAACCCCTGATTATTACCTGTTGCTAAGTATCGCAGTGTGATGGACAGTCTCGCCTGAGATAGGGCAGGTTCTGATCCTTCAGGTCCGAACTGTACTGTCGGTCTCCTTGGTGTGGATGATCTCCCTCTCTCCGTTGTTCGGGAGGAGTTCTGGGAATTGGACCTTTCCTTCCTGGGGACGGTTCCCGACCCCTTAGGGTTCGGAGGGGGAGTGAGAGGTACTGATGCAGGCTCATCGTCCTCGTCTTCCTCACCCTCCCCTGCTTTATCCAAGGCCAGGGTTATTTCCTCATGGTCCTTAGTTTCCACCATGAGACAGATCTCCTGGTGCTCTGTACTCCTTATGCTTGAGATCGCGCTGATCACTGCTTCCCCCAACCATATGCCTCTTTGGCCATATCCTCGAGGCCTGCTCCACATTAGGTTTATGGCTAGTTGGTAGGACATGTCCTTGGTACCATGGCCAGCATAGATTTCTCTTCTTTGCAGTAGTTCCTTCATATGGGACACCAGTTTGTCCCAGTTCTTTTGTGAGGACTGTACCTCCTTGTCTCGGTCCAGACTGTTATGTCTGGTGTTAGCTCTGGCTAGTTAGCCTGATGTTAGCTCTGGCTATGTAGCCTCTTGTAGACTCAGGCTATGTAGCCTCTTGTAGACTCAGGCTAGGTAGCCTCTTGTAGACTCAGGCTATGTAGCCTCTTGTAGACTCAGGCTATGTAGCCTCTTGTAGACTCAGGCTATGTAGCCTCTTGTAGACTCAGGCTATGTAGCCTCTTGTAGACTCGGCTCCTGCCGATAACACCAGCCTGTATGATTACGCTGATTCCACTTCCGTCACAGTAGCAGGACTTATGCTCCTGCTAGCTTCTGGCTCGTTAGCCTGCTGTTCTCATCTGTTAGCAATCGCTAGTTATCCTACTATAGACTCGTAGAGTTTTCTACTTAAGTTTTGACTCTAAGTAAGCATTATGTTACTTCAAGTATAAGTGACTTTAAGGCTCCCTAGGCCTTTGACTTTAAGGCTCCCTAGGCCTTTGACTTTAAGGCTCCCTAGGCCTTTGACTTTAAGGCTCCCTAGGCCTTTGACTTTAAGGCTCCCTAGGCCTTTGACTTTAAGGCTCCCTAGGCCTTTGACTTTAAGGCTCCCTAGGCCTTTGACTTTAAGGCTCCCTAGGCCTTTGACTTTAAGGCTCCCTAGGCCTTTGACTGTAAGGCTCCCTAGGCCTCCTAGTCGCAAGTCGTTTTCTACCTAAGTTTTGACTAAGTAAGCATTATGTTACTTCAGAGGCACCTGACAGCAGTCATTTAAGTTCATATTCTCTTGGCTGTTATTACCTATTCAATTAGTATAAAAGCCCAACTCACGGATGTTCTAAGCCCCAGAACCTCCGATCCGTTTTGACAGACCTATAAACCAGCGACTTGGCCGCCTAAGCACCACAGCGTCCTGTATGCTGAGGCTTCCAAGTCCCCACAAATCTGATAGGCCCGTCGGATACAGAGACCCTGATGCTCGCTCTGTCCCCCCGCGTCAAGGTGCTAAGCTTGATGAGAGTTTGCAGAGTCTCAATTTGTATCCATAGGCGCTGGTGAGTGTACATCTCATGCAGCTGATATGGTTGGTACGGGTGCAACCTACCAAAATAGTTACTGTCAGGTAATCCCTTTTGAATGAAATAAATTTTTCGTCCTCTTTACTCTGGTTTAGAGAAAAGACAGACATCTTTACATAGTATACTTAAAATGTATACAAAATGAATGTAGTATTCTATGTCATGTTTCTTCCTAAATAACAATAACACTATATATTATTCCTCTTGACAGATGAGCTGAATGTCAAGTGCAGTTTGCACTTGCTCGAGTGTCATGTGTCAGGGCCCCAGAAGGTAAGGATACTATTGATGCTTTTCCTTCCGGGCTTTTAGGAACCCGTCGTCCCAGGTAGTGTGTCGAAGTGTCCTTGAGCAAGACACATAACCCCTGACTGCTCCCGTTAAGCAAGTTGGCACCTCGCATGGCTGTTTCCGCCATCTGTGTTTTTTAAGTTCTGACTTTCTCTGGAAGCTCTTCCCACACTGGCCACAGCAGTAAGGTTTCTCTCCTGTGTGTACCAAGTGGTGTCGTTCAAGGTATGTCTTTTTCTTGAAGCTTTTCCCACACTGGCCACAACCGTAATGTTTCTCTCCTGTGTGAACCATGTGGTGTTGTTTAAGGTATGCCTTCTCCGTGAAGGTCTGTCCGCACTGGTCACAGCAGTAAGGTTTCTCTCTTGTTCCAGGTTTAGGGAGTTTTTTGGGTGTAAATCCCCCCATTTCGTGTCCAGAGGGAACTCTCATTGAGGGCGGAGCCCTCTTATCCATATACATGGAAGTGGGAGCAGGCAGTGCTCGGCCTGTTTCTATGAGGCATGGTGCATTCAGGATCTGTCCCTGATGGTGACCAACTCCTGGGTCTTGACCGTGTTCCTGTGCTACCCCCATCTGGGTGTGTCTTGCACAGGTGGAGTGGAGCTCAGGGCTTTCAGGGTTAGTGAAACCCCCTGAGCCATCTTTCTCCGGGCTTGGAGGCCGAGTATCTGGTGTTTCCTCATATATCCTCCCTTGTCCTGACCGGGGCCACGTAATTTGAGCCCTCTGGTCTGAGTGACTCACTGCTTCCCTTGGTGTTCCCGAGGGACCAAACCATGTCTGGTTTCTGTACGCCAGTTTCTTCTGAGCTACTTGTGCTAGCTTCTCCTGAGCTAGCGTCTGTTGCGCCAGCTCCTCCTGAGCTAGCGTCTGTTGCACTAGCATCTGCTGTGCTAGCGTCTTCCGTGCTAGCATCTCTTGTGCTAGCTTCTCTTGAGCTAGCATCTGCTGCGCCAGCTCCTCCTGAGCTAGCGTCTGTTGCACTAGCATCTGCTGTGCTAGCGTCTTCCGTGCTAGCATCTCTTGTGCTAGCATCTCTTGAGCTAGCATCTGCTGCGCCAGCTCCTCCTGAGCTAGCGTCTGTTGCACTAGCATCTGCTGTGCTAGCGTCTTCCGTGCTAGCATCTCTTGTGCCAGCTTCTCTTGAGCTAGCATCCGCTGCATCAGCTCCTCCTGAGCTAGCGTCAGCTCCTCCTGAGCTAGCGTCTGTTGCACTAGCATCTGCTGTGCTAGCGTCTTTCGTGCTAGCATCTCTTGTGCTAGCTTCTCTTGAGCTAGCATCTTCTGCGCTAGCTTCTCTTGAGCTAGCTTCTTGCACTCTGATATCTTCTCATGTGCAGATGTGATTCTTTTTTCTATGTCAGCGTATATTTTCTCATAGTTCTCCATTTCCCGAAGATTCATGTCATGAACCAGTAAAGTCTTCCCCATTGAGTGTTCACATTGAGATAGCATGCCCAGCAACTTCTGGTTCTGTGTAAATGCTTCCTCCGCGGTGCCGGGCGTGTTGCACCATTTTGTAAAGCTCTTCAGGAACATATTGATGCGCCGGTCGTCTCCAGCTCCGTCTCCGTCAATAAGAAGACGTTTCCGAATGATTTCATCATCTGTTACAGCTCCCATGTCCGCAGCAACTAGCGAGCTGCTGGCTAGTTAGCCTCCAATTAGCTCTGGCTTAGTAGCCTGTTGTGAGCTAGTTAGCTCTTGGCTAGTTAGCCATCAATTCACTTTTGGCTAGTTAGCCATCAATTAGCTCCTGGCTTGTTAGCCTGTTGTGAGCTAGTTAGCTCTTGGCTAGTTAGCCATCAATTCACTCTTGGCTAGTTAGCCATCAATTAGCTCCTGGCTTGTTAGCCTGTTGTGAGCTAGTTAGCTCTTGGCTAGTTAGCCATCAATTCACTCTGGCCTGTTAGCCTGTTGTGAGCTAGTTAGCTCTTGTCTGGCTAGGGCCAGTTCACTTCCTGTTAGCACTGGCTTGTTAGCCGGTGGTGAGCTAGTTAGCTCTTGTCTGGCTAGGGCCAGTTCACTTCCTGTTAGCACTGGCTTGTTAGCCGGTGGTGAGCTAGTTAGCTCTTGTCTGGCTAGGGCCAGTTCACTTCCTGTTAGCACTGGCTTGTTAGCCGGTGGTGAGCTAGTTAGCTCTTGTCTGGCTAGGGCCAGTTCACTTCCTGTTAGCACTGGCTTGTTAGCCGGTGGTGAGCTAGTTAGCTCTTGTCTGGCTAGGGCCAGTTCACTTCCTGTTAGCACAGGCTTGTTAGCCGGTGGTGAGCTAGTTAGCTCTTGTCTGGCTAAGGCCAGTTCACTTCCTGTTAGCACTGGCTTGTTAGCCGGTGGTGAGCTAGTTAGCTCTTGTCTGGCTAGGGCCAGTTCACTTCCTGTTAGCACTGGCTTGTTAGCCGGCGCTCCTGTAGACTCGGGCTATGTAGCCTCCTGTAGTCTCGGGCTAGGTAGCCTCCTGTTAGCACTGGCTCGTTAGCCGGCGCTCCTGTAGACTCGGGCTATGTAGCCTCCTGTAGTCTCGGGCTAGGTAGCCTCCTGTTAGCACTGGCTCGTTAGCCGGCACTCCTGTAGACTCGGGCTATGTAGCCTCCTGTAGTCTCGGGCTAGGTAGCCTCCTGTTAGCACTGGCTTGTTGGCCGGCGCTCCTGTAGACTCGGGCTATGTAGCCTCCTGTAGTCTCGGGCTAGGTAGCCTCCTGTTAGCACTGGCTCGTTAGCCGGCGCTCCTGTAGACTCGGGCTATGTAGCCTCCTGTAGTCTCGGGCTAGGTAGCCTCCTGTTAGCACTGGCTCGTTAGCCGGCGCTCCTGTAGACTCGGGCTATGTAGCCTCCTGTAGTCTCGGGCTAGGTAGCCTCCTGTTAGCACTGGCTCGTTAGCCGGCACTCCTGTAGACTCGGGCTATGTAGCCTCCTGTAGTCTCGGGCTAGGTAGCCTCCTGTTAGCACTGGCTCGTTAGCCGGCGCTCCTGTAGACTCGGGCTATGTAGCCTCCTGTAGTCTCGGGCTAGGTAGCCTCCTGTTAGCACTGGCTCGTTAGCCGGCGCTCCTGTAGACTCGGGCTATGTAGCCTCCTGTAGTCTCAGGCTAGGTAGCCTCCTGTTAGCACTGGCTCGTTAGCCGGCGCTCCTGTAGACTCGGGCTATGTAGCCTCCTGTAGTCTCGGGCTAGGTAGCCTCCTGTTAGCACTGGCTTGTTAGCCGGTGGTGAGCTAGTTAGCTCTTGTCTGGCTAGGGCCAGTTCACTTCTTGTTAGCACTGGCTGGTTAGCCGGCGCTTCTGTAGACTCCGGCTATGTAGCCTCCTGTTAGCACTGGCTCGATAGCCGGCTGTTAGCACTGGCTCGTTAGCCGGCGCTTCTGTAGACTCCGGCTATGTAGCCTCCTGTTAGCACTGGCTCGATAGCCGCCTGTTAGCACTGGCTCAATAGCCGGCTGTTAGCACTGGCTCGTTAGCCAGCGCTTCTGTAGACTCCGGCTATGTAGGCTCCTGATAGCACTGGCTTGTTAGCCGGTGGTGAGCTAGTTAGCTCTTGTCTGGCTAGGGCCAGTTCACTTCCTGTTAGCACTGGCTCGTTAGCCTGCAATGCCAGCCTGTATGGCTGCGCTGATTTCTCTCTAAACTGCCAGACATTTTAGAGAGGGGGTTTTCTTTACTTTCTTTTTCTTTAATCCAATTTTGCGGCTTCAACCGCTCCACCAGCAATGCCCCCACTACGCAGATGCCTTTTAATTTGCCACTGCTTTCCACTGAGGGCCATACAGATCAATATCCTTTGTCTGGTGTATTCTAAAGCGGAAGGTTTTAGCTCCCTAGGTGCTGGTAAGAGCACATTCAAGTAAGGTTTAAACTCACTTTTGTAGTCTGTTCATTTCAGGGTTCTCCGTTATTAATATTTCTAGTTTATTTTATTTTGGCTGTTATCATACCGATCTCAGCCCGAACCCAGGGACGCCATGTTGAGAGCCGATGGGATGTCTCTTATCTATCTCAGATCACCTACTCGAGATAGACCCCTGTGGCCGCCCGATATCCCCCAGCGAGGTGCTAAACTCACTTCTCGGGTCAATTACTATTTCTATCAAGCTTACTTCATAGTCACTAGTTAGTTATATCCAGTTGATATGAAATGTAAGCATAAAAGAGCTGTTAACCTCTTCTTTGTTTGTAATAAACCGAATGTATGTCTGGGAGAACTCTTATTGCCTATAATAACAATAATATTATTATTATCATTACCATCATTAGTATCATCATTTTACGAAATGCCTGTAATGCTGCTTATTTGAAAGTCTGGTGATATTACTTCACCGTTTAATAAGTTTTACTACTGCCAATAGTGTAATATTAGCGTACTAACAATTAATCATTATTTGCATGCCCCAGTACCCCTTATCAACTCGACAGGCCCATCCGTCCGTGGTACCGATCATCCAGTCCTGCAGTGACTAGATCATCAATTTCCCACAAACTTGACAGAGCCCGTCGAACACAGAGATACCGGAACCCCGCAAACAACAAACAGTGCCATATGTATATATATATCCTTTATATAACTTTAGCTGAAAAGCAGTAACCAGCAATTGATTCAATCTGTATTTCAGGATACCAGATCATAGTCACCTCAGATGAAAGCAGGGCGCGGCCATTATTCAGAGGTATTTCGTCGCGATTTCATAATTTGTAATGTGGCAGCGAAATGTGTAGAAATATGGTAAAAAAACTATTTATCCATCAGAACATTGAACATTGACTTTAGCATGTCTATTTTTATCTCGTGTTATTTTAAATGCTAATAAAATCTTGAAACTTGATTTGTCTCTTGTTTATTATCAGGGTCCCTTTCACTACCACACTACAGAAGGTTAACCCTTTCACTACCACACTACAGAAGGTTAACCTTTCACTACCACACTACAGAAGGTTAACCTTTCACTACCACACTACAGAAGGTTAACCTTTCACTACAACACCACAGAAGGTTAACCTTTCACTACCACACTACAGAAGGTTAACCTTTCACTACCACACTACAGAAGGTTAACCTTTCACTACCACACTACAGAAGGTTAACCTTTCACTACCACACTACAGAAGGTTAACCCTTTCACTACCACACTACAGAAGGTTAACCTTTCACTACCACACTACAGAAGGTTAACCCTTTCACTACCACACTACTGAAGGTTAACCTTTCACTACCACACTACAGAAGGTTAACCTTTCACTACCACACTACTGAAGGTTAACCTTTCACTACCACACTACAGAAGGTTAAGGTTACAGAGTCTTTTCCTTTTTCCTCTGGGTGTTGTGTTTGCAGTCACCAGACTCATTGTAATAACAAAGAGCCTCAGACTGGAAAGCTGCCAGGTGTTAATTGCCCTAGAGAGAGGGGGGCCATGGATTACAATGACTTCTGGGTAGTGTTGTAGTTGTTTCACTATTGTCACCGAATAGCCTGCTCGTCTCTTGAAGGCTATTATCTCTGAATACGTTTTGTGATAATCACCATGAATCATAGGAAGTAGCTTGCAAAGTATCCCACCAAAATGTTCAAGTGATGGCTTATTTTGAAGGTATGAATCTGTACTTTCATAAAATGTAAAAAAAAAAAAAAAAATTAAGATCCCTCAACATGACCCTGAAGTCCATACCTGGTCACAAATATATTATACTTTATTATTATATTACATTATATTATAATATATAACATTACATTATATTATATCATACATATTATTTATATTATTCAAATGAAACTCAAATATGTTCCGTTGTGATGTCACAGTATGATGTTCCGTTGTGATGTCACAGTATGATGTCACAGTATGATGTTCCATTGTGATGCCACAGTATGATGTCACAGTATGATGTCACAGTGTTAATGATGAACACAGTGGTGTTCCGTTGTGATGTCACAGTATGATGTCATAATCAAACATTCTAGAACATTTGTGTATCTATTCAACAATTCTCTCAGAAGATCTCAGATCTCAGAAGACAAGTGAAGATCTCACTTGTTGTGTCCGGCTACTTGTCTGTAAGCTTGAATATATTCTGTAGATAATTAAAAAATCACCACATGGAAAAGGAAACTATGTCCTGTACAATCCTTAATGAACTGCGTCTGGAGGGAAGGTTCTGTGATGTGGTTATTAAAGTCAACAGCACTGAGTTTAACGCTCACAAGGTCATCCTGTGTTGCTGCAGCACCTATTTCAGGTAAGTTTAGCTTGGTTCATGTTAGCTTGGTTCAGGTTAGCTTGGTTAGTAAAAAAGGTACTATAATGTACGTCTACTGTAAAAAGATACTATATACCATACGTCTACTGTAAAAAGATACTATACTGTATGTCTACTGTAAAAAGATACTATACTGTACTTCTACTGTAAAAAGATACTATACTGTACTTCTACTGTAAACAGATACTATACTGTATGTCTACTGTGAAAATATATTATACTTCTACTGTGCTAAGACCCTATACTTCTACAGTGAAAATATATTAGTACACAGGACAGAATGTTGCTTACTGTTTACTCATCAGATATCTCTATACTCTGCATCCCACAGTACCCTCTTCACTTGCTGGAGTGACTCAGAGAAACCAGTCTACAGTATCCCTGGGGTGTCCCCGGGTATGATGCAGCTCATCATAGAGTATGCCTACACACGCTTTGTGCCGGTGACAGCAGAGAACGTGAAAGAGCTTCTGGTGGCTGCAGACCAGCTTCTCGTCACTGGCATAGTAGGATCGTGCTCTGACTTCCTAGAAGGCCAGCTGTCTCTGGAAAACTGTGTCGGCATCTGGAGGTTCGCGGACATCTACTGCTGCCCTGACCTGAGGCGCAAGGCCTATCTCTTCATCGTGTCCCACTTTGAGGAGATGCTGCGCGTTTCACAAGAGTTTGTGGACCTGTCCCTGCAGCAACTGGTGGACATCATCGAGAGGGATGACCTGAACGTGAAGAACGAGGAGACGGTGTTCGAGTCCGTCCTCCGTTGGATCGCCCACTCCAGTGAGGAGCGTAAAACCCACATCCCTTTGCTGCTGCCCAAGGTAACTAATTGTATTACTGTGCATTACATTAAAACAACACTAGTGTTACAAAGGGTCAGATTAAACCGAATATATGTATTTATTGATTGATATATATTGCATAATATTTGTATATCGTTTGATATCCCTTGTGTATTCTTTGTACATATACACGGAATATCCCTTTAACCTAGTAGCCTACAGACCATAATATTTCGTTCTCTTATTGGATGGCGTGCCACCAGCGCCAGTGTCTTACCCCCAGAGTCGAGTTCAAAGCTACCGTCAAGGCTTGTCTCAACATGCCCGGTTCTGCCCAGGACTACGAGACAGGAATAAGGCTGGTACTAGTTTGTTCCCCCAACATATAAATATGGCGCAGGTGAATACAGAAGTAGTTCAGTCCGCAGTTCAGTTCGAGTTCGAGTTACCCAAGTGAAGCCTCACCCACTATGCAACGTGCGGTGAAGTGAATGAATGAATGAATGAAAACTTTATTTAACAGATTGCAGAATGGGTACAATACAGTACGGCTCAATACATACAATTGTTAAGGGGATGCAGACCTGAGAAAGACGTTTGTCTTGTTTCCATCAGGGTCCCCCATTTTGTGGGCCCGTATTGCCCCAAAATAGAGTCTTGTTTTATCCTAATACGTTTGTTCAACGTATCGTTCGCTCCTTACTAGTAAAAGCCTTCATCACGAGTCAAAGACCAAGTGAAGTGAGCAATTGTGTGTCTAAATAGAGCACTTATAGCCGCGTGCGAATAGGATAGTGGAGTATCAGAGCTTGGTTGAGTAACGTCAAGTTCAACTTGGTTGGTGTGGAGTACCGCGCACCGGAGGATCTGCACCGGTGAATGCGGAGCCCCTTTCCGGCTGGAGTATTATTATTATTGCTTTGTACCAGGCTGGTGGAGAGGATAAGAATCGTCTACACCCACTGCTGTGGGACCTGCCCGTAAGGAACATCATTCGAGCCCGTCTCTATTGGAGAGGCTGACCGGCTTCCACCTGTGCGGCACGCACACTGGGATTACAGCTGTCTTTCGTCTGCCGAGCAGGGAGTAATATACCGCCTCCAGGAGCCTATTGAGTCCCCGCTGACCCAGACCTTGCATTAGAGCATTGCCTCCCCCTGCTGGCTTACAACCGGTGGGAACCCTCTACCAGTATCCCCTGCTACCTTACCAGAGTACAATAGATATAATTCCTAATATTCAGGTTGTATTCTTATTTCATGCGTAACCAGAGAATGGACATTCATTATTGATTTGCCTACGCACATTCCTTTGCCTTATAAGCGCATCTAGAGTGAAGTATATTATGTATTCTTGCTGCTAATAAATACTTAAAGACAACTTTGTGTAGAACCGATTCATTGTGGGGAAGTGTTCTCATCATATACTAGTGTACGGTATGGCCAGTATAATGTACATAAGATGGTAGTGGTTTAATGATACCATACTTGATTAATACAGTCAGGGAATTGTACCCCTCAGTTACAACTAGGATCCCAAGTACAGTGGTTCCCAAACTGTTCCCTAGCAACAGAATTCAAGTGAAACCGTCTACAACCGCTGTCTAAGTTGTACCCGCTGTCTGCTTGTCTCTTCCCAGGTTCGCATGGGATTGATGAGGCCTGACTACTTCCATAAAAACGTCCAGAACAACCCTATGGTGAGGGACAGCCACGACTGCAGGGCCCTCATCTTCAGCATCCTGAAACCCCCTGGCTCCGACAGGCTCCCAAACCCCCTGACGCGCCCACGCCTGCCCCAGGAGGTCCTATTGGCCATCGGAGGCTGGAGTGGCGGCAGTGTGACCAATGGCATGGAGGCTTATGATATCCGAGCCGGTGGATGGATGGACGTGAGCGTTGAGGTGGAGAGTCCCCGGGCCTACCCCGGCAGCGCTTATCTCCACGGTCTGGTCTACTGCGTCGGCGGCTGGGACAGCATAGACTCAGAGCCTCTCAGCAGTGTGAGCAGGTTCAACCCCGTCACTCGCAGCTGGTTGCAGGCGGCTCCCATGCACTCACGGCGCAGCAACGTCAGCGTGGTCACGTTGGACGGCTGTATCTACGCCATGGGAGGGTTCGACGGACACGTGCGACTGAACACCGCAGAGCGCTACGAGCCTGAAACCAACCAGTGGACAGTGATCTCACCCATGCTGGAGCACAGGAGCGACGCCGGCTCCGCAGCCCTAAATGGCAAGGTGGGTAGAACTGTGGTAGATGAACCCAAGGAACGTTCACATTAAAAACTAAGCGATTGGTATCATTCAGAATCAGAAATCAGAAATGTCTTTATTGCCAAGTAAGCTGCACATACAAGGAATTTGTCTTGGTCCTATGGTGCATCAACATTAACAGACAATTAAAGTAGAATGAAATCAAATGGAATATATAAACTAAATTTGAATATTCTTTCTTATTACAGGTTTACATCTGTGGTGGCTTCATCAGCAGGATTGAGGGTCTGCTCACAGCTGAGTGCTACAGCCCAGACACTAACCAGTGGACTCTGATCGCCCCCATGAGCAGCAGGCGTAGCGGAGTGGGAGTCGCTGCGTACGGCGGACAAGTCTATGTGGTAGGTGCACACGGAGACAAATGCTTTATACTAGATATTTTTATAGATATGTATCATTTGACTTGCAATGCTGCTGTGATGCCCTCATTTCCCTAAGTGGATTAATACAGTGTCTGTCTGCCTTAACCACATACTAAAACATTCCTCTCATGTGTCCTGTCCTCAGGTGGGAGGGTTTGACAGTGAAAACGCCCTGCGTAGCGCGGAGGCCTACAGCCCCTTGACTGACTCCTGGCGTGCCCTGCCCACCATGCTCACCCCTCGCAGCCACTTTGGCATCGGGGTGTTGGACGACCTGCTCTTCGTGGCCGGAGGCTACAATGGCTTCACCACTATCTCCCACGTGGAGCGCTACGACCAGAGCAGCGACAGGTGGACTGTAGCCGAGGACATGGAGATCCAGCGCAGTGACCTAAGCTGCTGCATAATGCATGGGCTGCCTAACATGAGCCAGTACACCGCTCCCCGTGGCGCCCTGCAGTGACCCCTGGAGGAGGAGGCGGAGGCAGCGGGGGGATCCATCTAAGAACCGTAAACAATAATTAGACCAGTCCAAAAGAAATCCTGAGAAATGAATAAATCACTATCAGCCAAAGGTGGTGACGTTTCTTTCTTCTAGTAATTCCGACAATATCTGTTTTTAGTTTGTGTAATGCACATATAATGAGTACGTTTATCCATATGGTTGAGCCTAAGGAATTGCACCCGCAACCCAAGCATATTGCAGATCACTATATCTATGTCGATACTGGACACCTGACAAACACACACACACACACACACATACACACACATACATGCAAGCACATGGTACAGTAAGACAATTATTACATAGTAAACATCAATATACACACATAAGCAAATACACACAAGACGGCAAGCACACACACACACACACACACACACATACCAACATACACATTATGAACATTGTTTGTGTAAATAATATGTACAGTAGCTATACACTATACAGTATAAAAACCTCACTTCTGTATTCTTCATTTCTGTGAATAAATCACAATCAGTGTGTTGGTTTGATCAAATCAAGGTTTTCAAGGACAGTGGTTCTCAAAGTGGGGTCCGGGGACCTCCAGGGGTGGCCTATTAACTCTCAATGGGGGGTCCTTAACATGAAAACGTTTGAGAAAATGTACAGTAATAGGACATGTGAGGGGAATGTTAAGTGTGTGTCACCAGGCAGCAGTTATGAATGGACTGCATTTATATAGCGCTTTTATCTGAAGCACTTTATAACTTAACCCATTCACTCATGGAAACACACACAGACAGCAGAGGTAACCATGCAAGGTACAAACCTGCTCATCAGGAGCAGTTAGTTGTTAAGGGTCTTGCTCAAGGACAGTTTGACACACTGCTGGGAGGAGCCAGAATCTAACCGGGAACCTTCCAATTACCAGACAAACACTCTGCCTGCTGATCCACTGTCGCCCCATGAAGTCATTGTCTCTCAGGTAGTCACTACCTAAGATTACAAGCACAAGTACAGTACAATGAAAAGAAGGCACCCAACCAGAGTGCAAATGCAACAGTAAAGTGCAATAGTAATATCCAATGCAGGTGCTTAGCACTATTACTCAGTAGTACTAATTTATATATATTTATATCCAATTTAATCACCTGTACATTGTAGATTACTGTTGCACTTTACTATTACATGCCAAACTTCTTTTCCACTTCTCTGGACGAACGTACTCCAGTCCGTGTGTTGAAACCGGTGCTGCAGCTCAGAGTCTCAGTCTTCCTCCTCAGCTCAGAGTCTGCCCCCTCAGAGTCTGCCCCCTCAGTCTGCCCCCTCAGTCTGCCCCCTCAGTCTGCCCCCTCAGTCTTCCTCCTCACCTCAGAGTCTGCCCCCTCAGTCTGCCCCCTCAGTCTGCCCCCTCAGTCCATGTTTTGACTGTTCTAACTGAAGGGCTTTGCACGCTTGATGAGTGGGGTGAACTTGGGAAGAAGGAACAATGGAAGGTGGTCTGGTGTTAGAGACACGCTGGTGTTAGAGACATGCTGGTGTTAGAGACACGCTGGTGTTAGAGACACGCTGGTGTACGAGACACGAGCAGCCCAGAATAAGATCGCAGGGGGCAAGGAGGGTCCCGCGGAGGGGGGCTCAGACAGGAAGTAGCAGCATTAGCTGCACTCCAATGGACAATGTAGGGGATGACGGGTTCCAGTAGACTGCAGGAAAAGAAGAAGAAGAAGAAGAAGAGCCCATCAAAAGAATTGCGGAGGGCAGTAATACGCCACGATGCGTCTACACTGCTGGAAATTCAAATAAGAAGAAGAAGAGGAAGAAGACCTCTGTAGAGAAGACACACAGTGTGTGTCACAAGAACCACAACACCCCCTCGACGAAAGAGGACCAGTGGAAGATTGAGTGCCAGTACTGTGAGGGAGAACATCGGCTGTACCAATGCGACACTTTCGGGAAGCTGACCACGGACGAGGTGAGTCAGTGGATCAAGGACCACCGCCGCTGCTTCCGCTGCGCGCGCAGCCACCTAGCAGCTGAGTGCCGCTTGAAGAAGAAGTGCAGCAGGTGCGGTGGCACCCACTTGGAGGTCCTGCATGACATCAACAGGCGTCAGCCAGGACAACAGAGTGGGCCCGTCGCGGTAATGTACCATGCCGAGGCGGTGGCACCAGCACCGAAGAGCCACCAGACTGCTCCCTACTGTACCTACTGCGATGGCGGACACTGGCTGGCACAGTTCGCCGAATATAAGACACTGAACCCCGTCCAAGTTGACCAGTGGCGTGAGACGGCCCAGGCGGGCGCCGCTTACCGCGCAGGGGCGGCCCAGGCGGGCGCCGCTTACCGCGCAGCACTGTGCGGAGCCCACCAGAAGACCCAAGGCAACCGACCAACAGGAGTGCTCCACATTGACCAGCATAGCGGGACCCCCCGAGTGCTCCTCAAAGTGGTCAGAGTGCTCCTGAGCTACGAGGACAAGGTCCTGGACACTTACGCCGTCCTGGACGATGGGTCTGAAAAGACTCTCCTCCTCGCTTCCGCAGCAGCCCAGTTGGGCCTGCGGGGTGTCAAAGATACCATGACCATACGCACCATCAGAAGGGACCAGAAGACCATAAAAGGTGAAAGGGTCTCCTTCAAGATAGCAGCGGTGGACCAGCCCGAGAAGCAGTATAGTATAACCAACGTCTTCACCAGCCACGACATAGGCCTGTCTCAGTACACCTACCCCATCCCACAGCTGATGGCTAAGTATGTGCACCTACGTCAACTACCTATACCGCTTATCGACGGCGCCACACCGACCCTGCTCATCGGCTCCGACCACGCAGACCTCATTCTCCCAATTGAGGCGGCCCACATCGGACCCAAAGGATGCCCAGTCGCGGTTCAGACCCGACTGGGATGGACGCTCCAGGGCCCCCTCTACGGACTTGACAGTCAACCCACGTCTACATGCTGCCTACACACAAAGGCGAGTGACACCGGCCACTCCCTCGTACAGCAGAGGCTATTGACATTAAGCGAGAGGCCCGTGAGAGAACCGTGGGCACCAGAGGGAGTTCGGAACTCCACCCCCCTCAGCTGCGCTTCAGACGTAGCTGACCTCGAACCCAGCACCCCAAGCGACTCCTTGACCGGGCGGCCGGGACCGGCCCCTCCTCAGACGGGGTACAGAGCAAACAAGAGAAACAGACGGAGGAGGAGGAGGCACAGCCAAGCACAGATCAAAGCAGTCTCAGGCCCGCTTCCTCCTAAGCCCCCCTTCATCCCGTCCAGTCGTCATGACCATAGACCAGTCACTACCCCGAGCTGCGTGGCCGGCCGGCCGCGTAAGCAAAGTGACCACTGGTGCCGACGGAAAGGTCAGAGTGGCAGAATTGCTCGTCCAAGGGCGGACCTACAACCGACCCGTGGCGAGGCTGATAGAGTCGCCAAGGCTCCCCGACTCGCTTAATGACGACCATGACCACTGACTTTGTGAACTGCCTACCCTCACAACGGACATTGAGTAGTGGACAGTGCGGTTAATCTGTCTCTGCTTAGCTAATTAGGTGGGACTAATTAGGAGGCGGCTGTTACAAAGGGTCAGATTAAACCGAATATATGTATTTATTGATTGATATATATTGCATAATATTTGTATATCGTTTGATATCCCTTGTGTATTCTTTGTACATATACACGGAATATCCCTTTAACCTAGTAGCCTACAGACCATAATATTTCGTTCTCTTATTGGATGGCGTGCCACCAGCGCCAGTGTCTTACCCCCAGAGTCGAGTTCAAAGCTACCGTCAAGGCTTGTCTCAACATGCCCGGTTCTGCCCAGGACTACGAGACAGGAATAAGGCTGGTACTAGTTTGTTCCCCCAACATATAAATATGGCGCAGGTGAATACAGAAGTAGTTCAGTCCGCAGTTCAGTTCGAGTTCGAGTTACCCAAGTGAAGCCTCACCCACTATGCAACGTGCGGTGAAGTGAATGAATGAATGAATGAAAACTTTATTTAACAGATTGCAGAATGGGTACAATACAGTACGGCTCAATACATACAATTGTTAAGGGGATGCAGACCTGAGAAAGACGTTTGTCTTGTTTCCATCAGGGTCCCCCATTTTGTGGGCCCGTATTGCCCCAAAATAGAGTCTTGTTTTATCCTAATACGTTTGTTCAACGTATCGTTCGCTCCTTACTAGTAAAAGCCTTCATCACGAGTCAAAGACCAAGTGAAGTGAGCAATTGTGTGTCTAAATAGAGCACTTATAGCCGCGTGCGAATAGGATAGTGGAGTATCAGAGCTTGGTTGAGTAACGTCAAGTTCAACTTGGTTGGTGTGGAGTACCGCGCACCGGAGGATCTGCACCGGTGAATGCGGAGCCCCTTTCCGGCTGGAGTATTATTATTATTGCTTTGTACCAGGCTGGTGGAGAGGATAAGAATCGTCTACACCCACTGCTGTGGGACCTGCCCGTAAGGAACATCATTCGAGCCCGTCTCTATTGGAGAGGCTGACCGGCTTCCACCTGTGCGGCACGCACACTGGGATTACAGCTGTCTTTCGTCTGCCGAGCAGGGAGTAATATACCGCCTCCAGGAGCCTATTGAGTCCCCGCTGACCCAGACCTTGCATTAGAGCATTGCCTCCCCCTGCTGGCTTACAACCGGTGGGAACCCTCTACCAGTATCCCCTGCTACCTTACCAGAGTACAATAGATATAATTCCTAATATTCAGGTTGTATTCTTATTTCATGCGTAACCAGAGAATGGACATTCATTATTGATTTGCCTACGCACATTCCTTTGCCTTATAAGCGCATCTAGAGTGAAGTATATTATGTATTCTTGCTGCTAATAAATACTTAAAGACAACTTTGTGTAGAACCGATTCATTGTGGGGAAGTGTTCTCATCATATACTAGTGTACGGTATGGCCAGTATAATGTACATAAGATGGTAGTGGTTTAATGATACCATACTTGATTAATACAGTCAGGGAATTGTACCCCTCAGTTACAACTAGGATCCCAAGTACAGTGGTTCCCAAACTGTTCCCTAGCAACAGAATTCAAGTGAAACCGTCTACAACCGCTGTCTAAGTTGTACCCGCTGTCTGCTTGTCTCTTCCCAGGTTCGCATGGGATTGATGAGGCCTGACTACTTCCATAAAAACGTCCAGAACAACCCTATGGTGAGGGACAGCCACGACTGCAGGGCCCTCATCTTCAGCATCCTGAAACCCCCTGGCTCCGACAGGCTCCCAAACCCCCTGACGCGCCCACGCCTGCCCCAGGAGGTCCTATTGGCCATCGGAGGCTGGAGTGGCGGCAGTGTGACCAATGGCATGGAGGCTTATGATATCCGAGCCGGTGGATGGATGGACGTGAGCGTTGAGGTGGAGAGTCCCCGGGCCTACCCCGGCAGCGCTTATCTCCACGGTCTGGTCTACTGCGTCGGCGGCTGGGACAGCATAGACTCAGAGCCTCTCAGCAGTGTGAGCAGGTTCAACCCCGTCACTCGCAGCTGGTTGCAGGCGGCTCCCATGCACTCACGGCGCAGCAACGTCAGCGTGGTCACGTTGGACGGCTGTATCTACGCCATGGGAGGGTTCGACGGACACGTGCGACTGAACACCGCAGAGCGCTACGAGCCTGAAACCAACCAGTGGACAGTGATCTCACCCATGCTGGAGCACAGGAGCGACGCCGGCTCCGCAGCCCTAAATGGCAAGGTGGGTAGAACTGTGGTAGATGAACCCAAGGAACGTTCACATTAAAAACTAAGCGATTGGTATCATTCAGAATCAGAAATCAGAAATGTCTTTATTGCCAAGTAAGCTGCACATACAAGGAATTTGTCTTGGTCCTATGGTGCATCAACATTAACAGACAATTAAAGTAGAATGAAATCAAATGGAATATATAAACTAAATTTGAATATTCTTTCTTATTACAGGTTTACATCTGTGGTGGCTTCATCAGCAGGATTGAGGGTCTGCTCACAGCTGAGTGCTACAGCCCAGACACTAACCAGTGGACTCTGATCGCCCCCATGAGCAGCAGGCGTAGCGGAGTGGGAGTCGCTGCGTACGGCGGACAAGTCTATGTGGTAGGTGCACACGGAGACAAATGCTTTATACTAGATATTTTTATAGATATGTATCATTTGACTTGCAATGCTGCTGTGATGCCCTCATTTCCCTAAGTGGATTAATACAGTGTCTGTCTGCCTTAACCACATACTAAAACATTCCTCTCATGTGTCCTGTCCTCAGGTGGGAGGGTTTGACAGTGAAAACGCCCTGCGTAGCGCGGAGGCCTACAGCCCCTTGACTGACTCCTGGCGTGCCCTGCCCACCATGCTCACCCCTCGCAGCCACTTTGGCATCGGGGTGTTGGACGACCTGCTCTTCGTGGCCGGAGGCTACAATGGCTTCACCACTATCTCCCACGTGGAGCGCTACGACCAGAGCAGCGACAGGTGGACTGTAGCCGAGGACATGGAGATCCAGCGCAGTGACCTAAGCTGCTGCATAATGCATGGGCTGCCTAACATGAGCCAGTACACCGCTCCCCGTGGCGCCCTGCAGTGACCCCTGGAGGAGGAGGCGGAGGCAGCGGGGGGATCCATCTAAGAACCGTAAACAATAATTAGACCAGTCCAAAAGAAATCCTGAGAAATGAATAAATCACTATCAGCCAAAGGTGGTGACGTTTCTTTCTTCTAGTAATTCCGACAATATCTGTTTTTAGTTTGTGTAATGCACATATAATGAGTACGTTTATCCATATGGTTGAGCCTAAGGAATTGCACCCGCAACCCAAGCATATTGCAGATCACTATATCTATGTCGATACTGGACACCTGACAAACACACACACACACACACACATACACACACATACATGCAAGCACATGGTACAGTAAGACAATTATTACATAGTAAACATCAATATACACACATAAGCAAATACACACAAGACGGCAAGCACACACACACACACACACACACACATACCAACATACACATTATGAACATTGTTTGTGTAAATAATATGTACAGTAGCTATACACTATACAGTATAAAAACCTCACTTCTGTATTCTTCATTTCTGTGAATAAATCACAATCAGTGTGTTGGTTTGATCAAATCAAGGTTTTCAAGGACAGTGGTTCTCAAAGTGGGGTCCGGGGACCTCCAGGGGTGGCCTATTAACTCTCAATGGGGGGTCCTTAACATGAAAACGTTTGAGAAAATGTACAGTAATAGGACATGTGAGGGGAATGTTAAGTGTGTGTCACCAGGCAGCAGTTATGAATGGACTGCATTTATATAGCGCTTTTATCTGAAGCACTTTATAACTTAACCCATTCACTCATGGAAACACACACAGACAGCAGAGGTAACCATGCAAGGTACAAACCTGCTCATCAGGAGCAGTTAGTTGTTAAGGGTCTTGCTCAAGGACAGTTTGACACACTGCTGGGAGGAGCCAGAATCTAACCGGGAACCTTCCAATTACCAGACAAACACTCTGCCTGCTGATCCACTGTCGCCCCATGAAGTCATTGTCTCTCAGGTAGTCACTACCTAAGATTACAAGCACAAGTACAGTACAATGAAAAGAAGGCACCCAACCAGAGTGCAAATGCAACAGTAAAGTGCAATAGTAATATCCAATGCAGGTGCTTAGCACTATTACTCAGTAGTACTAATTTATATATATTTATATCCAATTTAATCACCTGTACATTGTAGATTACTGTTGCACTTTACTATTACATGCCAAACTTCTTTTCCACTTCTCTGGACGAACGTACTCCAGTCCGTGTGTTGAAACCGGTGCTGCAGCTCAGAGTCTCAGTCTTCCTCCTCAGCTCAGAGTCTGCCCCCTCAGAGTCTGCCCCCTCAGTCTGCCCCCTCAGTCTGCCCCCTCAGTCTGCCCCCTCAGTCTTCCTCCTCACCTCAGAGTCTGCCCCCTCAGTCTGCCCCCTCAGTCTGCCCCCTCAGTCCATGTTTTGACTGTTCTAACTGAAGGGCTTTGCACGCTTGATGAGTGGGGTGAACTTGGGAAGAAGGAACAATGGAAGGTGGTCTGGTGTTAGAGACACGCTGGTGTTAGAGACATGCTGGTGTTAGAGACACGCTGGTGTTA
The DNA here is from genome assembly GCF_963971535.1 of Notolepis coatsorum. Lineage (NCBI taxonomy): Eukaryota > Metazoa > Chordata > Actinopteri > Aulopiformes > Paralepididae > Notolepis > Notolepis coatsorum. The sequence continues at coordinate 89,690,608 of NC_140183.1, forward strand.
GAGACACGCTGGTGTACGAGACACGAGCAGCCCAGAATAAGATCGCAGGGGGCAAGGAGGGTCCCGCGGAGGGGGGCTCAGACAGGAAGTAGCAGCATTAGCTGCACTCCAATGGACAATGTAGGGGATGACGGGTTCCAGTAGACTGCAGGAAAAGAAGAAGAAGAAGAAGAAGAGCCCATCAAAAGAATTGCGGAGGGCAGTAATACGCCACGATGCGTCTACACTGCCGGAAATTCAAATAAGAAGAAGAAGAGGAAGAAGACCTCTGTAGAGAAGACACACAGTGTGTGTGTGTGTGTGTGTGTGTGTGTGTGTGTGTGTGTGTGTGTGTGTGTGTGTGTGTGTGTGTGTGTGTGTGTGTGTCTGCGTAGCAGTATGTCAAGGTGCTGTGGGTTGTGTATTATCTGGTGTTCTGCTGTACAACGTGCCCCTCAGCACGCAGCCTACTGTGCATGAGAGGGCAGCTCGAGCAGCAAAGGCACATGTAATTGTGCACTACTGTGACAAAAGTATCAAATTCTGAGACACCTTGGGGAGTTAATTCACTTGAAGTATTTTTAGCCACAGGGTCATTGCAGATATATTTGCTAATGGCTTCCTGACAGCCAGTAACCATGGTGTAAAATCAGTAAGATCTCTCTATCCTGAAGTAGTGTGATTTCCTGTAATAGAATGTTTGAGGACTGAACAATTTGTCAATGGATTTGAATTATGACTTTAATTATTTTGTTATACCCATATTGGCATATTAGGACACGTTTGTTTCTCAGCAGATTAAGTCAGATTTCGACTAACTAGTTTCAATAACTATAGTTGAAAATGTACAGAGGGGTTCTTTCAAAATGTTGTTTCTATCATGAGTTATTTTGTTTCATTGTGAAGACATTTCCCATCAAACAAGGCATTCAAATAAACATGCTTCACTTATCAAATTAAACATACAAATCAAAAACGACATATCAAATAAACAAAAAACAATATAGTGGATCCACTATCAACCCCAAAAGCAATCCTAACTCCACTGAGGGCTAGATCCACAAAGAATGGATTGCACGGAGCAAGTTGCATCCTTACTTACAATTCATTATGAATTGAAAATGGGGGACCCTGATGTAAACAAGATGAACGTTTTTCTCTGGTCTGCATCCCCTTAACAATTGTATGTATTGAGCCGTACTGTATTGTACCCATTCTGCAATCTGTTAATAAAACTTTCATTCAATCAATCAATCTGCAAGTTTTTTTGTGGATCTAGCCCTGAGTCTTGTGAGCAGTGGCACCTAACATGAACAAAGTGATCCACATAAAGTGACCTCCCCATCCTCAACCATCACTAGCAGTGCTGCCTCGTATTATTGCCTTATTAAAGGAACACTCCAACTTTTTGGGAAATTTGCTTATTTGCCATCTACCCTGGAGTTAGACAAGCAGATACATACCAATTTCTTCTCTGTGCATGCATTAGGCTTAGGGAACAGCCGCACCGTTAGCTTAGCTTAGCGTCATTCACTGGAAGTAGGTGTGCCAGTGTAGCCTAGTTCCCAACAGTCACAAAATACACTCCAAATACAACTCCAAAACCTTCCTGTAAACATACACCTGTGTATTTACCACATGGAGATTTTTTATTTCTGAACTACTGCTGCCTGGGTGCACTGATTTCATCACCTCAAAAGCCCAGTCTTTCAAAAAGCAACAGGGCTTTTGAGGTGATTAAATCACTGCGCCCAGGCAGCAGTGGTTCGGCAAAAGAAAAAAAGTATATACGATAAGCTAGGCTAACGGTACGGCTGTTCCCTAAGCCTAATGCATGCACAGAGAAGAAAAGGGTATGATCTGCTTGTCTAACTCCAGGGTAGATGGCAAATAAGCAAATTTCCCAAAAAGTTTGCGTGTTTGCGAAGTTATTTTATCCATTCATGTAGGAGATTAAGGGGTGCCAAATCTTCGCAAATTCTCCAAGTGTGTTTTGAAGTAATCTAATTCTCTCTAAATGCAGAGTGTTAACTCAGTTAGCCAAAGTTTAACAGTGGGCACTTCTTTCTTAGCAGTGAGGAGTCCATAAAATAAGAGGTGTTGTTGAGCTTCCTGTCGTCTCCTCAGCCCTTCCAATGTTCCTAGGATGATTAAAACTGAATCAGGTTCTATCTCCACCTCCAGTATCCTTGAAAATAATCGGAATATCTTATAGGGCATAACTGTTTAACAAGGTTGCTTCTCTGCTGATTCACATTTACCACACTGGGATGAGATTTCAGGAAATATTGGATGTAATTTTGAATAGTGCAATCTATGCAATATTTAAAATTGTATTAAGCAATGTTGTGCATTAATGGGCCATGTATGTACATGTACCAGGCTCTCATCCCAGATGATCATGAGTTATTTAAAAATAAATACCATGTACAGGGTAAAACATTTGGATTTCTCTCAATTTGTTCACATAAAATATACCATAAATTGGAAATGACAGAAGATATCATTTAATTTTTAAAGACTGAATAAAGTCTATTTATGTTAGGGAGTAACGTAAACGGTCTCAAAAAGCCTGGATCGTGATGTTGTTAGCTGTTGGGCTACCAGTGGCGGCTCGCCACTAGGGGGCGCTCGGGCGCCGCCCCCCCTCAGGCCCTGCCCTGGTTATATGAGAGAACAAGACAAATAATTTTTTAGTTTTTTGTTTTATAGCCCTATAAATAATATAAACATGTTTAAAATTAATAATATTTACTCATTTTAAGTATGTTTGTGTTTCCAATGCACAATATAACGTTATTATATAAAATAAAAAATACTAGTTTTCTTGAACAGGAAGTGACTCACTTTTTTTTTTTTTTTTTTTTTTTTTTTTCTCGGCCCGGGCTAGACGCGATAGCGCTCTGAGTGCGCGTCACGGTTTGATCGCTGTATCCGTCGCAGCCAATCAGTGCGTAACGCGTTGTGCGTTGAAATATGACTATTATGTTGGAATCCGGGCGCGATTTGAAGCGGTCTAGGCAGCAGCGTCAAGAATTTCTGTAGCCGCATTTCGCGGAGACGCTCTCTGATTGGCCGACGCCAGTATTTTTTTCCGTAGCAGAATTTTGCGGAGACGATCTCTGATTGGCCGAATCCAATTTCTAATGTTCCAATTCTAGCTTATTCCTAGGTTGGTGGTAGAGATACTAGTTGTGTTGTTGTGAGATGCAGCTGTTTGTCTTAGAGCGTGACTGCAAGTTCTTTAGACGGTTAAGCTTAGGCACTCTTTCAAAGTTGGTTAAGGTTAGAGTTTGTCTTAGAGCATGGCGATAGAACGCCAGGTAGTTTGCAGTCTGTTCGACGCGGAAATGGACAAAGAAATGTACTTGTGTTGTGTGGTGCTAACTAACTGCTAACAAGCTAACACTTGGCTAACAAGCTATATGGCGGATGCAGTCTGGACACAGTGGACAGTGGTCTGGAATACATCAACAGTGGATTATACACTTTATCAAGCGAAGCCCTCCTGCCCTGGACGTTTCAACTAAACAGTGAGTCTCTCTCTCTCTCTCTCTCTCTCTCTCTCTCTCTCTCTCTCTCTCTCTCTCGCTCTCTCTCTCTCGCTATACACAGCTGTCTCCGCGAAATGCGGCTACGGAAAAAAGTATTGACTGTGCTTGCTGAGACGATAATAGGCTAGCGATTCAAAACGCGCTGCTGTGTTGTGAACTATAACATTAATTTAGCTGCTGCTGATGCATAATGAATGAATGGTGAGTTGTTTAAAATGACAACATACATGTGTTAATTATTTGATTTGATTGATCCGAGAGACAGAGAGAGAGATTGCTCCAGAGCATCTCAGAGCATTACATTTTCAACTCGACCTCCTAACGTGAACTGCGACCCACAAGGCACCAGCGGCACCAGCCGCTACTGTGGGCTACTCTGCATTGCTTCTAAGTCTATCAAGGCTACTGGTCGCCGGGTGCCAATGTGATGCGCGGCGGAGAGTTTGAAGAAATTCCAGCCAAACAAGGTCGCTCTCAGGTATAATACCTAGAAGGTGTTTTATTGTAATCAAAACACACACTAGACCAGGGGTCAGCAACCTTTTTGACATGGAGTGCCTGTTTGAAATATAGTTGTAACTAGTGTGCCTCAACAATATTCCATGCATCGTAATTTTTTTTCTCATAATCAGGTCTTTTTAATGATAATTTTTACATTATTACATCATTATTGTTATTGTTATTATTAACAATATTATTATGATGGTTGTATCAACCCTAAATCTGAGTCGGGGGGGGGGGGGATGCAATGCAGATAAACAGCTGCATACAGTGCGACCATTTCACTCACATTTGCCCATTCATTTTTGGACACATCACACACCATTGGTGTGTGTACTGAACGTGTGCTGTCATAGCTCCACCTACAGGCCTAATGGAGAACACCAGGATGTGAATGGAGGGTGAATGTGAGGTATATCGTGTAAATAAGTTTTGATTGATCGCAAGACTACACTGTAAAAAAGAATATAATAAGTTACCAGAACTTAAAAATATTGAGTTCAGTTACTGTGCATTAAGGTTTTCTGTTTTTAATCCATAATAAGTTAACAGAAAAATAAGTACACAACCACATTATTTCATTATTTTGTTTATTGTTATTGTTTTAAGAACACAAGTTGACTTGGTAATACTCACATTTTGAGTAAAAAAATTGCTTTTAACATGTGCAATGTTCAATGAAATAGAAAAATAAATAATACAATTTGTTGATTAATCCCACTGGTCACAATGGTGACCGTAATAATGTTTTTGTTATAAGGCTCTGCAAATGTTACTGAATGATGTAGCAATGTATTTCCAGCTAAATTAAAATAATAAACAAATAAAGGGTCTCAATTAAATATGTGGTAGTAAAAAGAACCTGTGGGAGGATTTCAACAAGATAAATGCGACAACAGTGCAAAATATTTCACTATAATATTTCAAAGCAAAAAAAAAAAAAAAAAAAAAATTATAATTTTCATTTTTATTTTTATTTTTTTAATGCTGCCCCCTGTGCCTATGCAAATGCCCCCGCGTGCCTATGCAGGCACGCGTGCCTAGGGTTGCCTACCCTTGCACTAGACTAACGTTTAAACCTATTGGAGTCCACTAAAAACAAGGTACTTCCATAGGCTTCTACTAAATACAAGTTGTCGAATTAATTCTATCTAAATTCAATAATATTCTTGTTGCAGGAAGTGGGAAACCGGACTGGTTCTCTCTGCTGCTGACGGTGGAAGGTGTGTTCGTCTCTGATGTCCGTTTCTATTGTTCCCCTCCTTTGCCTGCTGAGAGGGATTATAAAACTCACAAAGACACACCCCTTAACCCAGTGTTTCTCAAAGTGTGGGTCGCGCCCCCCAGGGGGGGCGCAGAGGCATGACAGGGGGGGCCTTGAGATTATAAAAAAAATAAAAAAAATACAATTCTTTTTGGATTACAGAAAATTATCACTAAAGTGCTATCTGTTGCAGCTGCACTGTTCTCCATGAAAATACCATATTTGGATAAGTTTGACCATTTCTCAAAATCTGAAAATTATTATTTAATAAAACACAGAAAAGGATCACCAAGTTACTCTGGATAAAAAAAAAACGGTAGCACTTTATAATAACACCCTGTTATAATACATTTATAAGGTATTTGTAGATAATGAACTAATCATGAACAAAAAATTTATATACATTCATAAATGATTATTAAATCATTTATAACTATATTTGTATACCATTTACAAAGTATTTATAACGCATTAGTGGATAATGAACTAATCATGAACAAACCATTTATATACATTCATAAATTATTATTAAATCATTTATAACTATATTTGTATAACATTTACAGATTAGTTCTACATTATTTATAACTCATTATCAACATTGTTTGTACTTGATTTTTTCATCATTAAATAATGTTGTTTAATGTGTAGTAACACATTTGTAGATGCTTTGAAAAATGGATATGAAAAAACGACTATAGTGTATCTCCATTTATTTTTCATGTTCAACAAATGATTTGTTAAGACATTTGCAGATGCTATCGTGGGGGCCAATCTAAAGTGAAGCCTATTCATCATTAACAAGTGTCTAATACAGTTAATTATTTGTTTATTTTTTCATCACATGTTACAAATGTTGTAGGCAGCTTTCGGATACACCCTTCTTTGTGACATCAAACAGTGACAGAATTAGGACTAAAGATAAATGCAATTTTATTAACATATAAAATACATGTGAGAGAGAGAAGAGGGAGTCAAAATGTGTCAGACCTTATAAGGGCATATAGCCACGCCCATTTGGTTTGATTGGTTGTAGCCACGCCCCCTTTGAGATGATTTATGGCCCCTATGTCCCGCCCCCTTCTCTGATTGGTCGATGATTCAAGGAGGCGGGACTTCCTTGTTTGATTATATGGTTTCCCCCTTAGTGATTAGAGGTGTCTCTGCCGTTCTGAAACCCCTAATGTTTTTACAGAAGGCCAGACTGTATCTTTGATACGACATTCGGTTAGAGTGATAAAGAGAGGTGTCCAGGGGGGTTGCTCTCACGTGCTTAATATCTTAGTTATATTAAGAGGAAGTATGTCAACAGCAGCACAGCTTACAGAGACCGTAGAAGGCGTGACTATGGTAGATCTCTCAGAATGTGATCAAAGCAGTATTATATCGGTAGATACCATTAATAGGTTACTAATACGGGTAGGCATTGGAGGGGTGTGCATAGGGAGTGTTATTGGTGTATGTATGTGTCTATGGAAGGTGCGCGATATTACGCGTGACATAAATGTGGGCGTTATATAAAAAAATTTTAAATAAAAAAGGCTATATATTTAGAATGGTCCCTTACAGATAGTCCTTGAGCATAATGGCAGACAATAATGTACACCCGTTATACACACAGCGGACAGACTTGCTCGTATTAAGGCATTGCTACAGGCACCTTGCAGATATGGACGTGATATTTATAATGAAGTGTGGCCGACATCCGATGGATTATTGAGTCTGGAATATGACGGAAGATTAGATAGAGTTGCGATATACAAACTGGCTCTAACGGACTTCCAAGGCATTGGAAGAAGACCAGAAATCTATTTAAGTGAGAGAGAATTCTGGCAACTAAAAAAAACTTCCTTTGAGGTTTTAGACGGTCTAGTACAGGGGTGGCCAACCCGCGGCTCGCGAGCCGCATGCAGCTCTTTGCCCGTCAATGTGCGGCTCTTCCATCCGTAAAAAAAATTAAAATAAAAAATTAAAATTAAACTTTTTTTTTTTTTACTTTTTTTTTTATTTTATGTCACTCATTCCATAAGGACGTAGAATAAACATTTACAATTTTTTTTTAAATGGTCCATTTGCATGTTCTTGGTATCTGAATCTAGGGACATATATGGATCAGTGTCAGAAATAGTGTGTCTGTTACTAGGCTTGAGTAAATTGTAATGAACCAAAGGAGAATATCAATTCTATTAAAAAAAAAAGTATCTTTGACTGTGAATAACACCATGCTAAAATTGACCAGACCTGAAAATTCTAAGCAAATGAATAAAGGGAAGATGATTAAACAGAAGGTTTTGTAGATACAGTACTGAATTCTGCCATCTTTTTTATAATGTAAATTTCTCCACCATTTTTCATCATATTGCAACACCGTTTTTTGCAAGACGTTCACAGAAAGGTAGAGAAACTAACTGCGTTCTGTTTTATGGCAATAACGTTCAGGTTTGTGGGAGATAATCCCAAAAAATAAGAGAAATTAAAAAGGAAATCCAGAAGTCAGATGATTGACAGGGGCTGGTGTGAGCTGGGTAGGGTAGTTTTTCGAAATTTGAAAGCCCTGAGTCTCTTCCTTCAAAAGACTACACTCACTTTTGGCTGTGCCACTTCCTCCTGTCAATATGCGCCGATTTCCGACTCAATGCCCTGAGATTTCTATAATCTTATATTTCACTAATAACAGTTAAAATAATTGGTAAACAAACGTAATGCTGAAAAAAAAATACACTTTTACTGTATATCTCGGGCTTAAGAGGTTAACCCTGTGAGGCCCAAATTAAAAAGAAATTAGCAACTTCAGAGGCCAGAGGGTGGGACATATAAACACATTTACTATCAAATAGCATTGTGAGGCTGAACAACAGGACCAATTGACTATACATGTGCTTAAAGGGGAACTATCTTATAAATGGCTTTTTTCAGTGTTTACCATTGTTTCTTAGCTATGTGGACTTATATTAATAGGATATATGTCTCTAATTCTCATATTGGCGAATTCTTCCAATTCTCCTCTCACAATATTCACCCTCACTGAACTGAGTCATCTGAAAATGTGCATATCTGTGATGTCAGAGATTTCTCAGCTGCATAATAATGTGGCAGTTGATGTGGCAGTTGGCACCAGGCCACACAGTGGTTGGAGCCCAGCCTCAAAACGGCTTAAGATCTTGAGGTAGAAAAATGCAGTTTTTAGTACTTGATTAGAAATACAAAACAATGCATTTTTTTTTTAAAACCTAGGTGTTCCATAGACTCACAGGAATTGTGTAAAAGTGCCCAAATAGTGAAAGAAATTGTAAAATAGTTCCCCTTTAACATTTTTTAAATAAACATTATTTTTTTAAATGGCTAAAAGTGATTTTGTAATTTTGCAACCGTGGGTCTCACAGGGTACTTTTAACCCTGTGAGGCCCAAATAAAAAAGACATTAGCAACTTCAGAGGCCAGAGGGTGAGACCTATAAACACATGAAGGGTGCCGTGACTGAAAAAATAGGTTGAGAAACGCTGGTATATGGTGTGGCTCTTTGTGGTACCACAGTAATTTTTGTGGCTCTTAGTCTCTGACTGGTTGGCCACCCCTGTTCTAGAGGGTCCACTCACTTTGACAATCTGAGGAGGAAGGCTCTGTACTCTGATGGAGGCTCCCTCACATGGAAGGAGGAGTCCGAACTCACAGAAGGCCCGAATAGGCGCTTGGTGAGGAGGAGCCCTGACCACCCCCCCGAAACAGATCCATCACATGGACCTGAACAGCACACGGAAGTCCTACCAACAGAGACGCGCACGGTGACGTACTCTATGGCGGGGGAATTTCTGCGGTGCACACGCCCAATATTCCAGGCCGTGGGACCAGGAAACTCCCCCCCCCCCCCCCCCACCCCCACCCCGTAACGTGCCGAACCGCAACGTGACAGGAACCTTGAAGGACAGGGGGTGTACCCCTGACCGACAGAAACAAGGGGGAGAGGAAAGGTTACCAGTTCACCCCTTTACGACCCCACACCCATGATACGATGTAATGACAAAAAGAGAATATGACACAGTCATAGTCAGCTCTATGAAGCGCTTGACAGCTTCACACAGCGCATGAGCTAACCTGCTATCTGATTTTTACTAAGGAAAAAACACAGAATAGAGAGGGCTCTCTAAGAGCCCCGGTCCAACATACACATGTGCTTCTGTGGCCAGTCCAACCCAGTTGTAGGTCACATGACACACACAACCCATCATCACCTACAAAAAATGGCAAAAACACTCTACAGAGGAATGCCATTTTTCATAATGAGAGAATACATAATTCTCGATTAGTATCGGCCACAGGCCTTGCTAAGCACACACGACAGCGACCAAACAATCTTTTCTTTTAGGAAAATAAAGTTTCTCCAGCAGTCTTAGCACAACCTCAGCAATCAAGCTAAGGGTTACATCGCATCCCTACCACACAAAAGACACAATGTAGTGCAACAACATGTCTGATAGGAGGATGAAAAAGTCCCAGGGAACCGGGGGGAAACACAATCCTCTTACTTTACCCTTAATACGGCCAGTTAAACAGGAAAACCTGTTAATATGTGAACACACTGTTCATTGTCATCACAGGCTGAGAAAAGAACATTCTTTTACTCACTTGTCACTAAGCATACAGTAGAAGCCCTTAGAAGTCAGGCATTTACTGCTACTCTGCCACTACTTCACCACTCTGATTTTGTGACTCCTATTGTTCTCGACCGGGCCAGATTTCACACCTCCACGGCTGGGGAGATTTTCATCTTACATTTTTATTCGTCCCAAATGTCCCAGCCCCATCCGATTTCTTAGATCTTTTCACTGTTTATTTATCATGCATTGCAACACTAATATATGGTCAGTACGCCAAGTCAGACTGCCCATATAAAAATTATCTTGGGGGTCTGAGGGCAGTAGCCCCCGACCCCCTCCCTGGGGAAGCACTTAAATTAAGTACCAGCCCCCGAAAATTAACACCTGAGTGAGTTCTAAAGTGACATTGGAGTGGTAGATGAGTGGCAGTGGGGACGTGATTCTCGAGGGCTTCTACTGTAGCTTCATAGGTTAGTTACCTTAGTTGTGAGTACACGGTACATATAAACACACATGATGTTTCTCACACAACAACCAGATCATTTTCACATCTGGAACAACCCGATTTGCACAGAGAAGCTAACTGCCAGTGACAAAGACAGTTCACACATAACTCGCGTCGTATCCTAAATGCATTGCAGCAACACACGTTTTGGGAAAACATCGTTATTCACAAAACATTTAGAAAGGTAAAACCAGAAGACGTGTTATAAGGTCTGGTCAAACCTTGTCCTACCCAACCTATGTAGGCCATGCAGTGATCCCAGCAGGCTAACGCCGCAGCTAACAGCTGACTGGCTAACCGTAAGCTAAGCAGCTATCACCTGAACTTGTATACAATGATATAACACTCACCCAGACAGGCCGCCGTTCTGAACCCCTCCTCACTTTTAAGAGAAAAGAGAAACAAGATGTCAACACAGCTTTACAACGGTGATTTTACCAACACCCGACAGAGCCAGCCCAATACCCAAAACGGCTTGTGTAGCTGACTTGAACATGGATCTTCCGCTATCGAACATCCATGCACATATCTCCTCGTGAAGGAATACTCTCATTTGGATATGAAAGAAGGGGCTACACGGAGACAGAGAGATATCCACTCGTCCAAAAAACACAGGGATCACCAGTGTTAATGGTCGCGGCCCACTAGTTAAAACTAAATGGGCTTCAGACCAAGGTCTTCTGTCGCCCAAGAAGCCGAACAAAGGACCCCAGCCTGGGGCCGGTTTTCATAAACATTGTCAATTAGCCCCCATAGCACTAACAGACAAGTGGAGCCTGCCAGCAAACATAACTCACCAGAACCAGGAACCCACCGCGTCTCACAACAGCGGCACGTCCTACAGCCCAGCTGTGCCTTTACCGCAACCAGCACACAGCAAGGACTGCAGTTGGAAAAGCATGTAGCGGCACAAACTCCCAATACGAAAACCGGTGGAGGATTTTTAGAATGATCATCATCTTCCAGACACTCCAGTACGAAGACAATATCGCCGTATTTTCTCGAAAATAGTGAGAGAGAAAATAAAGATATGATGTCAACGTATCCTTGTTTCCCAAGCTGCTCCTAATTCTTTCTTCCAGTATGGTGTCAAGTGTGGGGATCTACCGAGGCACTTCGTCCTTGTGGTGAAAGCGAGAAGGAGGCGAGTGGGTGGCCCCACCCCTGCTTATATGGGTAAGCTGATAGGGGTGTGGTCAGACGAATATTGGGATTAAAGGTACATTTGTGGTCTTTATTCAGTGCGCGTGCACATATGCGAGATAGTGCATGAGTGATGCCAAGCGGATCCCCTAATGATACAGAACATAAAACCCTAGGAAAGACAGAGTAGAGTTGAGTGGAGGTGAGGAAGGAGCAGAGTTCAGAGAGAGAGAGCGCGATATACAGAGTTTGTGAGAGAAAGCAAGAAGGTGTTCGTGGTACTGGACCCTAGACAAATCAAATCAAATCAAATCAAATTTATTTATAAGGCCCGACAACACACGTTAATGTCCCCATGGGCCGTACAGGTCTTCTTTAAACAAGTCAAGAAGAAAACATAACAATAAGTCAAGAACAGAACAAGAACACCATAAGGTCAACATTTTTTTAGATGAATGCAAATAAATGAAAGAATGCAAGCACTCCCAGACATACCCCACGCGAAGGTAAGGAAAAACTCACTAAAACCTAACAATAGGGAAAAAAGCTCCACAGGCAGTGTGGAGGAGAGAAACCTTAGAAGGGCCATTCAAGGGGCTGAGTTGTGAAACTGACCCTGGACCGGAAGACAAACCCTGAGTATTGAACATTCCATTTTTGTATGAGAGCCTGATACATGTTTTGACCCTGGACTGTTATCCGACTACTCTAATTGCCCATCGGACTGTTGTGCTTCTATTCAATAAATATCTTTTATTTATTGAAATTGTGCTTGTGTGGACATTTTTTATTTGTTTGTTTTGAACCGCGTCGAGTCTGAACACCACCGGCTCCTCACAGTATATTTAGATAGATTGCTTTATTCTCCACAAGAGGAGGGGACAGCGGCTCAGGTCCCCAGTGGTCCTCTGGTAATCAAAACCAATATTACAGACGCACTATCCCCTTTATAGCTCTTTATCAGGGGTGTAAAGTACTTGAGTAATTGTACTTCATTACAATACTTAAGTACTGTTTTGGGGGATTTGTACTTTACTCGAGTATTATTAGGTTTGTATACTTTGTACTTTTACTCCATTACATTTCAGAGAAAAAAAACATACTTTTTACTCCTTACATTTACAATGCAAACCTACAAAGTACAAAGTACAAATCTCACAGGTCCAACCATTTTAATTAGTATATTTTAATTGTTTATCTGGCCGAACTAACGTTAACGTTATTAATCCTGCGACCACAGGTAAACAGCCAATCAAATCCCCATCAATGGAAAATGAACCCGCCCATACCCATGCTGATTGGTCCTTGTGCAACACTAGAAAGCGGGGATCTTTGATTAAACACCTGCTATCAGAATAATAGACAGTCAGATCCGCATTATGCTGTGGTTAATATTGTGATATTATTCAGGGTACTCCAGTATTCTGTCTTTAATATTGTGATATTATTCAGGGTACTCCAGTATTCTGTCTTTAATATTGTGATATTATTCAGGGTACTCCAGTATTCTGCCTTTAATATTGTGATATTATTCAGGATAATCCAGTATTCTCTCTTTAATATTGTGATATTATTCAGGGTACTCCAGTATTCTGCCTTTAATATTGTGATATTATTCAGGATAATCCAGTATGCTGTGGTTAATATTGTGATATTATTCAGGATACACCATTCTGTTTTTAATATTAATGCCGTCCATGTTAGTTTATCTTCAATGGAGAAGTGCATTAAATAATTTTAATGCAAAAAAAGTGTCCTCTGTTCTTTCATTTCAGCATTGTCTTGCAGAACACATTCCATTGTGGGCATGTATGCTTGGTTTCATTCCAGCCTTGCCTAAACACCAGCTGATGATTTCACTAATTGGCTCACCTCTTCAACTAACTCACCTGGTGCAATGTATAGTTAAAATTAAAACTTGGCCCACGATGGAATGAGTTTGAGACCCCTGGTGTATCCCTTAAAAACAATTACTTTTACTTTTTAGTACTTAAGTACATTTAAAAGTAGGACTTTTTAACTTTTACTCAAGTGTGTTTTTAGCCAGATACTTTGACTTTTACTTGAGTCAGATTTTGAGACGGTACCCATACTTTCACTTAAGTATAATTTCTGGGTACTTTTTACACCCCTGCTCTTTATTAACAAACTGTTTGATTACAAAAAGTAGCATTAAACATAAAAACCAGGGCTCATTGCATATAGGCCTATAATAGCCTAACAACAAGTTCAACAACATGTCATTTGTGCAATTCATCTGCAATGAAAACAGTTTAATTATTTTAAGTACATGGAAGTAAATAGAAAACCTCAAGTGTACCTGACAGGTGGCACCCGTGTAACCTTTTGGCTGCTGACAGTGGTCCTTCTCCTCCTCGATGGGCCTCTCCACCAGCGGTGTGGAGCTATGCTTGCAGGTGCTTCTCAGCTGACAAACACTTATCCACCAGGCACACAATTTGCATTTCACTTGGATGTTCTTGTCCTTTCCCCCCCCCCCCCAAACTGAAAATAATGCCAATACTTCCCCGATGTAAAGATTGATTGATTGATTGAAAACTTTATTAACAGATTGCAGAATGGGTACAGTACAGTACAGCTCAATACATACAATTGTTAAGGGGATGCAGACCAGAGAAAGACTTTCGTCTCATTTACATCAGGGTCCCCCATTTTCAATTCATCATAACATATATGACATACACAACACAAAGATAGACAGTACTGCTACATCTATACATTTATGACATACCAGATTTGCAAGTACTGTTTGTGATACAAAAAGAGTCTAGAAAAGAGAGTATATACATTTGATGTAGAAACTGTACATTGGAGGAGGTTGGGTAGGTGGGGTGGGGGGGTTGGGTAGGTTGGGTAGGAGGGGTGGGTGGGGGACACTGTACAACTGTACAACCAAAACTGTACATTGGAATATTGACAAAACCATGTTTGGTCATTTACTGTACATTGGAGGGGGTTGGGTTAGGACATTTACAGGGGCCAGTTTCGAATTGCAGTCTCCCGTAGGTGTTCTTTGAGAGTGGTTTTGAAAGTGGGTAGTGATTCACATTCCTTTACAGCTTTGGGTAGGGCGTTCCACATTGATAATTGCGAAACGTGTTTAGTCCCTTGTTGGAGCCGAATCTGGGTTTAACATGATTTGTGGAGCTCCCTCTGGTGTTGTGATCGTGGTATTCACTGACCTTTGGGAAGTATTTCGACATGTACATGGGTATCTTAGTGGTGTAGTGTATCTTGTAGACCAGGCCCATTGCAAGTTGCTGTCGTCTACTCTAAGCCATCCTAGGTTGTCAAAGTGGGCAGGGGTGAGGTGGGTTCTAGGAGTAAGGTCAAGCAGTAGTCTGACCAGTTTGTTTTGAGATGTTTGTCATTTTGTTTTTAGCGCCTTTGAAGACTGCCATCTCGCCGGTTGAGCTGCAGACGCGCGCTGACCCAACCACACGATGCAGAAGAGAAACCATGCAGATGTGTCAGGGGTTTGTGTGGCAACAAAAGAAACACTGTAATGTTTTAACAGTAACATATTGTTTATTTGAAAGCATAAGTTACTAAATAACTGATTACTTGAATTGCAAAATGTTACTTGTTACAACAGAAAGGTTATCCGAGTACTCTTACCTCCAACACTGCATATAAAATACATATCATATGATACACATGATACAACCTGTAATATCTCTAGGAAGCCACAGAGTAACACACACAAGAAACATGCCCAGAAATGGAGGGCACACATGAGACAAGACAGGGGTCTAGACAGAAATCAGATGGGACAGGGTCTTCTAGACAGAGATCAGATGGGACAGGGTCTAGACAGAGTTCAGATGGGACAGGGTCTAGACAGAGTTCAGATGGGACAGGGTCTAGACAGAGTTCAGATGGGACAGGGTCTAGACCAGGGGTCAGCAACCTTTTTGACATGATGTGCCAGTTTGAAATATAGTTGTAACCAATGTTCCCTCTAATAATTTTTCGGTCTGAGCAAACACTCAAACCTCCTGAGCAGACATCAGCAACTACTGAGCAACACACGTCACCTTCCGATTAACCGGTTAGTTGATAAGCGGCGGTTTGTAAAAAATCAGACAATTTTAATTTCCCTTAATGTCTAACATAAAAACAGGGCCGCCTGGGAGAAATGCGAGGCCCTGTGCGAGATTTAAACGCTAGCCCCCCCCCCCCCCCCCCCCCCCCCCCAAAAGGTTAAAAAAAAAAAAAAAAAAAAGGGATTATATATATATATATATATATATATATATTTTTTTTTTGTTTTTTTTTTTCATACAGTCAACATATTCTTAAATAATAGCGCTGCCCGAGGCGGGGCATGATAGTCAACATATAGCAAGAGAGAGAGCGAGAGAGAGCTCCCGTTCTACAGTCAATATACAGTGTACAGAGAGAGAGAGAGAGAGACACATTGGAAAGAAATTGAAATGCTATTTGGCCCTAAACAGAGAGTACACAGTGGCAGAATACCTGAGCACTGTGACTGAAGATCCTTGGCTATGTACAGACTCAGCGAGCACAGCCTAGCCATCGAGAAAGGCCGCCATAGGCAGACTGTGTGTGTTAGAAAGAGAGAGAGAGAGAGAGCATGTGTTAGAGAGAGAGCATGTATGAGAGAGAGAGAGAGAGAGCATGTGTGTTTGTCATGTGTGTTAGAGAGAGAGCATGTATGAGAGATCCAAAAGGACAAAGATCAACACTTAAATCCAAGAGAGAGAGAGAGAGAGAGAGAGAGAGACACATTGGAAAGAAATTGAAATGCTATTTGGCCCTAAACAGAGAGTACACAGTGGCAGAATACCTGAGCACTGTGACTGAAGATCCTTGGCTATGTACAGACTCAGCGAGCACAGCCTAGCCATCGAGACAGGCCGCCATAGGCAGACTGTGTGTGTTAGAAAGAGAGAGAGAGAGAGCATGTGTGTTAGAGAGAGCATGTATGAGAGAGAGAGAGAGAGAGAGAGAGAGAGAGAGAGAGAGAGAGAGAGAGAGCATGTGTGTTTGTCATGTGTGTTAGAGAGAGAGCATGTATGAGAGATCCAAAAGGACAAAGATCAACACTTAAATCCAAAGAGAAGAGGGTCTATACCAGATAAACCAAAGCAGCAAGGAGCCAATGGCCGACATCAGCTAAATAGGCTAGCCAGGTACTGTGACACCAGGCCACACACAGCTTTGGCCAACGGCCCAACGCTACCCAAGCTACACAAACGACCAAGACATTCACACACAGCACATGTCGTATCTCCAAATGTTGTGAAGTAGCATATGTTTTGCCTGGAAAAAACATCGTTATTAACAAAACATTCGGGAGGGGAAGGAAGGAAGAGTGGGGTAATGTCATGACATTTTCATTAATCTTACCTGCACCAAGGAACGCAGGGCGAAAGGCCGCAACACAGGTCTCCACGTTGACGAAAGGCCTCTCGCTGGCGGGACAAAATAAGCCAGAACCCCCTGCTATTCTCACGGCTAATGTCAATGGTCGACTCGTAGCACAAGCTAACAGCTAACTCTAGCCTAGGCTAACTGATAGCATCAAAGTAACGTGCGCAGCCGGCAGCTAGCCGGCAGCTAGCTACGACGTTAGCTGCTGGCTGCGCACGTTACTTTGATGCTATCAGTTAGCCAGTTAGCTCAACCCGGCTATCGCTAACCATTAGCTAATGCACTACCACTGAAACTACAACATGAGAAAAGCAATACAGGCGCTGACACCAGGCCACACACCTTTAGCTACTAACTCCATACTACAACAGGCTACAGCTAGTCGACCAGTTTGGCTCCAGAGAGAGAGAGAGAGAGAGAGAGAGAGAGAGATCCACGGCGGGAATATAATAATAGGTTGCATGAACTCACCATAACGCAGTATCAATGCCAATGGTAAAGTTGGAAGGAGACTTTCTTGGCCCACGGTGTAATTTCTTCTGATCCATGCTGCTTTTGAAAAGACATCCACTCGCTCCTCTGAATAGCGCTGAATTAGATCATCCCTCTACCTCGTGTGTCTTCTTCTTCTTCTTCTTCTATTTGGTGTATTACGGCGGACGGGAGAAGAGCCCGGAAACACTATCCTAAAATCTGTAGAGCAGCAAAGCCGCAGAAACCGGAAGTCTGCAGAGCCGCAGAGGCAGGAACAAGTCAGACACATTCTACAAACGTGTCTAATGTGAAATATATAAGCATATAAGCAAAACTAGATTTTAGGTCTGTGATGAAAAAGGGCCTCGCGGGAAGGGGGGCCTCGCAAAAAAAAAAAAATAATAATAATAATAAAAAAAAAAAAAAAAAAAAAATCTTATTTTTTATTTTTTTTTATTTTGCGAGGCCCCCCTTCCCGCGAGGCCCTGTGCGACCGCACTGCTCGCACACCCCCTGAGGCGGCCCTGTATAAAAATATATACATTTTGCTGATACACAGAGAAATAATACAAAAAGGCATATTATATTCCTTAATCAAATATTTATTTGACCATTGATTGACGATACAGAGCATAGTCCTTACTTTGGCTGGGTTGGCGGCGGCGGTGTGAGTCGTGTCACTAACTTTTGTCTTTTTAGGAGGCTGACTCGTCATTATTTTATTAAGTGAATTATAATGCGACTTCAAGGGTGACCATATTGTGATTTTTTTTAAAGAGGACACTCTGCCTTCAGCCTCAAGATACTTAATCAAAGTTTACTCAAAGATGCCTTATCATTATAATATATTTAAAGTATACCTCCTCTGTATGGATATAAAATTATTGTTTATATTATTTTATATAACAAAATAATATCTCTCTATAACCAAAGTTACTCAACATGCTGTATTATGCCTAAAGTAATCTATCTGACAAATCTCAAGAAAATAACTAAATCAACCTATGACAAAATAATATATATTTTCAAGTCTTACTGGACAAAATAAATAACAAGAAAAATATGATGTAATGTTCTAAATAATACCTCTTCTGTATTAGAAAATCCAGCTTTAAAAAATATATCTTTATCTTTTCAATGTAATGTAAATTATAAAACAGTAACCTCACAAAGATACTAATTTAAAAGTGCACTATGCAGTTTCAGATTTGTTGCAATTAGTGTACTAAACTAATTTATTACACACATAATCCTTAGAATGATTGTATCATAAGCATCTTATCAAACCAAAACATCATTTTGAGGCATCAAAATAGTTTTCAATTATTTTCTTTCTCTCTCTGTATAGCTGCATTCTTCAATCAATTCGGTCAACTTTGCCATCAAACTCTCGCCTCGCACTGCTTTGTTTGTAATGTTTTTCTGTGTCCATGTGAGCTTTGAGATCGCCAGCACCTTTATTAGACACATAAACATTATGGTCAAGCTTTGCACGCGTTGCACTCCGCTTCCAATTAGTCTCAACCGGGATGATAAATTGGAAATTTTCTCTGCAGTTCATCTGTAATGTACATTTTTCGCGTTTGCATTGTGAGGAGCCAGCAATGCTGGTCGGATCTGTCCACTTCCTCATCTGTTGTGTGTGTCTGTGTGAGCGTGCAGTAGCGCTGCCCACAAAGCACTGAAAGCGGGGGCTTCTCTTGGTAACGTCACACGAAACAGGTTACCGTTAGGGATGTCCCGATCAAATTATTTTGCTCCCGATCCGATCCCGATCATGTGATTTTGAGTATCTACCGATACCGATCTTTCCCGATCCGATCAAAAAATATGTATAATATATATATATATATATATATATATATATATATATATATATATATATATATATATATATATATATATATATATATATTTTTTTTTATCCCAATTTCTCACATTACATTCACCCTGAATGTTGACGTTATCCAGGTGAAAAGTTAACTTCATTCAAGCGAGGCATTGCAATCCTTGACATAAATCATTTGATGTATAATTAAATCAAAGGAAATGTGTTTGGGTGTGAGAGTGTGGCTGGTCTGCCGTTCTGCAGCTGGATACTATTGGTTTGTTTTGGCAAAATTCTTCTGCTCTGTGTGACAATAAATAAATGAATGATGATATGCAATTTAAAACCAAAACTAAGGCCTCGGTATGAGTTTAAGACGTGAACATGGTCATGTTTGTTGAATAAAAAAAAAAGTAAATAAATTAAAAAAAATCCGGATTTTTATTTATTTTTTTGGCCGATTTCAGATGTGCGCGGGAGCGTTTTGCCATGTGCGCGCACGCACGTGCGCACCTTAGGGGGAACATTGGTTGTAACTAGTGTGCCATATCAACAATATTCCATGCATCGTAAAATGTTCTTCTCATAATAGGTATTTTTAATGATAATTATGATGGTTGTATCAACCCTAAATCTGAGTTGGGGCGGGGGTGCAATGCAGACAAACAGTTTTGCTTTACTGAGCTCCGTTATCTGGGGGCTGTAGTTGGTCACTTTAAGCTGCACACCGGAGCATCTTTTAATCCAGCTGTTTGCTGTTCTCTGATATTTTCGGACATTTCGTTGATGCGTCGCTCGACACTTTGAGCTGTCATGGGGATATCTTTTATCCTTGATTTGATTGTCTCTTTGTTTGGCAAGCCTTCAAACAAAACATCTGAGCTACAGAGAAAAGCCTCCTTGATATACTCGCCATCAGTGAATGGCTTTGTAAAAAGTACCCAGAAATTATACTTAAGTGAAAGTATGGGTACTGTCTCAAAATCTGACTCAAGTAAAAGTCAGAGTATCTGGCTAAAAACACACTTGAGTAAAAGTAAAAAAGTCCTACTTTTAAATGTACTTAAGTACTAAAAAGTAAAAGTAATTTTTTTTGAAAGGGATAGACCAGGGGCCCTCATTCATCAATAGTGTGCGTAGAACATTTCTATTTCCACACGTAAGCACGGAATGTAGAACTAGTGTACGCACAGGGAAGTCGGGATTCATCACACGGTGCGTAAGCAGGCTCTATGCTCCTCCGTGTTGATGAATACCACTTTGTTCTACCGTCAATGCTCGTGCATGATTATCCATATATGGTCATGAAAATGAGGAAACACCCCCCATGGGATGTGAAATAATGGACTGACCCGAGCGGGACTCTGAGAAACTCCACGAAGATTGTTCACTGCTGTCGAACCAAGAAGACACTATCGCGTATTATGATTTATGGGATAAATAAAAGGCGGACTTGTAAACGGTGATGTCAGATATCAACGGCTCCCTAAGACCATTGCTGCAATTCTGCCTGGACAGCTCAAAATACTAATAAAGACCGTTCGTTGACCACTGTTTGGCGTTGGTTGTGTGTCATTATAACCGTGCTGTAATATGAATGCCTTTATTAGTTGTGTTCGATTGGCTATATGATTTTTAGAGGCATCTATTTTGTTGTCGGCTAATAAAGACTGCGCTGGAATATGACTGCCTTTTCCCGTGTTGTTTGATTAATACCCACGGATTAAAGTTCTCCTCAATTCTATTCCAAATCGCGATGGATCTCCCGTCAATTTTCTACCTGCTGCATATGATTTCTAGAGGCATACTACAATCTATTTTGATGTCAGTATTGGGTAGCCTATATAAACAATATAATACGAGAGCATATACAAGAACAATGAATCTCACTGCATGTATGATAGCCTGCCTTTCAATACATGAACTTGAATTCCATCATGTTTGTGTGCGGGACTCACAAGGCTGTTGTCACAATGGGTGGTACCGGTGTACAGTAATAATAACAGTCCACACAATATCACGATCCATGCCATAGCCTATGTTCCATTAGGACATGATCTGTGACGACAAATGTTCTAGAATGTTTGATTAAGATATCATACTCTGACAGGCAGCATGCCTATGAGCAACAAAAACGCGAACTTGAATCCCATCATATAGTCTGTCCACTATCTGCATGGTGTCATTGCAATGCGTTTTCTATTCTTTCTTGTACAGTAAAAAGGGGGAAGAACACTATATTCATATGACTTATTCTGCTTACAGCTTCGAAATTCCACTTGTTTCGTTTAACGTAAAGCCTTTTAAATATAATCAAAACGTTCCCGTGTTTCGGCGGTCTGTGCGCAAAATAATAACGAGTTGAGCTTTATGATTTATGATGAATTGAAAATGGGGGACCCTGATGTAAACAGGACGAAAGTTGGTCTGCATCCCCAATTAACAATTGTATGTACTGAGCTGTACTGTACTGTACCCATTCTGCAATCTGTTAATAAACTTTTCAATCAATCAATCAATCAATCAAGCTACGCGGAGCGCAGTCAGTCAGTAGCCTACACCCCGTATATTCCGATAACGCTATATAAACCATGCTGCATTCATTCTGAGAGAAAGATCTATTATTCCAAATGCTATTTATAGGGTTTTGACCATAATTACACTACTGTTGCTATTTTACAATGAACTATAATGAACTACGGTTCGTACAGAACATGCCAGTGTTATTATGCACAGAAGCTCATTTCCTTGTTGTAATAATATATTCTACCACTGGGCGCCAGGTACGCCTGGTCTGACCTGTGCGTAGATGTAAGCACAGAGTCAAGTTCAAATCGAAATTGATGAATCCCACTCTTTGCTTAGAAATGATCGTACGCACAGGGTAAGCACAGATCTGTGCGTAGAACACGTTGATGAATGAGGGCCCAGGGGTCTCAAACTCATTCCATCGTGGGCCAAGTTTTCATTTGAACTATACATTGCACCAGGTGAGTTAGTTGAAGAGGTGAGCCAATTAGTGAAATCATCAGCTGGTGTTTAGGCAAGGCTGGAATGAAACCAAGCAGACACTCTGCCCACAATGGAATGTGTTCTGCGATAGACAATGCTAAAATGAAAGAACAGAGGACACTTTTTTTGCATTACAATTATTTAATGCACTTCTCCATTGAAGGTAAACTAACATGGACGGCATTAACATCACAGCATGAATAATATCACAATATTTAAGACCGAATACTGTAGTATCCTGAATAATATGACAATATTAAAAACAGAATGGTGTATCCTGAATAATATCACAATATTAATATTGAGCTGTTTACCTGCGGTCGCAGGATTAATAACGTTAACGTTAGTTCGGCCAGATAAACAATTCAAATATACTAATTAAAATTGTTGGACCTGTGAGATTTGTACTTTGTAGGTCTGCATTTTAAATGTAAGGAGTAAAAAGTATGTTTTTCTTCTCTGAAATGTAATGGAGTAAAAGTACAAAGTATACAAACCTAATAATACTTGAGTAAAGTACAAATCCCCCAAAACAGTACTTAAGTATTGTAACGAAGTACAATTACTCAAGTACTTTACACCCCTGCGCAATGCAATGAGCAATGCGATAGCTTGCTTCAGTTGAGTGGTTTTTAGCAGTCGTGAACACTTTGAGGGTGCTGGCTTGCTTTCCATACCTGGCCACGGCACGTTTAATCGATTCTGCCTTATCCGCCTGATCTTTGAAACTTTTTTGATGCTTCGTCTCAAAATGGCGTTTCACACCTGACGTTCTGCAAACTACATTTTCTAAACATAAAGTACACACAGCACGGTCCTTCTGAAACACAAACCCGTAGTCGTCTGTCCACGAGGGCTGGAATGCCCGAATTTCCTTTGCTTTAACTTTCTTAGCGGGGGTTGCCATCATGAAAGACGGCACATACAGAATGCAACCGCAGCACTGTGTGATTACCTGGGAACTGCGCGCGGGTGCGGGAGGCCAGCTGACTGCTGACAGCTGAGCACCATGGGGTGTGCAAAACAGTCGACTTACAAAAAAGAACCTGTGGGAGGATTTCAACAAGATAAATGTGACAACAGTGCAAAATATTTCACTATAATATTTTAAAGCAAAAAAAATAAAAAAAATAAAGTATATATATTGTAAGGGGCTGAGGGGAATGGTGATCAATGGATGCTATGTTCCTGCCTGTTGGCTCCCCCCAATGGAGAGAAGAAGACTGACAGCTGCACACAGGCAGACCCACACACAGCTGTCTTTCAATTAGCAATCAGCATGCCTCTCAAAGAGGACAGACCAAGAACATCAGAGGGTGTCTTGGAATGGAGAGTGGGAGAGCTATTGGGAGACAACCAAACTGTGAGTTAACAGCCGGTAAGCCGGACAGCGGCCCGGCCTAGTTAAAGACTGGACTATAGCAAAGACACTTAGGTGCTTCACTGGGAGCCAGTATGATTTTTGTTGGTTTCTTAATTTTCTGTTTTGTTTAAATAAATGCCCCTGGCCATTGCCCAGCGGGGAGCTAAAGCTGTTTGACTGTGTGTTTGATTATTTGTACAACCATATTGCACCTTCCACCTACCCCTGTCTGCTACCTTTGTTACATTGCTGGAGAATGCGGGCATTGCAATTTGTTTGTACAATAATCAAACACTGTTAGGAGCAGCATGGAGAACCTGCTGATGCAGCTGTTAAAGGCCAATGAGGAGCAGAAGACTATGCACCGGGAGCTCCTGGCAGAACAAAGGCAGCAGAATGCTCTCATATATGCAGAGATGAAGAAAGGTACGGCGCCCAGGCCCTACCCATCACAGTGGAGCTGGGGGTCAACCCAACCCGAGCAGATTTATCCCCAAGATGACTGAAAATGATGATGTGGAAGCCTATTTTCTGGCATTTGAACGAACAGCCACCAGGGAAGGGTGGGCTGAGGACACCTGGGCAGATCTCATTGGACCTGCGCAGCATGCCTATCTTGACCTCTCCCCTGAACAAGGTATATACCCATCTAAAAAAAGAGACTTTGGCTAGGTATGGTTACAGCCTGCATGCTCGAGCTCAAAGATTTCATGAGTGGAAATACACTCCAGAGATGTCTGCCAGAGCCCAGCTGTATGACCTAGCTCGTTTGGGCAAATCCTGGCTGACTAATGACCCAGAGGGGGTGAGTGTGTTGGAGAGAGTGGTTATGGACAAATGTATCCATACATTACCCTATGATGCCAAGAAAATGGTGAGCCATGGTAACCCAACCGGGATTGATGATCTGGTCAATCTTGTTGAAAGCCACCAGGTCACAATTGAACTGCTAAAGTCAGGAAGGACTGAGCGACCAGAGGCTGGGAAAAACAGGAAAGTCCTAGAGAAGGCCCGAGTGTGGGAAAAAGAACCAGAGCGAGAAGACCAGGTGCTGAGACGCAGACGGTTCCCAGTACTTGGGATGAATCCAAGCCTACTGCAGCCTTGGCTGGTGGAGGCTCAGGGAGGCCTTGCCACCTACTGGACTCCTGTTGGGCCACCGAATGCTCCCCTCCCCACATGGTGCCGGTAAAGATAAATGGAAAGGATGCAGGAGCACTGGTGGATTCAGGTAGTTCAGTCTCACTGGTCCAACCCCATCTCCTTGACCAGCTGGAACCTGGTGAGTCGATACCTGTGTCCTGTGTTCATGGGGATACCAGGGAATATCCTGTGGGTAAGGTTCAGCTCACCACACCTGAGGGTACCTGTGAACTGAAGGTGGGAGTGGTTCCCCGTCTACCCGTCCCGGTGCTGGTTGGCCGAGACTGCCCCCTCTATGAGAAACTATACCGGAGGAAAAAGGTGAGCGAGAGAACTCAATATACTCGATGTAATGTAACCTCAAAAGGACGCAAACGTGTACTAACTTCCCCAAAGGTGTATTCCCCAGGAGGAGAGACCTCCAAGCTGGTGTGTGTTGCTCCGGAGAACGATGACCAGAGCTCCACAGGGCCCAGCTCAGAAGAGGAGTTGGAGAACCCATTTGCTTCCTTTCCAGATGAAGTAAGCTCGGGGGAAGCCGAGCAGGGAGCCCAGCCCTTACCCCAGTTGAGAGGACAGTTTGGTACGGCCCAGTTGGGGGATCCCAATCTGCTGCATGCTCGGAGCAATGTGCAAGAGATAGAAGGGAAACTGGCTCCCGGGGTGAGTAAACTCTCATATCCCCATTTTCTGATAAAAAAAAT
This sequence comes from Notolepis coatsorum, assembly GCF_963971535.1. NCBI lineage: Eukaryota > Metazoa > Chordata > Actinopteri > Aulopiformes > Paralepididae > Notolepis > Notolepis coatsorum. The sequence continues at coordinate 89,716,091 of NC_140183.1, forward strand.
CAACTTCTCTACTATGCTCAGATGGTGGACAGTCAAAAAAGATGTTTGCTAGTGGTGCCCAAACAGTATGTGTCCACAGTTTTACACCTGGCCCACAGCCATGTCCTCTGGGCCCATCTGGGGGTCAAGAAGACCAGAGACCGTATCAGGGGACGGTTCTATTGGCCAGGAGTGGTAAGAGCGGTAACAGACCAGAATGTCAAAAGATGGCACCAAAACCCCACTTCAAAAATCCACTGATACCATTGCCGATTATTGAGGTGCCCTTTGATAGGATTGCCATGGACCTAGTGGGACAGCTAGTGAAATCTGCAAGGGGACACCAATATATCCTTGTTGTCCTTGACTATGCCACCAGGTATCCTGAGGCCATTCCCCTCCGGAACATGACAACGAAGGGCATTGCACAGGAGCTGCTCCAGATGTTCAGCAGAGTTGGGATACCCAGAGAGATACTTACGGACCAAGGGACCCCCTTTATGTCTAGGATCATGAAGGACATGTGTCGGCTCCTCAAGGTAAAACAAATTAGAACTTCAGTATACCACCCACAAACGGATGGTTTGGTCGAAAGATTTAACAAGACCCTGAAGTCCATGCTCCGGAAAGTGGTTGATAAGGATGGCAGGGACTGGGATCAGTTGCTGCCTTACCTCATGTTTTCCATTAGAGAAGTACCACAGGCATCTACAGGATTCTCACCATTTGAACTCCTGTATGGAAGGCAACCAAGGGGCCTGCTTGATGTGGCTAGAGAGGCCTGGGAGGAGCAGCCCAGCCCACATCGCAGCCTGGTGGAACATTTGGAGGTGATGCGGGACCGCATGAAGGTACTGTGGCCAATGGTAAGGGAACATATGTCACAAGCCCAGGAAGCCCAAAGACGAGTCTATAATAGGGGTGCACAGCCACGTGAGTTCCAACCTGGGGACAAAGTGTTGGTACTGGTACCCACCACTGACCACAAGTTTCTGGCCTCCTGGCACGGACCATATGAGGTGGCCGAAAGGGTAGGCCCAGTTAACTACAAAGTGCACCAGCCAGGACGCCGAAAGCCTATTCAAATCTATCATGTCAACCTGCTTAAGATGTGGTATGCCAGAGATGTGCTGGTGTCTTGTGTTTCTCCTTGTGTCTTCCCTTACTCCTCACCAAGGGATGAAGGTGTCGAGGTGACGTATGGGCCAGGGCTCTCAAAAATGCAGCTGCAGCAGATGAAGGAATTGGTGCAGAGAGCCTCAGGTGTGTTCTCCAGTGTACCAGGCAAGACCACCCTGGTGGAACACCACATCCAGACAGAGCCGAGTCGGAAGGTGAAAATGCGGCCTTACAGAACCCCAGAAGCCACGAGGGTCATCATTGAAGAAGAGGTCAAGAAGATGCCGACACGGGGCGTCATAGAGGAGTCCTATAGTGAATGGGCTAGCCCGATCGTCCTGGTCCCTAAGCCAGACAACACAAAAAGGTTCTGTAATGATTTTCGGTAGCTCTGCTACCTTTGTTACAATATATATATTTTTTTTATTATTGCTGCCCCCTGTGCCAATGAAAATGCCCCCGCGTGCCAATGCGGGCACGTGTGCCTACGACCCCTGGTCTAGACAGAGATCAGATGGGACAGGGTCTAGACAGAGATCAGATGGGACAGGGTCTAGACAGAGATCAGATGGGACAGGGTCTAGACAGAGATCAGATGGGACAGGGTCTAGACAGAGATCAGATGGGACAGGGTCTAGACAGAGATCAGATGGGACAGGGTCTAGACAGAGATCAGATGGGACAGGGTCTAGACAGAGATCAGATGGGACAGGGTCTAGACAGATCTGATGGGACAGGGTCTAGACAGAGATCAGATGGGACAGGGTCTAGACAGAGTTCAGATGGGACAGGGTCTATACGGGGTAAAGATCACAGGGGAATTAATAATAATTATATAATAATAATAATAATAATAATAATATAATAATAATAATAATAATAATAATAATAATAATAATAGTATTAAGAAGAAGAAGAAGAAGAAGAAGAAGAAGAAGAAGAAGAAGAAGAAGAAGAAGAAGAAGAAGAAGAAGAAGAAGAAGAAGAAGAAGAAGAAGAAGAAGAAGAAGAAGAAGAAGAAGAAGAAGAAGAAGAAGAAGAAGAAGAAGAAGAAGAAGAAGAAGAAGAAGAAGAAGAAGAAGAAGAAGAAGAAGAAGAAGAAGAAGAAGAAGAAGAAGAAGAAGAAGAGTTATTGCAGTGGGAACAAATCTTTTGCTGAATCAGACCTTTTTTTTTTTTGCATTTGAGAGTTTTTATATCTATGGCCAGAGGGGAGAAGTGTGAAGTGCGAGTCTTGCATGTAATTGCTGTGGTGGTGAGGTTGGGTAGGTTGGGAGTAGGGACAATGGTTGTATTTTGCCTGAAGAAGAACATTAATTTGCCTAATATAATAATTCATATTTTAAGATCTTTATTCACTTGTTCACTTATTGTTGTGCACTGGATGATATATATATTTTTTTTATCTCAGTTGAAGACTAGTGTAGTTGACGTGAACGTGCCATCTTGGACAGTGAAGGCAAGCTAACTTGTAGCTAGTAGTTTACAGTACAGCTGTACCAACACACAGTAGGCTAAATTAAACTTTGGCCAACATTAGGACCAAAGTATAAACCAGCAACTGAGCAACATGAAGAAGTGGACTTATGCACCTGGATCAGAAAAAAAGTAAGTTGTAGTGTTTGTAAAACGAAAGCCTGATTAGCCTGGATGCTAACGTTAGCTAACTGTTTAGAGAACAATACATACTTGTAGTAGACTTGATTAAGGGATTGCAACGTTGTTAACTTGGCTATGTCACATTATAAACACAATGTAATGTATCACGTTGGCTGCTGGCTGCTAATGCAGCCTGCAGATAATATTTATGTGCATTGTGTTAGTGTAAATGAATTAATGTTGCCGCTAGCTTGTGGCTATGCTAGCGTTCTTTGCTAATGGCTAACGTTAGCTAGCCGAATTGTTTAGAGACTTAATTAAGGGATTGCAACGCTGTTAACTTGGCTATGTCACATTATAAACACAATGTAATGTATCATTGGTTTGATCGGGCCGCCGAGCCATGGTCTGCTTGGTTTGATCAGGCCGCCGAGCCATGGTCTGCTTGGTTTGATCGGGCCGCCGAGCCATGGTCTGCTTGGTTTGATTTAGGGGAGTGGTCTGCCCTGCGGGGGGGCCCCGACATATTGCGCAACACCACTGCATACCATTGACTCAGAAAGGTCTGTTTTATTGAAATCGTCACAGCAGTATAGTTTGTTTATACTTCAGAAGGATGATATTTAAACATGGTCCCCAAAATGAATGGAAGCTAATGAGGAGCCTGACACCTGGGAGAAATGGGGGTGTTGCAGCGTTGGGGATGTTTAAAAAATATAATTTAATATATAATATAATAATTTGTGCTTCACCTAAAATTTTGGTCAGCAGCCTCCACTGGTCCGGAGTGGAGGACAGGGGAGAGCTCCAGGGCAGAGCTTTTTAAGACCCGCCCTGGGATCCCATCAGGCCCCAGAGCTTTGTTGCGTTTGCACCTCAGCAGCTGAATTTTTTATTATATAGGCCTAAAATGACGTAAAAAATGTAAAGGGGGCATATTATGGAAAAAGGGTTTTGTCAAGTCGTTATATGGATTTGGCAGTCTGAAATGTATAGGCGCCCAGGAGAAAACGACAGGTACTGTATTCCTTGCAGAAACCTACAGTACTCCACAATGCACCCAAAGTTCAAAACTCAAGTTTCAGCATTTATTTCAGGGCTTGTACAGACTCAAGTTTGGCCCCACTGACTTTGCATCAGTTTTGTGGCTAACTAGCCAGAGCACACCATGGGTTGTGCTGAGAAAGCACTCTCCTGGTTGACAACATCATGGGTAAGTAGAAAATAGGGCTAGTGGTCTAAAATTGTGAATTTACCCTTCGTGTTTACCGGACTCATCTTCCGCTGACGGTTTTCCTTGACATACTCATGTCACAGAGCGGAACGGCACTGCAGATTTACCCTACTCTTGGAATTCATTCAGATCGTCATAGGGGCGCTGTCTCGATAATGCAGTGTTATTATTAACAGCGTGTAGCCGACGCATGAACCGGTTGGGATTCGAATAGACGCGGCCTGGAAGCGTCAACGCGGAACTGGAAATCCGTTGGTAAAAAAAATAGACACAGCGGCTGGGATAGTTTTGGACTTTTGGGACGCTGCATTCGCAGTAAAGGAATATATGAACAAGCCAGCAGAACTATCCGAGCCCCCGGGAGGGTGATCGAAGACCTTTTGCATCATGTCGGCGATCATGTATGCGGGGAACGAATTGCAGAGGGAGTGCGCACAGCCAGGTGGGGTAAGCTGGGCTGTGATGTGTGCATCAGAACGGTTGGGCAGCGGTTTTGATTGAAAAGTTTGATTGAAAAGTTTATTAACAGATTGCAGAATGGGTACAGTACAGTAGGCTACAGCTCAATACATACAATTGTTAAGGGGATGCAGACCAGAGAAAGACTTTCGTCTTGTTTACATCAGGGTCCTCCATTTTCAATTCATCATAGTATCCTCTAGTCAAGTGAATGAGAGTGTTGGTTATGACATGACAGACAGTGGAGCTGTTTGCAGATAGCGAGCATTTTGACGTGTTGCGTGGTGGCGATGTCTCGCAGACAATACAACTACAAGTATAATTATATAATATATATATTTTATATAAAAAAAATTATATAAAAAAAAAAAAAATTAATAAAAAACGATCGATATCTCAGCACCCCCACTCCCCGCGGACTTCTCGCGTGCCTGCGCAGGACCCCAGTATGTATTATAACCCTAGTATTCTAACAGCCAGGGTATCCATCTATTGTATTTATGAAGTTATATTGTGCTATTCTGCTGCTATACCTACTGTGCCTACTGCCTAGCCTACCTACTTAAGAGTGTTACCCCGCCATGTCCTCCCAGCATGGGACTCTTGTCAGCGGGGTTTGCTGCTGTGGGGACGCTGAATATGCATGTTCTTTCCTGAGGGTCACTTAGGTATTTGTACTGCTCTTACAAGGGCACACGGCCTCTGAACTGCTACTAGGGGCAGAAGAGCAAACTGCGTGCGTGTGTGCGTGAGTGAGTGAGTGAGTGAGTGAGTGAGTGAGTGAGTGAGTGAGGCAATGGTGGTCATAGAAAAGGCGAGAGGATCAAAGGGATGCCCAGGGTGAGAGGAGCTGTAGGAGCTTAATGTAGAGTTTTGCCCTAGTGGTCAACAAGGACAAGAACATTTAGTAGGACTATAGTCAGTGGTGGAAAGTAACTAAGTATTTTCACTCGAGCACATACTTACTTATTGTAAGTAAAATGTTGAGGTACTTGTACTTTACTTCAAAGGAAATATACTTTCTACTCCACTACATTTATCCAAAGCCAATAGTACTTACTTTGAAGAAACGGATTTTGCAGAGAAAACGTGGTGGAAATCAATGAACATTATGTACTTTTTTTTTTAATCTACTTTTTCTCCCCATTTTAAATTTTTCTCCCATCCCAATTTCGTATTGTCCAATTCTACCCTCCCCTGTCTCGAACGTTGTTAGACCATGCCTCCCACTGGTCGGCTGCAATGTGGACGAAGCCTTGCATCACATGTCCCCTCCGGTACACGAGGAGGCAGCCGTCGCATCTTTTCACCTGCACAGCGCGATCTCTCAGTGGCGAGGAGTAACGCGTGGGAGGCTCACGCTGCCCCCGATACTTCCTGATTCTGCTGTACAGGCGCACCAACCGACCTGTAGGAGTCGCTGTCCACAATTCCGATCCCCACCCACCGGCTTTCCCACCCCCTAATACTGCCAATTGTATTAGTATGAACGACCAGCCAAGCCGGAAGCAACGCCGAGAGCTGGCCTCGAATCCAGCATCTCCTGCGTTAGTGGCGAGCGCCTTGCCCACTGCACCACTTAGCCGCCCTAACATTATGTACTTTCAAAAATGAAGCCTTCCAACTTCAAGTGGATGTAATCAGAGCCAGCATAACAGAACCTTTAGAGGTCTGGAATGGTTCAAGGACTGAATGCTCCCAAGCACTGGAATACACAGCCACCATGTAAATTCCCTAGTCAAGACAAATAGATACAAACACATTTTGACATGTAAACATAGGTGTAATTAATAACGTATTGTTCCGTTCCATGCAGGTGTGCCAGGGTCAGGGTCCTGGTATCACCATACTATTGGGGGGAACTGTCAATGGAAATTACTAGCCTTTTGGCTGCATTTACGGTTTTTTAAATGTTTATTAATGTATGCTGTCCCCCTTGAACAAATAAAGTAAACCTAAACCTATTGGACATTTAATAGGCTAGAAGATGGACATAGATGGTATCAATATCTGGTCTGGCCCAAGGGCTAATACTGTACCACGTATCAAAAGTTCCTGAATCTAGGAATCTAGGATCTGACACTATTTTGAAAGAGGTAATGTTTTGAAATCATCACTTTATAGGTTAATTAAAAAAATTATCTAAATCTTGAACGACGTGGATAGGGATCTCATCAGGTCGATATTCCGAGAGGAAACGGACGTTATCTTGGCTAAGCTAGCGGGCAGGGTGGATGCATTGCAGGAGGAGGTGGCTGCAATAGACACTCGATTAACCGTGGCGGTGGAAGATATGTCCGCGGTCGTGCAGGCGGCTGAGACCAACGTCGCGGGAATATTAAACTTGGAGGACAGGCTACGTGATTGTGAGATGAAGGCGGCAGACCTGGAGGACCGTGGCAGGAGATGCAATGTGAGAATATATGGACTGCCTGATGAAACGGAGGATGACGACCCGATAAGGTACCTTGAGGAAATGGTCCCAAAATGGTTCCCAAAGCTAGCTCGACCGGAGATCGAAAGAGCGCATAGGATCTTTAGACCCGCTACCCAGTTGAAGGACGGACGTGCAAACCCTCGCACATTCATTTTCTGCTCCCTGAGATTCCAGACGAGAGAAAGGCCAGACAGAAACCTCCGGTTGTGAATGGCTGTACATTGAGATTCGCCGCTGACTTTAGCGATTACACAGCTAAACGACGAAGAGCATTCGCAGGCGCTATGGATCTGGCACGAGAGCGAGCTGTGAAGGTGTTTCTGCTATTCCCAGTGTAGTGTAGTGTAGGACTACAACTCCCAATGTTAATGTGTCACGTGTCTTGCTTATGATTGGTTACTGTTACGTGAACCAGAGGCGCCTCGGAGCGCTCTGTGTCAGAATAAGGCAGCAGCCAGAAGGACTGGCTGCGGTTTCACTGTTTACCTGTATGAATATGTCGTATATTCTATACAATATCTAAGGTCATTTGCAGTGCATACAGGTTGCTAACTAGAGGGAAGAAGGACAGAGTGATAGAAACATGGTCCTCATCTGACTTAGTCAGATGAGAAATAACTTGTATAGCCAGACAAAAGAGGAACTTATGGTCCAAACTCATTTATTTGCCTCGGCGGCCAAGAGTGGATAATGCATCAGTTACGTCCAGGAATTATTCATCATTAGACATGTTTGTACAAAAGGATTGATGAGGTTAATCAAATAGCCCATTCACAGTGGCTTCTTTACATCAAGACATTTTTGCACATAAATAGCAGTCATGTTTATCAATGAAAATAGACCTTAGTACTCTTTGCCACCACATGATCAAACCGGTCTAAGATAGACATCTTACTCTAGTTATCACAAACAGTGATTATTCCATATACAGTTTACTCACGTAGGGCAAAGTAGTACAGTCGGTGGGCGATGGAGGCTCAGCAGCAGACCCCCTGGGGACGGTGGGTCTGGGCTGGCCTGGCCTCTCTCTCACCAATACATTCTTTTATACTCTGATTTCCCCCAATAGTTTCTTGCTTCCATACATGGCATTCTCCTCAGATGACCTTCTGGGGGAGGCGGAAGAGCAGCTTCGTGACCAGTTTATCTGCGGTATCACAAGTAACGATCTGCGCAGTAAGCTGCTGAATGCAGCTTGTGACGGGGTACTAGCGTGGACCAAGACGCTGGAGATCACCAACAACTATGAATGCACCGTGGTCAGCATGAAAAGGTTTGTGCCAGAGCCGCAGTTCAGAACCGACAGAGTGGAGATGACGGGAAGACAACGTGAAGACGCTACGGGAGGACAGCGACCACCGAGAGCAGGAACAGAGCAGAAGAGCGGCAATGCGTCGGAATGTAACCGCTGCAACGGGAGAGGGCATTCGGCGGGAGATTGTCGCTACAAGGATTTACAGTGTCGGTTTTGCAAGACGACAGGGCATCTGGAGAGGGCTTGCAGGAAGAGGGGCCAATTCAACGGACAAGATCAGCGAGGGAGAGCAACGCGCGCGGCCCAGCACAGAGGCGGGCGAGGAGGAGGAGTCAACATGATCTCAGAGACTGAACATGAACAGGCAGAGTACAGGTCCGGTTCAGAGGAACAGACTCAAATGGGACTGTATACAGTCCAACCTAATATGGATTGTGAGTATGAGAAACCATACAATGTGTTTGTGAAATGTAATGATCAGAAAATATGAATGGAGGTGGATACAGGTGCCGCGTTGTCAGTCATATCAGAGAGTATGTACCATGCCAAGTTCAAAAATGTAACATTACTTCCATGTATGACTAAGTTGAAAACGTACACAGATGAGCCATTGGAGCTAATGGGGAAGATAATGGTCACAGTTGAGAGTGGGGAACAGAAGTTGCAGTTACCCTTAGTGGTAGCCAGGGGGCGGGGTCCTGCACTCATGGGTCGTAATTGGATAAGACCATTAAACCTAGACTGGTCTAAGGTCAACAGGATAGGGGATCCGGTGGAGTCCCTGTGTCAGACATATACGCAGGTATTTGGCAATGGTTTGGGTAAAGTGACAGGGGTTAAGGCTAAAATGTATGTGTCCCCACATGCAAAACCTAGGTTTTGCAAAGCCAGGTCTGTTCCTTATGCTTTGAGGGAAGCTGTAAACAAACAGCTAGATGACTTGGATATGACTTGGAGAAGCAAGGGGTTATTTCTCCAGTGCCACACAGTGAGTGGGCAGCGCCCATAGTGAATATACCAAAGAGAGACAACACAGTTCGCATATGTGGGGACTACAAAGAAAGAGTAAATCCATTTCTGGATGTAGATCAATATCCTCTTCCCAGAACACAAGACCTATTTGCCAAGTTAGCAGGAGGGAAACACTTTACAAAGCTAGATTTGACACAGGCATATCAGCAGATGGAATTAGAAGAGGAGAGCAAGAAATACTTAACAATCAACACACCAAAAGGGTTGTACAGATACAATCGCTTGCCTTATGGGGTAGCCAGCGCTCCAGCCATATTTCAACGAACAATGGATCAAGTGCTGCAAGGGTTAGATGGGGTAGTCTGTTTTCTAGACGACATATTGGTGACAGGCAATGACACAGACAGTCATATGAAAAACCTAGAAAGGGTACTGCAGAGGTTGGATCAATATGGGCTGAGAGTAAACAAGGGAAAGTGTGCTTTCTTTCAGGACAGTGTGTGCTATTTGGGCCATCGCATAGATGCACAGGGGTTACACCCCCTTCAGGAGAAAACGGAGGCCATCGAAAAGTCCCCTGTGCCCAAAAACACCACAGAGTTGAGGGCGTTTCTGTCTTTGTTAACCTACTATGGGAAATTCATGCCTTCTTTATCTACTCAGATAAAACCTATGACAGAACTACTACAGAAAGGACAGGAATGGGTCTGGTCAAAGCAGCGTCAAGAGGCTTTTGAGAGAACCAAGAAGATGCTGACAGCAGCACCAGTGCTAGCGCATTTTGACCCCCAGTTACCAGTGATAATGGCCTGTGACGCTTCCCCATACGGGATAGGGGCGGTGATATCACACAAGCTACCAGATGGCAGTGAGCAGCCAATAGCATATGCCTCACGGACCCTGTCCAAGGCAGAGGTAAATTATGCGCAAATAGAGAAGGAGGCCCTCAGTATCATTTTTGGAGTAAAAAAGTTCCATGAATATTTGTATGGTCGAAAATGTACCCTCTGTACAGACCATCAGCCACTGGTAAAGATCTTAGGACCAAAGACAGGTGTTCCCACATTAGCAGCAGCAAGACTGCAGAGATGGGCCCTAATTCTAGCAGCCTACCAGTACGATATTCAGTATAAGGCCGCCCTGACACATGGGAATGCGGATGCATTATCTAGGTTACCGATGCAGGCAGAGTGTAGCCCGGACTTCAAAGTCTCGTTCTTAGATGAGATCCCTATCTCTGCTAGAGAAATCGCAGAGCACACCAAGAGTGATGCAGTAATGAGAACAGTGAAAGATTTCACACAGAAAGGGTGGCCTAAACATGTCACAGAGGAGGAACTAAAACCATACTGGGTGAGACGTACAGAACTGTCTGTAGAAAGTGATTGTGTGATGTGGGGTTTTAGAGTGGTCATTCCTCCCGTACTGAGGTCACAAATGTTAAAAGAGTTACATGACAATCACCTGGGTATAGTGAGAATGAAGACCAGAGCACGTAGCCATTTTTGGTGGCCAAACCTGGACAGAGACATTGAAAACCTGGTGGCCACATGTAACCCTTGTCAACTGACTAGAAACACACCACCGACGGCTCCGGTGCATGCATGGACTGGTGCAGTGAGACCGTGGCAGAGGGTCCACGTGGATTTTGCAGACAAAGGCAAACATAGGTTCATGGTGTTAACAGACAGTTTCTCTAACTGGCCGGAAGTGTCATTGATGATGACAACGACAGCGGAGAAAACAGTGGAGGTTCTGAGGGGGTTCTTCGCAAACTATGGACTGCCAGAGGAACTGGTGTCAGACAATGGCCCCCCATTTCAGTCAAGGACATTTCAGGACTTCCTCAGGAACAATGGGGTGAAACACACACGGTCGCCGCCGTACCACCCTGCCTCTAATGGGGCTGCAGAGCGCCTGGTGCAGAATCTGAAAAAGGCGCTGGAAAAAGCAAAGAGTCAGAGTATCACAACGCAGCACTCTATTCAAGACTTTTTGTTTTGTTACAGGAGCACCCCCCAAGTCCCCCCATTGTGTGACGGGTAAAACACCGGCAGAACTGTTCTTGGGACGGAGTCTCGTTCTTAGATGAGATCCCTATCTCTGCTAGAGAAATCGCAGAGCACACCAAGAGTGATGCAGTAATGAGAACAGTGAAAGATTTCACACAGAAAGGGTGGCATAAACATGTCACAGAGGAGGAACTAAAACCATACTGGGTGAGACGTACAGAACTGTCTGTAGAAAGTGATTGTGTGATGTGGGGTTTTAGAGTGGTCATTCCTCCCGTACTGAGGTCACAAATGTTAAAAGAGTTACATGACAATCACCTGGGTATAGTGAGAATGAAGACCAGAGCACGTAGCCATTTTTGGTGGCCAAACCTGGACAGAGACATTGAAAACCTGGTGACTTTTTGTTTTGTTACAGGAGCACGCCCCATTGTGTGACGTGTAAAACACAGGCAGAACTGTTCTTGGGACGGAAACTGAGAACGAGACTGTCGCTGATACAGCCCAGCGGTGCAAAGACGGGACAACAGAGCACACAGTGGAGCCCGGAGGGACCGCAGAAGAGGGTCCGATCATTTCAACCTCACCAGCGGGTGTTGGTGAAAAACTATGGGGGAGGGGAAGGAGAAAAGTGGGTTCATGGGAGGATTGTGAGGCCATTACGGACTAAAACTAGAGCCTCGCCCTGGTTAAACTATAATATGGTCAACGAAGAAAAAAGGAAATGTCGTGCAGCGGAGCGAAAATGGAGAAAAACAAAAACCACCATATGCTGTGATATATACAAAGATGCTTTAACTGCTTATAATAAAACCATCCGCTTAGCAAGGAAAGATTACTTCTCTAAAATCATTACAGAAAATGCTGGAAACTCCAGAATCCTCTTTTCCACTATTAATGTACTACTCAACACTGCCCCTACACCTCCTCAGTCATCAACGGTTAAGTGTGAAGAACTTGCACTATTCTTTAACAACAAAATAACCTTGATCAGGGCCAGCATTACTCATGATGGAAATAAAGCTGATTGCGGCAAACCGTGCAATGTAACCATGAGAAGTTTCACATGCATCACATTAGATGTACTCTGCAAAACTGTCTCAGAATGTAACTCCTCCACCTCAGACATTGACCCTATACCTACAGCTTTCTTCAAACGGGTATTTAATAGTGTTTCAAGCCCTGTGCTAGATATCATAAACACTTCCCTTAGGACTGGTATTTTCCCGGATGCCTTTAAAACAGCAGTTGTAAAGCCATTACTAAAAAAACCTAACTTGGATAGTAATGAAATGGCAAATTATCGTCCAATATCCAACCTACCATTCATTAGTAAAGTACTTGAAAAGATAGTTTCAGTTCAAATAAATTCCTTTCTTGAAGAAAACAACATCTTAGAAGAATTTCAGTCAGGATTCAGAAAATATCATAGCACTGAAACTGCCCTCACCAAAATAATCAGTGACCTCAGACTAAACTCTGACGAGAATAAGATCTCCATCCTTATCCTGTTAGATCTCAGTGCAGCATTTGATACAATCGATCACGATATTCTAATCGATCGTCTTGAAAACCATGTCGGTTTCTCAGAACATGTGCTGGGCTGGTTTAAAACATACATCAGAGGGAGGAAATTCTATGTTAAACTAGGAGATCACATGTCTGATATATACGACAACAACTATGGAGTTGCACAAGGGAGTTGCTTAGGTCCTTTACTCTTCTCCCTTTACATGTTACCGCTGGGTGATATCATCAGAGAACATAATGTAGATTTCCATAGCTATGCGGATGATACACAACTGTACATATCTGCTGAACCAAATGATACAGCGATTATCTCCATTACAGACTGCTTACTGGCAATAAATAAATGGATGAGTAAGAACTTCCTGAAACTAAACGAGAACAAAACTGAAATTCTAATTATCGGCTCCAAAACTAAAAAAGAAACATTAATAAAGAACCTGGGGGGACTAACCCCTTGGATCAAATCTGAGGTCACTAGTCTTGGGGTTATCATAGATTCAGAACTGAACTTCAATTCTCATATTAGCAAAGTGACGAAAACATCGTTCTTCCATCTCAGAAATATAGCAAAAGTACGACCATTTATTAATCAGAACGATGCTGAGAAGCTAATTCATGCATTCATATCTAGCCGGTTAGACTACTGTAATGCACTTTTCACAGGTCTCCCTAAGAAAACCACAGAGAGGCTTCAGCTAATCCAAAACTCTGCAGCCCGACTGCTAACTAGAACCAAAAGGAGAGAGCACATTAGTCCAGTCTTAGCCGCTTTACACTGGCTTCCTGTAACATTTAGAATTGACTTTAAGGTCCTTCTCCTTACATACAAAGCTCTAAATGGACAGGGACCTAGCTACATCGCCAACACTCTAATAAATTACACACCAGCAAGAACACTGCGATCATCAGCTGCTGGACTACTAGAGGCTCCCAGAAGCAGTCAAAAGAGGATCGGTAATGTAGCCTTTATCAACTATGCCCCAAAACTATGGAACAAACTACCCCAAAACATCAGGGAAGCCAACTCGCTAGACATCTTTAAAAGACAGCTTAAAACCTATCTCTTTGCTCAGGCATTTCACTGATAGATATCTGCTACCACCTAGTGGCAAGAGGAAACATCAGGGATATCCTGACACAACTTGTATTTATTCTTACCCTGCCTACTCTTATACACTGCCTATCAAATTCATGTGTCGGTTATTGCACTTTTTACTTCTTACTGATGACTATTTTTAAACTGAATCATTTTAAACTATTCTTATTATTTGCTAGATCCAAATGTGAAACACTGTGATTATTTGTTCATGAATTACAGGAGTATTACTGAATAGAGAGCCTATTAGGATGCTAGATCCTAATGTGAAACACTGTGATTTGCCATATCTTGCTATGCTCGCTCATGCCTGTATTTTTTATGTCCGTTCTATTTTATAATTTTTTGACTATTTTTAAACTGAATCATTTTAAACTATTTTTACTATTTGTGTTACTGAAAACTGTAAGCGGAGAGCCTATTGGGATGCTAGATCCTAATGTGAAACACTGTGATTCTACCTGACTATCTTTTTATGCTCGCTTATGCCTGTATTTTTTACTGTTGTGAAGCACTTTGAACTGCAACCTCTGTATGAAAAGTGCTATACAAATAAAGTTATTATTATTATTAGGCCCGGTTACATACATGGTTGAGGTTCAGAACAAAGTATGTAAAAGACATGTGAATCAAATGGTGTCAACTAAGTTACCACAGCCTGAAACGGAAGAGCGAGTAATACTAGGGCCGGGGGGAGCTCCAGTAGCTCACCGCGTATCTCGACGCTATTGCGGCGTCGGGGACAACCGTGCGCGTCACGGATCTGGAGTACACGAGTTCGACTCCCGGACTCGCCGTATTTTCTCAGAGTGTCTTTCCCCCGATCTATATCCTATTCAACCTGTTTCTGTCGGTCATGCTTGACCAGAAAAAGCGATAAACGCTAAAAAGAACCAGCTGACTGGTCAAAGTAAAAAAAAAAAAAAAGAATACTAGGGCCGGATGGTCCTAGGTCAGGGGAAGTAGTAGACCAAAACGAAATGCAAAACCCCCAGACAGATTAGATCTGTAATCTCAGGCATCAGGGTAGGGGAGGAGTGTAGTGTAGTGTAGGACTACAACTCCCAATGTTAATGTGTCACGTGTCTTGCTTATGATTGGTTACTGTTACGTGAACCAGAGGCGCCTCGGAGCGCTCTGTGTCAGAATAAGGTAGCAGCCAGAAGGACTGGCTGCGGTTTGACTGTTTACCTGTATGAATACCAACTGTGAATAAAGCACAACTGAGCACTACCACGGTCTCTTCTATTAAGATACTACACCCAGCAACGCTAAAGGTAAAGACAGGACGGGGAGAGGTATCGTGCAACCGGCTGTTCAAGTCACCATCCGAGGCAGAGGACTACATCCGAAGAAGCAGCACGGTCGCTCCGACGGGGGGAGCGGACAGGCCGCGGTGGAGCATGCGCCGAGCGATGGGCAATGAGGGGCTGGAGCGGGTACCTGAGGCGGGCTTCACGCGTGGCCTGCTAACATGTTGGCTATCCAGGCTAGCGTCCCTATAGGAGCGGAGCTAATTCCACATGTGGGCGGCTAGCATACAAGCTAACCAAGCTACCGTGCTCACTGCACGTGTGCTTTTAGCACACCGGCTAGCTAGCCAGCCCAGCATTATGGTAATCACTTTCGACCGCTGCTTCCTCAATTCTCAAGACGGTAATACCTGACTTCTCTATACGGTACTGTTTCAATCACGAACATGATTACGGACTAATTGAATGTAATTCAGACGCCCTATACTCTTATCAGTTTTTTCATTATTATTTATCTCTTGCCCTTTTTATCATCCAACACTTGAACTATCCAGTAAACGGCGCGAAGATTGTTACGTTTGTTTATTATCTTTATTCGGCTCTAACCGGGCGGGATGAAGATCACAATCTTCACTCAAACAGACTGAATATGCTTATGATCCGTCCATTCGAGGGTTGTTGTTCCCCTTTGCAACGAACTGTATGCGGGTGGCAGGTCGAGGCTATCCTACCGCTGCGGACAATGTTGTGCATTTAACTCTCCTTCTTGTCATAACAGAATACAAGTCTGTCGCCGACGCTGTGCAGCCTCAACGTGGACAGACGCTGTGCAGCCTCAACGTGGACAGACGCTGCGCAGCCTCAACGTGGACAGACGCTGTGCAGCCTCAACGTGGACAGACGCTGCGCAGCCTCAACGTGGACAGACGCTGCGCAGCCTCAACGTGGACAGACGCTGTGCAGCCTCAACATGGACAGACGCTGCGCAGCCTCAACGTGGACAGCACGGTAATGATCGGGGTTTGTTTCCACAATGGTGTTATTTCGACATGTGTTAAGAGTACGTCACTTTAATCAAGTTCAGTTCGGACTAACTATGTTTCATGTGCCTTTTTCGTATGAATAATGTTCTATGCACTGAATTCTATATAGACATAGATTGATACTCTCTGTTAAGAGACGGGGGAGTCCCCCTATTCCTAATTTGTTACAATATACAATTCTGCGGTTAGGTGGCCGAGCGGAGATTGCATTCGTCACCAGCCCCGGAGCTGTGAGCTGGATTCGCCTGTTCGAATCCAGCTCACAGCTCCGGGGTTGTCACCAGCTTGGCTGGCCGTCTGCACTAATACAATTGGCTGTATTAGAGGGTGGGAGAAGCTGGCGGGGTGGGTCCGGGTCGTTGTAAACAGCGACTCCTACAGTTCGGTCGGGGCGCCTGCTAAGCGCGGATAGGACTCGAGGGGGTTAGTGTGGTCCTCCCACACGCTACGCCCTCTCGATGAGAATCCGCGCTGCCAGGTGAAAAGAAGCGGTGATTGGCTGGACGTGTGTCGGAGGAAGCACGTGGTAGCCTCCACTCTCCCAGATGATCTGACTGTGGGGGGTAAGTGCGCAGCGACCAGGAAGGGACTGGGAATTGGCATACGACTAACATTGGGATGGGAGAAAATCGGAGGAAAATGGAGGGGGAAAAAGACCAAAAAAAAAATAAAAAATATATACAATTCTGGTTAGAATGGTAAAGTTACATAATGTGGTCCTGGTTGCTGTGACCCGGTCACAGTGCCAGGTGATGTTTGATCGACATCGGACAAGATATTTGAGGGGGGGGGGGACACACACAGGTTTTTTTGTTTTTAATTTCTTTTTGCTCGCTCTATTGTATGTCTGCTCTCGCCCAACAGGTCCCTAGCGTGGGGTTGTGTATATATTGTGGTGCTCTACTTCAGGGGAATCACGTTCAATCATACTGCAACCTGGTTGGACTATGGCTAACTTAAACATCTTGATCTGGAATTCAGGGGGGCTTAATATTCAACATAAGCGCACAAGTGTACTTACATGGATGAAAAGACAGGAGGTCGATGTGGCTTTGCTGAGTGAAACGCATCTTTTAAAGGCTGACAGTGCTAAACTTGCAAACAAATTTTATCATAATATAGGCTCCTCCTCTTTTAGCACTAGATCCCGGGGGGTAGCCATAGTGGCTAAGCGGAAGCTGAATATTAAACTATTAGACGTGTGGTCGGATGCTGAAGGACGAATCACTATAGCGAAAATGGAATACACTAACAGGAAAATTGCTCTTATAGCTGCATACGCCCCTAATGTGTATGACGCACAATTTTATACTGCACTCACTACAGAGATGCTGAAACTACCTGAGTACTCATTCATAGTGGGTGCTGATTTCAATACCATGTGGGATCCATTGATTGATAAATCCGGAGATGCTGTAACCCACGATCAAAAGCAGGCGTCCGCGGCCCTACGTGGCTGGTCTAAAGACACAGGGGTTATGGATATGTGGCGGGTACTCAACCCAACCTCGCGAGACTACTCTTTCATCTCTGCGAGACATAAAAATTTCTCCAGAATTGATTATGTCTTCTCCTCCCCTAGGCTATTCGATAGTTTTGACGTTGACTTGAAGCCCATTGCACTGTCAGACCACAAATACATCCTCCTTAAGGGTTCACTCAGCAAAATGACGTCTCGTGCCCCTAGATGGCGCTTTAACTCAACACTGCTGAAGAACGAGGAATTTAATCTACAATTTAAAGAGAAGCTCATTGAATTCGTGCAGTTTAATGCTGGTTCGGTACAGGACCCCAGAACTTTGTGGAATGCGGTCAAGGGGTTTATTAGGAGTAATACCACGCTATTTGCTTCCAATCTCCGCAAGGGGCGTGTCTCCAAGTTGGTGGAATTGGAGGAGCTGCATAAAACAATGATGTCTTCTATCCAGCGCAAATATTCTAACCGACTGGAGCTCCAAATTAAAGTGGTGAAAAAGGAGATAAACTCCATTTTAAGACAACAGTCTGAATTTCAAATGCACAGAACAAGACAACACTATTACTTTCATGGCTCTAGACCAAGTCACCTACTGGCTATGAGGATACGGGCCAGCGATCAATTTGCGGATATCCCTGCCATTAAGAACCAACAGGGGGAGATAACCACCAACCCCAACAAAATCAATGATACATTTCGCTCATTTTATTCCTACCTGTACGAGTCGGAAGTGGTCTTTGATCACGCCAAGCTGGAGGACTATCTTAGTCAAATTAACCTACCACAAATCTCAGAGGAGGACGCAAAGCGGTTAGCTGAACCTATCACACTAGATGAACTCAGGGAAGCAATTGCGGACATGCAGCTGGGCAAGGCTCCTGGTTGGGACGGCATTCCACCGGAACTCTATACTGCGTTTTGGGATATACTTGGTCCCTTATTACTTTCAATGATTTTACACTCAGTCGAGGAAGGCAATTTCTCCAGGGATGTCAATATGGCACTTATATCTGTTCTACTCACGAAAGATAAGGACCCCACGGAATGTGGCTGCTATAGACCCTTAAGTCTCCTCGGAGCCGATCTCAAGCTATATGCTAAGGTGCTAGCCATCCGACTTCAAAAGCACATGACGTTTCTGGTTAACCCCGATCAGACTGGCTTTATAAGAGGCCGTCTGGTCACGGATAATATCAGACGGTTACTACACGTGATTGACGCCAGTAAGGATGTTGCAACCCCTACGGCCGTCATGCCCTGAGACGCGATGAAGGCCTTTGACAGACTGGAGTGGTCGTATTTATGGGCAGTACTAGGAAGGATGGGATTGGGCGAGGGTTTCATTCACATGATCAAAGTTCTCTACACAGGCCCGTCTGCCATGATCTTGACAGGGAAGCTTTGCTCACCACTATTTGCTGTTTCGCGCTCTTCTAGAAAGGGTTGTCCTCTTAGCCCAGGACTCTTTGCTCTTTCACTCGAACCCCTAGCGCAGTACATAAGGCAATCACGAGTTATATCCCCTGTGTCAATTAAGGGCACACATCACCATATTAGCTTATACACGGATGATATACTCCTATTTATGCAGAACCCGGCCATCTCTCTGCCCTACCTTCTCCAAGTAATAGATGACTTTGGCAGCCTATCTGGATTTAAGATCAACTGGCCAAAAGCAGCCTTCCTTCCACTCAACAAGGATGCGAAGGCAACCCTCCTTCCAGCAAATATTCTCATGGTAGATCACTTTAAATGCCTTGAGGTTGAAATATTCCCGACTGTTAACCAGACTGTAAAGTATAACTACTCTAGCTTGGGTGACAGGATTGCGAAGGATTTTGACAGGTGGTCCAAATTAAAAAACTCATTACAGGCCTGCGCCTCAATAATTAAGATGAATGTCTTACCTAGAATACATTTTATCAGCTCCATGCTTCCGTTGTCTCCTCCTGTTGGTTACTGGCAAAAACTGCACTCTGCTGCATATAAATTTGTCTGGAATAACAAACGCCCACGCTTAAAGAGAACCACTGCACAGAGGAGTAAATTGGACGGGGTTTGGCATTTCCGGACTTCAAATATTATTTCCAAGCATACTCTCTAAGACCTCTTATCACGTGGTTTGACGCTCAAGCGGCTGTTTCCTGGCGTCCATTGGAGGAGACTTCAAGATGTCGTGTATACCAACATCTCAATTAAACAATGCAAATTACGATTTGGCCCTCTGATCACACATGTGATCCAGATTTGGCGTGACACCCAGAGAACTCGCACTAACCGCCATAAATGGCACACACACTCCCCACTGTTCAATAACAATTGGCTCCTTATTGGACAACGACCCATTAGATTCCCCAGATGGGAGGGGAAGGGTATCCATGTATTGAGGGATATTTTCAACGACTCTGGTATCCGGTCTTTTCAGGACCTATCCATCTAATTTGATCTCCCCAGTAGTTCCTTTTTCTTTTATTTACAAATGAGGGCAGCTCTAAAGGCTCACGGAGTCCCATGGGACGCTCCACTAGAACGACACCGGTTTCACAAATTCTTTTATGACAGAGGGACATCGAGAGGCTTCGTCTCTGACTTTTATCGGCACTTACTTACGGCCTCATATAAAGACCTACCCTTAGATACGATTTGGAGAAAGGATATCCCTGAGTTGGATATAGATTTTGATTGGGATGCGGTATGGGAAAATATTAGGCTATCATCACGCAACCCGGATCTGTAAGATTGTGGTCTGGAACACAGCCCAATTGCTGAATACACAGGAGAGGAGATAGGAGCGTTTTCAAGGGTTTTAATGAAATGAGCAACACAGGAATTGGGGGGAATAGAACAGGGTTATGTTCTGTCTTGTGGCTGCCGTGGCAGCGAGCGAGCAAGTGGTCCTGTTCTTGTCTTGGGGGCTGCTGAGCTGCAGCGGGTGAGCAAGTGTTCCTCTTCGGGGACAGGAAACGTCCAGGCAGGGACGGCGGTCCTTGGGGCACAGGAGAGAACAGGTTAGAGCAAGGCAATACAAAGGGTAGATTCCAGCAGAGCTTTTAGGTAGAGACGTCGTACCTGGGTAGTGGTATTTAATACCACGACGACTTCTGGTCAGCGTCGAGGAGTAGAAGTAGGCATCTTATCAGAGGGGGATAGGGTGCAGCTGTGAAGAGTGAGGTGCCTGACCGCGTGTGAATTAGGGGGATGGAGTGCAGCTGGGCTAGGTGGCGTGAAGTTAAGTGATGCTGGTCGTATAAGGGTAAATGGAGGGGTGGATGGAGAAGGAGAGGATGAGGAGGAGTGTGTAGTGGATGGAGAGGGGGATGAAGAGGAGCGTGTGGAGAATGTGAGGGGAAAACGAGGGGGAGTGAAGTATGCCCGTGCTGTGATTATGACAGGACCCCCCCCCCCCCTCTACGGGCGCCTCCCGGCGGCCCAGGCTTGCCAGGGTGAGCCCGATGAAAGTCCCGGATGAGACCCGGGTCCAGGATCATTGGCCGGGAGATCCAGCTCCGCTCCTCCGGGCCGTAGCCCTCCCAGTCGACCAGGTACTGGAAGCCGTGGCGCCGCACGTCCAGCAACTCCCGGACCACGTAGGCCGGGTGGTCGTCTATCACCAGCGGAGGAGGGGGCTCTGGAGCAGGGGGAGACAGGAGACTGGAGACCACCGGTTTGAGCTGGGAGACATGGAAGGAAGGGTGAATGCGCATATGGTGGGGAAGCTGGAGTTTGACAACAGAGGGATTTATGAGGGACAGGATCTTGTAGGGCCCCACGAAACGGGGGGTTAGTTTCCGTGAGACGAATTTGAGTGGCAGGTCCCGAGATAGCCGGTCCGGTCGATCCCAGGGTGGCACGCGAACCGGGAAGCGTGAACCCACTCGAGCACCTGGGAGTGGACAAGGTCAGGGACAAAAAGCCGGTTAGGTGGACCATTACCTGGGTCCGGCTGGGCACGCTGTGCCTCCCTGACGATGGCGGCCACCAGACAGGATGTGGAGAGGATGGTGTCGGGGTGTGTGGGACCCTCCTCTGGGACAAACTGCCGGGAGAGGGCGTCTGGCTTGGTGTTCTTAGAACCAGGCCTGTAGGTCAGGGTGAAATTAAACCTGGCAAAGAACAGCGCCCAGCGAGCCTGGCGGGAGTTCAGGCGCTTGGCCGTCGAGACGTAGGCGAGGTTCTTGTGGTCCGTCCAAACCAGGAAGGGGACCTCCGATCCCTCCAGCCAGTGCCTCCATTCCTCCAGGGCTAGCTTGACCGCCAGGAGCTCCAGGTTTCCGATGTCGTAGTTGACCTCGGCTGGGGTTAGGCGGCGCGAGAAGAAGGCGCAGGGGTGCAGTTTCTGGTCGGTGACGGAGAGTTGGGAAAGAACCACCCCTACTCTGGTGCAGGAGGCGTCCACCTCCACCACGAACTGGCGGGACGTGTCCGGCTGGACGAGGATGGGTGCGGTGGTGAAGTGTCGGCGCAGCTCGGCGAAGGCGGAATCCACTGCGTCGGACCAGATGAAGGGCATGGAAGGCGAGGTGAGTTGGGTGAGGGACGCCGCGACCAGGCTGTAGTCCCTGATGAAGCACCGATAAAAGTTGGCAAACCCCAGGAAGCGTTGGAGCTGCTTGACGTTGGTGGGACGGGGCCAGTCGGATACCGCTCTGATCTTCTCGGGGTCCGCCCGGATCTTGCCGCCCTCAATGATGTAGCCGAGGAAGCCGATGGAGGAGACGTGGAACTCACACTTCTCCGCCTTGACAAACAGCTTTTTCTCCAGAAGACGCTGGAGGACCCGGCGGACGTGCTGGACATGCTTCTCCATGGAGCGGGAGAAGATCAGAATGTCGTCTAAATAGACGAAAACGGAGCGGTGGAGTACGTCACGGAGAACGTCATTGACGAGGGCCTGGAAGACAGCAGGGGCGTTGGTCAGTCCAAAGGGCATTACCTTGTACTCGAAGTGGCCGAGTGGTGTCTTGAAGGCCGTCTTCCACTCGTCTCCCTCCCGCATGCGGACAAGGTGATAGGCGTTCCTGAGGTCCAGTTTTGTGAAGATGGTGGCAAAAGCAGAGTCGATTAAAGGCAGGGGGTACTTGTTTTTCACTGTGATATTGTTGAGACCCCGGTAGTCGATACAGGGGCGAAGGGAACGATCCTTCTTGGAAACGAAGAAGAATCCTGCGCCGACAGGAGAGGAGGAGGGGGTGATTATGCCCGAGGCCAAGGATTCGTGGACGTACTTCTCCATTGATTCTCTCTCTGGGCGTGAGAGGTTGAACAGGCGACTAGCGGGGAGTGGCGCTCCGGGGAGTAAATCAATGGCACAGTCATATTGGCGATGAGGAGGCAGGGAGAGACTGTAGCCCAGCTAAAAAACGCTTTTAAATCATGGTAGGCAGGCGGAATTGCAGACAGGTCAATGTTCTCATTGGGAGGGTGCGAACCGGCGCCCTCTAGTGGCGGCCGAGCCGATTGCAGACATGCGACGTGGCAGTGGGCGCTCCAGCTGGTCACTAGGCCGGTAGGCCAATTGATAACGGGGTTGTGTAACTTGAGCCAAGGCATGCCCAGGACAATGGGATTGTGGGGAGAGTTGGTAACGTGAAACCGAATATTCTCGCTGTGATTCCCGGATAGCAGAAGGCGGAGGGGTATGGTGTGGTGAGTAATTTGTGTGAGAAGTTTCCCGTTTAACCCCCTGGCGTCACGGGGTATCAGCAAGGCGTCAGTAGCGATGTTGTAACGGGAGACTATTCCGGCGTCGATGAGGTTCTCGTCGGCCCCTGAGACAACCAGGGCGGATAGCGGGAGCGATTGGTTATTTAGACACAGCGTGGCACGGAATAGCATGTTTGGGCCGGAGCTGGGAGCGATATCAAGACTCGAACAGACGCCCTGCACTACTGTCGAGCCCCGTCGTCTTGGACGAAGCGGGCATGAGGCAACGGAGTGACCTATCTGGCCGCAGTACAGACATGCTCCTGTGGCGAGCCTGTGTCGGCGTTCGCTGGGGGGGAGGCGTGAGCGGTCGAGATCCATGGGCTCGGAGGACCTACTTTCTTCAGCGCGGGCGGCGCGGCGGGCCGGGTATAGGCGGACGAGTGGTGCTAGCTTTCTCTCGACGACGTTCACGAAGACGCCCGTCCAGTTCTCTGGCCAAATGGATTAGCTCGTTTAGGGAGTTTGGTTTCTCCTTGGACGCAAGCTGTCTTTAATAGCGTCGTTCAAGCCTTGGCGGAATGCGCCTCGCAACGGTGTGTGTCCCCAGTCGGAGCCGGCGGCTAGGATGTGGAATTCAATAGCGTATTCGCTTACACTGCGACCTCCTTGGCGGATCGAAAACAAGCCGGAGGCCCCCTCTGAGCCATCTGGAGGGTGGTCAAATACTTTACGCATGTCGTCGACATACTCGGAGTACGAATTGCAGAGGAAGGAATTATTAAAGTAGAGAGCGGTGGCCCATCTCAACCTTAGACCTATCGCTGTGAAACGTGTAAGGTTGCTGTTCGAACACCAATGAGCCCTGAAATAAAAAAGCTCTGCATTTGGAGACGCTTCCGTCATAACGCTCTGGTGCGGGGACAGGGGGCTCCCTATGCGGAGGTATCGCTGCAGCGGGGGAAGTGGCTGGTGGAGCCTGCTGTGCGACGTGTGCCTCGATACGGTCATATTGTTTTTCTCGCTCCGCAGAGCCGTGTGCGAGAGCGGTAAGCTGAGCAATGATTTCATCCAACGAGTGAGCGAGTTGGTCTACCCGAGCAGTCTGGTCGTCGATAATACTGACGGGCTCCCTCTGAAACGTCCTTTTACGTGATGGATGTGTATCCTCCTCCTCGGTCTCGTGTGCAGCTGGTGCTGACATCTTGGTCGTGGTATTCTGTGAGATTGTGGTCTGGAACACAGCCCAATTGCTGAATACACAGGAGAGGAGATAGGAGCGTACCTGGGTAATGGTATTTAATACCACGACGACTTCTGGTCAGCGTCGAGGAGTAGAAGTAGGCATCTCATCAGAGGGGGATAGGGTGCAGCTGTGAAGAGTGAGGTGCCTGACCGCGTGTGAATTAGGGGGATGGAGTGCAGCTGGGCTAGGTGGCGTGAAGTTAAGTGATGCTGGTCGTATAAGGGTAAATGGAGGGGTGGATGGAGGAGAGGATGAGGAGGAGTGTGTAGTGGATGGAGAGAGGGATGAAGAGGAGCGTGTGGAGAACGTGAGGGGAAAAGGAGGGGGAGTGAAGTATGCCCGTGCTGTGATTATGACAGGATCACCAACAGATCCATCTAAATTTTGTTCATAGGACTTATTTGACCCCCAGGCGATTGAACCTAATGGGTCTCAGGCCTGACTCTCGATGTACCTTGTGTCCAGACCGTGCCATTGGAACATATATGCATATGTACTGGGAGTGCCCTCCTGTTGAGATCTTCTGGGGAAATGTCACCACTCAGTTATCAAAGATTTTCTCTCTAACCATACCGGCCTTGCCTTCTGTTTTGTTGTTAAATGATGTTTCTCAGTTGCCGACCTCTGTACAAGTAAAGAGGCTCATTTTGGCTGGTCTGACAGCTGCCAAAAAGCTGATTGCCTCACGCTGGATATAACCAGATAAGTTATGTCCGAAGGTATGGATTCTCACCTATCTTGATGTTATTTATTTGGAGATTTCCACTGCACAAGTCATAGGTGTTAATGAGGCCAATATCGCGGTCTGGTGGGCTGTGGTGGAAAAACTAAAAGAACGCATATGACTCTGGAAATTGAGTACTGAAGTAATGTTATGTGGATGTCTCACGTGGGGGGTCCTGGGGCGAGAGGGGGGGGGGGGGGGGGGGAGAACGAGCGTATATTCATATATGTTGTTAATTATGATGTATTTTTTTTGTATTTTTGTTTTATTTATTATTTTTCATTCAATGTTGATCTATGTATATTTTCTGACCCCCTTCTGATCTGGGTCTGGTGATCGTGGGCTCTGGCTGGGGGTGGCCGCGGTTCGGGGTCTCTGCGGATCGAGGCACTAAAGAGGCGTGGTGCTTTGGCTCGCTGGGGGGCCGGACTGGGGGTCCTCCGAGATGGGGTGTGCGGTTGCCGGGCCTGGATGTGGAGGGGGCTCGGTAAGCACTTTTTATAGTATATCTTTTATTTTATTTGGCATACTTTTACTTGATGACAACCCTTTTGTCTAATCAGTGTTGTGTTAGTTTATGTTTTTGGATGTCTTATGTATTATTTTTATTATTGTGTTGCGAGTTGTGTTGTTTCATGTTTGGAAAAAATAGAAAATTAAAAGATTTGGTCAAAAAAAATTAAATAATCTAAATCATCAAACCTACATTGGCAGAAGGGTGCAGCAAACTTGAACTTCAGGCCCCTTTTGAGAATCAGCCCCAGGACTATGTAGCAACTATCGCAAACTCTGTACATTTTGTAACCCACAATTAAAAATAGTCCTACATTCCAAGTAGCCTTAAGAAAATGCAAAGATTGCATGCACAGTGGTTTTGAAATGTCAGAATTATTCACAGGGAATGTATAAGCAGGCAGAGATGCAGGAGAAACCTGATTGATAGATTTCTTGTCGTTCCAATTTTGTTCCCAGTCAAAATGTTGTTCTAGACGTATAATTAAAAAAAACAATCCAGCCCTTCCAGCAGTATACTATGATATGATATGATATGATATGACAGGTATCAACAGATTCTTCAAGGTCTCCCGGCTCAGGTCACGCCTCCATCTTCACTCCAGCTTTAGACAAGGTTTCTTTGATCAGAGCAGTGGACCAAAAATGGCAGCGCCCTCTGAAAAGGAACATCTCTTTAAGGACCACTTGTGATGTTTCAATCAATATACACTTCCCTCAATAGGACAGCAGAGCCAGAGAGCGTTCTTAAAAGGAAAGTCTTTGAAGTCACTGCTACAAAGAACTTCTATGATTAGGTTTTTTTGTGGTCCTTTTCTTTTATAAGTAGGCTACATCAGTTTTGGATGCAGATAGTACATTTACATTTACATTTAGTCATTTAGCTGACGCTTTTATCCAAAGCGACTTACAAGTTCTGTACGACAAGTCAGCAGGAAGAGCACAACTCTATCAGCTGAGTAACAATGTTCATCAAAGTGTTGAGTGCTACAGTGTAGGTTAGTTTATTAGGACAAGTGCATGACAGTATGGTTAGTTAGGGTTAGATTTTTTTTTTTTTTTTTTTTTTTTATTCAGATAATGGTTGAAGAAGTGAGTCTTTAGTCGACGGCGAAAGATTGGACGTGTTTCGGCTGTCCTAACTGGGGTGGGTAGTTCATTCCACCATTGTGGGGCAAGGACTGAGAATAGGCGACTTCTCTTTGATGACCCTCCCGGAGCTTGGATAGGAGTAGGTCTGAGGCGGCCAGAAGATGCAGAGCGTAGGGGTCTTGAGGGTGTGTAGTTAGAGACCATTGACCGGAGGTAGGCGGGAGCAGTTCCCTTTGCCGCACGGTATGCTAGGTCAAGGGCCTTGAAGCGGATTCGTGCAGCAATGGGGAGCCAGTGCAGGTCCCTAAGAAGTGGGATGACATGGGCCGACTTCGGTAGGTTTGAGATCAGGCGGGCCGCTGCGTTCTGAATGAGTTGAAGAGGCTTAGTGGCAGTGGCCGGGAGGCCAGCGAGCAGTGCGTTGCAGTAGTCGAGGCGGGAGATGACTGTTGATTGGACGAGGAGTTGGGTGGCTTCTTTTGTCAGGAAGGGGCGTATCCTTCTGACGTTGCTCAGGAGGAATCGGCAGGTTCTGGTTGTCGCTGCGATGTGAGCAGAGAAGTTCAACTGGTCGTCGAGGACAACACCAAGGTTCTTGGCGGTCGGGGACGCGGTCACAGCTGCATTCTCGACTGTGATGGAAAGGTCGGTCAGGGGGGAGGATTTGGCCGGCAGGTGGAGCAATTCTGTTTTGCTTAGGTTCAGTTTGAGGTGGTTGGTCGTCAGATAGTAGGCTACTTGAACAACATGTATATACCGGTAATCATTATAATTCAGGTAAAACCGTAGGTCGAAATACAGGTTAATTTATCTCATGTTTACCAAACGTCTAAACAATATGGTGTTTCAACACTCTTTAGACCTCGTGTCAAGAGCTTTGTCAATCAATTTGAGACTGGGGGTGGGGGTGGGGGGTGAAATGAAATATCCACTTAATAAAACAATACAGGCAGTAGTGGAGGTACAGTGATTCGCTCCACAGACTCCTGATTGTTAAATTCCCTTGCATTTAATATAAGCTCATGTTTAATTAAAATTGCCTCATTGTATTGTTCTTTTACATACACAAAGGTTCCCCCAGGAAAAAGAATCCCATACTCAATGAGACAAATTAATTAACCATATTCACACAGCCATTCAATGGCCGCTGTGTGATTATGGTCAATGGCCGCAGCCGTCCAGTCAGTGGTTAGAGCCGATTAGAGATCTCCAACTTGGGAGGGGGAACACCCACTGAGGGGGTGAGAAGACAAGAGCTGTGATGTGAGCTGAGGCAGAAAGTGCCTATAGGCTACAATATCATCATCACACAATACACCGTATTCTGTACAGCAACAAGATCATTATACTGCAGACCACCGACGGGCCTAGAGCATACTGGTCTCATGATTGCACCTTCAACATTCAACATCTCATTACTCCTGTGTGTGTGTGTGTGCGTGTGTAGTTGTACCACAATTGTGTAGTGTGCACTTGTGTCTGTGTGAATCGGGGCTTTGTTACAATGTTAGGGCAACGGGTATGATAAATGGCACGGTACCAGAATATCTGCTGGATATTATGCTTATTGAGCAGACCGAAACAAGTTCCTGCCATTGGCTTTCCTCCACAGCAGCCCCCCTGTGTGTCTTTATATGCTTCTCACTCAGCTGAAATGTCCCTATTCCAGTCCCCAGCACAATCATCAGCGTTTCCCCCGACATGAACACAGACTAAGGCAGAGTGCCCGTGTGTGTGTGCCACGACATAAACACAGACTAAGGCAGAGTGCCCGTGTGTGTGTGCCACGACATGAACACAGACTAAGGCAGAGTGCCCGTGTGTGTGTGCCACGACATGAACACAGACTAAGGCAGAGTGCCCGTGTGTGTGTGCCACGACATGAACACAGACTAAGGCAGAGTGCCCGTGTGTGTGTGTGTGTGTGTGCCACGACATGAACACAGACTAAGGCAGAGTGCCCGTGTGTGTGTGCCACGACATGAACACAGACTAAGGCAGAGTGCCCGTGTGTGTGTGCCACGACATGAACACAGACTAAGGCAGAGTGCCCGTGTGTGTGTGCCACGACATGAACACAGACTAAGGCAGAGTGCCCGTGTGTGTGTGCCACGACATGAACACAGACTAAGGCAGAGTGCCCGTGTGTGTGTGCCACGACATGAACACAGACTAAGGCAGAGTGCCCGTGTGTGTGTGTGTGTGCCACGACATGAACACAGACTAAGGCAGAGTGCCCGTGTGTGTGTGCCACGACATGAACACAGACTAAGGCAGAGTGCCCGTGTGTGTGTGTGTGTGCCACGACATGAACACAGACTAAGGCAGAGTGCCCGTGTGTGTGTGCCACGACATGAACACAGACTAAGGCAGAGTGCCCGTGTGTGTGTGTGTGCCACGACATGAACACAGACTAAGGCTGAGTGCCCGTGTGTGTGTGCCACGACATGAACACAGACTAAGGCAGAGTGCCCGTGTGTGTGTGCCACGACATAAACACAGACTAAGGCAGAGTGCCCGTGTGTGTGTGCCACGACATGAACACAGACTAAGGCAGAGTGCCCGTGTGTGTGTGTGCCACGACATGAACACAGACTAAGGCAGAGTGCCCGTGTGTGTGTGCCACGACATGAACACAGACTAAGGCAGAGTGCCCGTGTGTGTGTGCCACGACATGAACACAGACTAAGGCAGAGTGCCCGTGTGTGTGTGCCACGACATGAACACAGACTAAGGCAGAGTGCCCGTGTGTGTGTGTGTGCCACGACATGAACACAGACTAAGGCAGAGTGCCCGTGTGTGTGTGTGTGCCACGACATGAACACAGACTAAGGCAGAGTGCCCGTGTGTGTGTGTGCCACGACATGAACACAGACTAAGGCAGAGTGCCCGTGTGTGTGTGCCACGACATGAACACAGACTAAGGCAGAGTGCCCGTGTGTGTGTGCCACGACATGAACACAGACTAAGGCTGAGTGCCCGTGTGTGTGTGTGTGTGTGTGCCACGACATGAACACAGACTAAGGCTGAGTGCCCGTGTGTGTGTGTGTGTGTGTGTGTGCCACGACATGAACACAGACTAAGGCAGAGTGCCCGTGTGTGTGTGCGTGTGGCTCCTCCAAACCCTCCTCAGTCAGCAGTCACTGGGCGGGAGACGGCCATGAACTGTGCTTTAGAAACCCGTAATAAGTAACGGCCCCACAGCAGGCAGCGCTGGCACCAACTTAGATCATATTATGCTTTGTTCTGTTCCAAGCCACAAATGGGATCATTACTTTTGATAACTACACAGCGATAGCGGGATAATTTCATAACACCACTAGCCACGGTGTAATGCCCCACTTCAGCTAAATCATCATAACTCCCGTCGCCTCCCCATTATTGTTTGTATGTAATTACAAGATAAAATCAATCAATAACTTAACGTCCTACACATTATACAAACATTACTGGTAATGTATACACACACACGGTACTCGTTCTGCCTTCCCCTGCTGGGCTTGTGTGGGTGTGTGAGCTTCTCCCCTCGATTTCCCATTGGCATACACTGTGTTTGTGTTTCTCTCCACAGGGCCCATATTGCTGATGTCAAAAAGGCAGAAGAGGCAATTTACAGCAGTGCCTATAAAGCTGGTCCTATCTGATGGAGGAGAGAGGCAATGCCTCCCGTGTCACCCTCCTTATGAAATGATGGACGCTCACAAATGTGAAAGCTGAAGCATTTTATTATGAAGAAAACAGGACAGACTTTACGGGCTGCCTCCAGTCCCCCCCCCCCTGGATAAAAAAAGGGCTGTAAATAAATTTCATCTATATATACAATTGAGGGACATTTTTACAATCAGCTTTTCCATCCGTTTGTGGAAAGAGAATTAATTTTGCTTTCCCGAAGATTTTTTTTTTAACAGAAATTGGGAGGCTCACAGCAACAAACGCTAGCTCTCGACATCGGCCATCAATTCTCTCCCCGCTGCTTTCGTAGTCAATGTATTTCTAAGATGTATTGCCACACGGAGCACAAGTGCATCTTCATCACACTATATACACGGTGCATAAAGAAGCGACTGCGGATGATGTCGTGCAGTCATCACCAGTCATCCTCAGCACCTCTATACTTCATAAATACGTCTTTGTTCTCCACACATCTTTCAGACACACTCTCTGTAGTTCTATTCCTCCTTTATCATCACTTCACTCTCTTCTTCACACCGTCTCCTCCACGATGAACTCGATGGTGTGCTGGGTCTCTTGGCCTGCCTCCACCATAGTGATCTCGCCGCCCTCCATGGCGATGGTGGGCACCGTGATGGCCTGCCCCCCGAGGATGACCGCGGCGCTCAGATGGTCCGACGGGATCATGACGGTCTCCGTGGTTCCCTCGGCCCCCTGCAGGAGGTAGATCGTCTGCACGGAGCCGGGGTTCCCCTCCAACGTGGTGGCCAGGGAGGTGAGCACCTTGGCCCCCTCCATCACCTCCAGGGCCTGGGCGTCGTGCTCGGCGGGCACGTCCCCGTGCAGGCGGATGTGCTTGTCCAGGTTGGAGCGCGAGCGGAAGGCGGACGGGCACCGGGGGCAGGGGTACGGCTTCTCCCCGCTGTGGGTGCGGGCGTGCTCCGTGAGGCGCGCCGCCACGCTGAAGCTCTTGCCGCACACCCAGCAGCAGAAGGGCCGCAGGCCGCTGTGGATGCGCTCGTGGTCCTGCAGGTGGGGCAGCTGGCGGAAGCGCTTGTGGCACGTGGCGCACTAGGTGGGTGAGAGGAGAAGAGAGGGGGGGGGGGGGGGAGCGAGGAGAAGAGGGGGAAGTTAAAGTATGTGAAATCATGTCTTCCCTCCATCCTTCACACAGCTTGAATACTGTTGGGGAAATAATACTTTCTTTTATTTTATAATTTTTCTTCTCTTGGTATTTTTCTGCACACGCAGCACATGGGGCCAGGGGAGTGGAGCAGGGAACACCATGTGTGGGAGAGGAAGGGAGGAGACAGAGAGAGGGGGAGTGGAGCAGGGAACACCATGTGTGGGAGAGGAAGGGAGGGCGGGCCAGGGGAGTGGAGCAGGGAACACCATGTGTGGGAGAGGAAGGGAGGAGACAGAGAGAGGGGGAGTGGAGCAGGGAACACCATGTGTGGGAGAGGAAGGGAGGAGACAGAGAGAGGGGGAGTGGAGCAGGGAACACCATGTGTGGGAGAGGAAGGGAGGAGACAGGGAGAGGGGGAGTGGAGCAGGGAACACCATGTGTGGGAGAGGAAGGGAGGAGACAGAGAGAGGGGGAGTGGAGCAGGGAACACCATGTGTGGGAGAGGAAGGGAGGAGACAGAGAGAGGGGGAGTGGAGCAGGGAACACCATGTGTGGGAGAGGAAGGGAGGAGACAGAGAGAGGGGGAGTGGAGCAGGGAACACCATGTGTGGGAGAGGAAGGGAGGAGACAGAGAGAGGGGGAGTGGAGCAGGGAACACCATGTGTGGGAGAGGAAGGGAGGAGACAGAGAGAGGGGGAGTGGAGCAGGGAACACCATGTGTGGGAGAGGAAGGGAGGAGACAGAGAGAGGGGGAGTGGAGCAGGGAACACGATGTGTGGGAGAGGAAGGGAGGAGACAGAGAGAGGGGGAGTGGAGCAGGGAACACCATGTGTGGGAGAGGAAGGGAGGAGACAGAGAGAGGGGGAGTGGAGCAGGGAACACGATGTGTGGGAGAGGAAGGGAGGAGACAGAGAGAGGGGGAGTGGAGCAGGGAACACCATGTGTGGGAGAGGAAGGGAGGAGACAGAGGAGTGGAGCAGGGAACACCATGTGTGGGAGAGGAAGGGAGGAGACAGAGAGAGGAAGCAATAAAAAAAAGAGTGGGAGTAGAAGAGGGGGAATGAAAAGCTCCGCGGGGGAACGAGCGGCAGGAACAGGTGTTCCCGGTGCGCTGGGAGCCATACTGTTGCTCTTCCACAGTGGATACCTGTCGGTCTAGCGGATCACAAGACAATTCACTTAAAGCTGGAAGGAGCCGGAGGCGCCGTGGCTCAGCGGGTGGAGAGGCGTGTGACAACGTGGTGGCGGTTTGGTTCCTACTGGGGGGGAACTGAAAAGAGGACATCCTTTCTGCACTCCAGAGTGAGACGGTACCATCATCACATTCTAATAACTCTCTCATACTGCCTCTTGGTGGACTCAGCAAATATAGGTCCTCAATCAGGCCCGGTGTTTGGTTTGAATTACCGGGCTGCAACAGGGTACTGTGAAAACCACGATGACACCAAGAGCTCAGGCGTAACATGTCAAACGTTGAAGCAGAGAGACCAGATTTTCAGTATTTTAGACATAGCAGGATAGGAGCAGGGTGGGATATTAACACCAGCCATGAACCAAATGCTGATACTGGACTGTGACTGGTGAATTTGTCTCAATAACTAGTCCATTTGGTAGCAAAACACAATTTGAGAGAATCTTTTCCATTCAAAAAATCTGTTGGTTGGTAAAAGAGTGAAAGTGGCTAGAGAATGTTCAGTTAGAATCTACCAACGCACATTGGCCTGTGGGATGGATTGATTGATTGATTGATTGATTGATTGATTGATTGAAAATTGTATTAACAGATTGCAGAATGGGTACAGTCCAGTACAGCTCAATACATACAATTGTTAAGGGGATGCAGACCAGAGAAAGACTTTCGTCTTGTTTACATCAGGGTCCCCCATTTTCAATTCATCATAACATATATGACATACAGATAGACAGTACTGCTACATCTATACATTTATGACATACCAGATTTACAAATACAGTACTGTTTGTGATACAAAAAGAGTAAACAAAATAAAATAAAAAGAAGAAGAGTATATACATTTGACGAAGAAACTGTACATTGGGGGGATTCTTTTCAGTAGTGAAAAATGTATTAATCACCGTTGTCCACTGACCTTCAAAGTAATGGTCTAAAAGTCACTCTGGGCAGCAAAAGTAATGGATTGGATCTGTACACTTTAATCAGCCTGACACTTAAACAAGTTTAGGACTTGTGGGGAAAAGTGTTACCGGTATCATCCCTCAGTATCAACACTGGGATAAAGTGTTGCTGGTATCATCCCTCAGTATCAACACTGGGATAAAGTGTTACTGGTATCATCCCTCAGTATCAACACTGGGATAAAGTGTTACTGGTATCATCCCTCAGTATCAACACTGGGATAAAGTGTTACTGGTATCATCCCTCAGTATCAACACTGGGATGAAGTGTTACTGGTATCATCCCTCAGTATCAACACTGGGATGAAGTGTTACTGGTATCATCCCTCAGTATCAACACTGGGATGAAGTGTTACTGGTATCATCCCTCAGTATCAACACTGGGATAAAGTGTTACTGGTATCATCCCTCAGTATCAACACTGGGATAAAGTGTTACTGGTATCATCCCTCAGTATCAACACTGGGATGAAGTGTTACTGGTATCATCCCTCAGTATCAACACTGGGATGAAGTGTTACTGGTATCATCCCTCAGTATCAACACTGGGATGAAGTGTTACTGGTATCATCCCTCAGTATCAACACTGGGATAAAGTGTTGCTGGTATCATCCCTCAGTATCAACACTGGGATAAAGTGTTGCTGGTATCATCCCTCAGTATCAACACTGGGATGAAGTGTTACTGGTATCATCCCTCAGTATCAACACTGGGATAAAGTGTTGCTGGTATCATCCCTCAGTATCAACACTGGGATAAAGTGTTACTGGTATCATCCCTCAGTATCAACACTGGGATGAAGTGTTACTGGTATCATCCCTCAGTATCAACACTGGGATAAAGTGTTACTGGTATCATCCCTCAGTATCAACACTGGGATGAAGTGTTACTGGTATCATCCCTCAGTATCAACACTGGGATGAAGTGTTACTGGTATCATCCCTCAGTATCAACACTGGGATAAAGTGTTGCTGGTATCATCCCTCAGTATCAACACTGGGATGAAGTGTTACTGGTATCATCCCTCAGTATCAACACTGGGATGAAGTGTTACTGGTATCATCCCTCAGTATCAACACTGGGATAAAGTGTTGCTGGTATCATCCCTCAGTATCAACACTGGGATGAAGTGTTACTGGTATCATCCCTCAGTATCAACACTGGGATAAAGTGTTGCTGGTATCATCCCTCAGTATCAACACTGGGATGAAGTGTTACTGGTATCATCCCTCAGTATCAACACTGGGATGAAGTGTTACTGGTATCATCCCTCAGTATCAACACTGGGATGAAGTGTTACTGGTATCATCCCTCAGTATCAACACTGGGATGAAGTGTTACTGGTATCATCCCTCAGTATCAACACTGGGATAAAGTGTTACTGGTATCATCCCTCAGTATCAACACTGGGATGAAGTGTTACTGGTATCATCCCTCAGTATCAACACTGGGATAAAGTGTTACTGGTATCATCCCTCAGTATCAACACTGGGATAAAGTGTTACTGGTATCATCCCTCAGTATCAACACTGGGATAAAGTGTTACTGGTATCATCCCTCAGTATCAACACTGGGATGAAGTGTTACTGGTATCATCATCACCCCCCTAATAAATAGCTAGGCCTCAAGCAAAGGCACATACATGGCATCACACACACACACACACACACACACACACACACACACACACACACACGCCACGCCACGCCCCCTCACCTCGAAGGGTCTCTCGTCGGTGTGTGTCCTCATGTGGACGTTGAACGTGGAGGTGTAGGCGAAGTCCTTGGCGCAGATCTGGCAGCGGAAGCGGGGCCTGTTCTTGACCTTGGAGAGCGTGCCCTGGCAGTGGGCCAGAACGTGCTCCTCCAGGGCGGAGTTGGAGGCAAACCGGCGGCGACAGGGCATCACCGGACACTTGAGGGGCGTCTGGCCCGTGTGGGACAGCCTGTGTAGGTCCAGGCCCTCCTGGGTCATACAGCGATGACCGCAAAGGTCACACTCCACCTGAGGGGCGGAGGAGGGGGGCGTGGGAGGGGAGGAGGACGGGGACGAGGAAGAGACAAGAAAGGGTTAATAATGAGTTCAGAACCGACGCCCCGGCGGCTTCCATCAAGTCAGACAACCCTCATTGAAAACAGATAAACATATATATTGCGCTGAATTTACAACACAAGACAACATTTTAACAATAATCGCTTGATCTCGTTTTCATGATCACGGGAAGCCTATACCGTAATTTGAATTGTAACTCGATTAATCGCCCAGCCCTACCAGACACAGTGGAATAAGCGTGGAATTTAATGGTCGATATTCAACACAGTACGGATATTGTTCTTGTTCCACAATTGTGTTGTGCGGTTGAGTCTACACGGCTCTCGTTATTTCAAATGTTTTCAAACATAATTATTATCCAACAATGGTAAGTTGAGAATCCTAGTTAAAGACAGAGGAGGT
Organism: Notolepis coatsorum; assembly: GCF_963971535.1. Lineage (NCBI taxonomy): Eukaryota > Metazoa > Chordata > Actinopteri > Aulopiformes > Paralepididae > Notolepis > Notolepis coatsorum. The sequence continues at coordinate 89,752,179 of NC_140183.1, forward strand.
TAGTACAGTGCGGCAAATGTCCGAAACATTTGGACTTCAAATGGCTCTCTGTCAGAAGGGTTCAACGAGTGATGGAGTGACAGGTCCAATGACAGGTGTCATTAGATGGGGTAAAACATTTTATTTTTTATTATATATATATATTTTTTTATTTTTAATTTTTTTTCCCCCCTCCCATCCCAATGTTAGTCGTTATGCCAATTCCTAATCCCCTTCCTGGTCGTTGCGCACTCTACCCCCTACCGTCAGTCTGGGAGGGCGGAGACTATCACATGCTTCCTCCGACACATGTGTACCCAGCCCACCACTTCTTTTCACCTGGCAGCGCGGACTCTCACCGGGAGAGTGTAACGTGTGGAAGGTCACACTACCTCTCCCAGATCCTTCCCTTGCTGTGCAGGCGCCCCGACCGAACTGTAGGAGTCGCTGTTTACAACGCCCAGGACCCACCTGCACAGCACCCTCTCTCACCTTGACCGCCAGAAGGGGGGCTATGTGAGACTGTTGTTCATTGACTACAGCTCAGCGTTCAACACCATAGTCCCCACCAGACTGGTGGACAAGCTGATTGAGCTGGGTCTGAGCTCCGCTCTGAGCGCCTGGATACTGGACTTTCTGAGCGAAAGGCCCCAGGCGGTCAGGGTGGGGGGTCAGACCTCCAACACCATCACCCTGAGCATCGGGTCCCCCCAGGGCTGTGTTCTGAGCCCCCTGCTGTACTCACTATACACACACGACTGTGTGGCCAAGTTCAGCTCCAACTCCATAGTGAAGTTTGCGGACGACACAGTGGTGGTGGGGCTGATCTCGGACAACGACGAGAAGGCCTACCGGGAGGAGGTTGAGGTACTGGAGCGCTGGTGCCAGGACAACAGCCTGCTCCTGAACATTGGTAAAACCAAGGAGCTGATCGTGGATTATAGGAGAGGACAGCAGGAGACACACACACCACTGAGGATAAACGGGGCTACCGTGGACAGGGTGAGCAGCTTTAAGTACCTGGGGGTCCACATCTCAGAGGATCTGACATGGACAACACACATAGACTCAGTCGTAAAAAAGGCGAAGCAGCGCCTCTACCACCTGAGACAGTTAAGGAAGTTCAGAGTATCGGGGAAGATACTCCAGTCCTTCTACTCAGGAGCTGTAGAGAGCATCCTGACCGGAAACATCACTGCCTGGTATGGAAACAGCACGGCACAGGACAAGAAGGCCCTACAGAGAGTGGTGCGCTCAGCAGAGCGTACTACGGGTATTGCACTACCACCCCTGCAGGTTCTATACAACAAGAGGTGCAAATCCAGAGCCTGCAGAATAATGCAAGACCCTCACCACCCCAACAACAGCCTGTTCATGCTGCTGCGGTCAGGCAAACGCCTGCGAACACCAGCAACTAGGACAGAGAGACTTCGGCTCAGCTTCTTCCCCCAGGCCATCAGAGCCTTGAACACTGAACTCTCCACACACAAGCACACATGAGCACACACATGACACACACACTGTACACGCTCACACACTAGCAGCCACTTTAACATAAGCAAGCACACACTCATGCTGCACACGCCCACACTTATGGCCACTAAGGAAAGGTCACTTTAAGAATAGTATAGTATAACTTGAGATTGTATAATATAGCATGTACATAAAGACCCAGTGCCTCATCCGTAGCAACAGTGTATTGCACTACCACAGGACCTAGCATGTCCTACCATGCTCTGTAAACAACTTATGTACATATACCGATATGCCCTACTCTGTTTACTTGTTTTATTGCACAATGTCGTTCTATTGGATTCTATTATATGTTATTACTATTGTATTATGCACATCGTTGCGGGCAAGACCCCCCGCATTTTATTGTATACTCGTATGCTGTGACAAATAAAACTCTTGACTTGACTCGACACCCTCGCCGGGTTTCCCACCCGCTAACACTGCCAATTGTGTCAGTATGGACGGTCGGCCAACCCGGAAGCACCACAGCTGGATTCGATCCCACTGTCTCTGTGGTGGTAGACAGACGCTTATTCCGCTGCGCTACCCGGCCGGGTAAAACATTTTAGACACAAGAGCAACCCCTCCATTATTTCCCAACTCCCCCCTCACCTGTCCGGTGCAGCGGCCACGGCCCTGTCCTCGTCCTCGGCCGGCACTCCGGTCGTCCTCGGTGGACGGGCAGCGCTGCATGTGGATATCCAACACAGACTGGTTGATGAACTGGGAGGAACAGTGTGGACACATGGCTGGCTCCTTGTCTGACAAGGCAACGGGGAAACAGGGACAAGTTCACGTTCAACTCTATTTGTCTCGGAAGGGTTTTGAAGCATAAGGTACAACATAAAAACACATTAGTAAGAGTAACACAGATTCAGCAGCACTGCATGAATGAATACTGTGAATACTGTATATTTCAGTTAGTTAGTTAGTTAGATAGTAATTATATTGACTTATTTGTTTACACAGCTTTTGTTGTTTTTACTACCTGTACCACCCCCCCCCCCCCCCCCCCATGCTGCTATGATGTCAATAAAGAAATATCTTATCTTATTTTATCTTAACAAGCATAACCATCAGAACACCAATAAAAACAATACCATGATGACTGTCCCGTCATCCCCCTACATTAAATATAACCATCATAACATCACAATCAATATAAATCAACAACATCATCCTACAAGTAGGCCTACATGTTCGCGACGGGCAAGCTGCCTCGTTGAGGAGGAGGGTAACGGTTGTGGTGATGAATACGTTTGTATCCGTTTGTCTTGACTGAGGGGAATATGAAGCGGGTTCCAGAGGGCAGAACCTCCTGATGAAGAGGATGGTGCAGTCAGACCTCCTCATCACCCGCCTGCTATACAGAACAGACAGGCTGCTCTGCTGGACACCTGCTATTTTGCTGCTTGTATTCACTATTTCTGGCGGTACATTCTTGAATTTGATATTTAGACTGCCACACCAACAGATGAAGGAAAATTATCACATGAAAACGAGAAGAGTGTCAGGCTTCAGATGAGTGGGACTTAACAGTATGTAACGGCAGAGACATAGATGAAGATTTGAGGACAATGGATTTATCTCAAACCCTGCCCTCTTTTCTTGATCCTCCAATCCTTGTCCGAGGGAAGCAACAGATGTGATTGGAGGATCAAGAAAAGAGGGCAGAGCTTGAGATCGGTCAATTCTACTCAGCAACAGCGTGGATCAATACTTAAAGCCCTCATTACAATGTGCTGACCTGGCTTAAAGTGCTGTTGCAGACCCGTTGATAGAATTAATCATGAGCCATTTCCATGGGCATCTCTATCCATCCTTTAACTCTGTGCGATCATGTTTACTCTGCTGAGAAGATTCCGCCGGAATCAATGCATGTTGAGTCATTACGTACAGTATCTCATGGATGATTGTTCATAGCCCAACGTTAGGGGTGGACGGTATAAACGGTATACGGTATAAACGGTATGAATTTGCTCTACGGTATGGATTTTGACTATACCGTGTAACCGGTAGGGCAGCTCTAAAATAGCAATGACGTCATGTAACCACAGCGCGACTATTTCAATCGCATTTGCCCCTAAAAATAGATCGAATTAGTCATAGATAATAGATATGTGCAAACTGGAAAAAGTTATTTAGGAGGCTTCGCGCAGTGGGCGTGTCAACACGCAATTGTCATTTCATAATAAACACATATCACCGCGGCGCACAGCAAGTTTCAATTTCAGTTCCTGGCATTTTTAACCAGTGGAGAAAGGTAAGAGATCTTACCTATCGTTTTTCTTATATGAATTATTCTACGTTAATAAAACATACCTGGTGATCAACTACAGTTTGCTGTAAACATTATGATATGTGTGTAGTGTTATGATAACGACGGGAGGACGGCTGCAGCAGTGGATTTGCGAAATAGCATGCAGCTGCAGAGCCGCAGAGCCAGTGGCTCTTTCAGGTCTGGTCACAGGCCCGCTCAACAGCGCCCCCCCACCAAACGGCTGAACGACCTGAAAGAGCCACTGGCTCTGCGGCTCTGCAGCTACATTATGCTTCTAGCAAAATCCAGCCCCGCTGTTTGCAATGGGAGCAGCACGGAGTCTCGACTCGGGACTTATTTTATTTGGAATATAATGACTTTATACGTAAAAGTAGCCTAGTTTTAAGTTAAAATATTATAAATCTACATGCCTTGAGGATGTCATTCTTTATATAGCCTGCCTATCAGGCAAAAAAAATATTCTAACGGAAACACTGATACCGTGATATATACCGTTACCGTCTATGCTTCAAATTATACCGTGATATACATTTTAGACCATACCGTCCACCCCTACCCAACGTCCATGTGCACATGTGATGGGGGAGACAGGAGACAGTGGCTCGGGAGGTAGAGCGGTCGTCTGGTAATACGGAGGTCCCTGGTTCGATTCCCGCTCCTCCCCGGCAGCGTGTCGAAAGTGTCCTTGAGCAATACACTCAACCCGTAATTGCTCCTGATGATGGTCGCCTCCGCCGTCGGTGTGTGAATGAATGGGTAAAATGTGAGGAACAAATTGTAAAGCGCTTTGGATAAAAGCGCTATATAAATGCAGCCAAATCATTGACCAAAATGTCTGATAGAACCTCATAATTCCAAGGTCACAATTTGCTGGAATGGAATCGAACAAATTCTCCAGCTTTACTTTTCATAGAACTGACACCAGATCAGCTCTGGCTTTAATCCACCTGTTCTCACAGGTCATGAGGGGGGCGAGAGCCAGATTATATTAACTCTCCTCTTCTCTGACTTGACATTTCTCCACAGAGGTCCCGTCCGGGTCAGCTCCACTAATAACCCAGTATAAACGCTCTGTATAAAGATGGCTTAAGTCAAGTCATTTTATTAGCATATCAAAAGCACATTCACGTGGCAACCGTTGAACACCAGGCCAGGAAAAGACACTGTGCAGTGCATTGGTGTATCATCAGTTGGCCTATAGGTTGTCAGGTGTCAAAGCCAGCTATATTGAGAGTCATGGGGCTATTATAGGGTCATTAGGGGCGGGTTTTACCTACCCATTTACCCATTTACCTTATGGCTTCCTTCCTCCCCCTGCTTGGGTGGAGTAGAGTGGAGTGTTGTGGTATGGAGGATGTTGGCCCTGCTTGGGTGGAGTAGAGTGGAGTGTTGTGGTATGGAGGATGTTGGCCCTGCTTGGGAGGAGTAGAGTGGAGCGGTGTGGTATGGAGGATGTTGGCCCTGCTTGGGAGGAGTAGAGTGGAGCGGGGTGGTATGGAGGATGTTGGCCCTGCTTGGGAGGAGTAGAGTGGAGCGGGGTGGTATGGAGGATGTTGGCCCTGCTTGGGAGGAGTAGAGTGGAGCGAGGTGGTATGGAGGATGTTGGCCCTGCTTGGGAGGAGTAGAGTGGAGCGGTGTGGTATGGAGGATGTTGGCCCTGCTTGGGAGGAGTAGAGTGGAGCGGGGTGGTATGGAGGATGTTGGCCTTGCTTGGGAGGAGTAGAGTGGAGCGGGGTGGTATGGAGGATGTTGGCCCTGCTTGGGAGGAGTAGAGTGGAGCGGGGTGGTATGGAGGATGTTGGCCCTGCTTGGGAGGAGTAGAGTGGAGCGGGGTGGTATGGAGGATGTTGGCCCTGCTTGGGAGGAGTAGAGTGGAGCAGGGACGCGAGAAGTCCGCGGGGAGTGGGGGTGCTGAGATATTGATCGTTTTTGATAAAAAATAAAAATTATAATTTTTTTTATATAAAATATATATATTATATAATTATACTTGTAGTTGTATTGTCTGCGAGACATCGCCACCACGCAACACGTCAAAATGCTCGCTATCTGCAAACAGCTCCACTGTCTGTCACATCATAACCAACACTCTCATTCACTAGAGGATACTAGTATGATGAATTGAAAATGGGGGACCCTGATGTAAACAAGACGAAAGTCTTTCTCTGGTCTGCATCCCCTTAACAATTGTATGTATTGAGCTGTACTGTACTGTACCCATTCTGCAATATGTTAATAAACTTTTCAATCAAACTTTTCAATCAAAACCGCTGCCCAACTCCGCGCTCTGAGCGTGCGACGGTGCGAGACAAGTAACTGTTCTGATGCACACATCACAGCCCAGCTTACCCCACCTGGCTGTTGTGCCCTCCCTCTGCAATTCGTTCCCCGCATACATGATCGCCGGCATGCAAAAGGTCTTCAATCACGCTCGGGCTCGGATAGTTCTGCTGGCTTGTTCATATATTCCTTTACTGCGAATTCAGCGTCCCAAAAGTTAACTATCTCCCAGGCAGGGCGCAGCCGCTGTGTCTATTTTCTTTACCAACGGATTTCCAGTTCCGCGTTGACGCTTCCAGGCCGCGTCTATTCGAATCCCAACCGGTTCATGCGTCGGCTACACGCCGTTATAATAACACTGCATTATCGAGACAGCGCCCCTATGACGATCTGAATGAATTCCAAGAGTAGGGTAAATCTGCAGTGCCGTTCCGCTCTGTGACATGAGTAGCCTCGGTTACAAATTTGGAATAAAATCCAAAACAACCTAGCAGTTGCAGTTACACTCCCATCCAACAGGGGGTGCTGCAGCCCCTCCCGTACCCCCCCTTCTCGCGTCCTTGGAGTGGAGCGGTGTGGTATGGAGGATGTTGGCCCTGCTTGGGAGGAGTAGAGTGGAGCGGGGTGGTATGGAGGATGTTGGCCCTGCTTGGGAGGAGTAGAGTGGAGCGGGGTGGTATGGAGGATGTTGGCCCTGCTTGGGAGGAGTAGAGTGGAGCGGGGTGGTATGGAGGATGTTGGCCCTGCTTGGGAGGAGTAGAGTGGAGCGGGGTGGTATGGAGGATGTTGGCCCTGCTTGGGAGGAGTAGAGTGGAGCGGGGTGGTATGGAGGATGTTGGCCCTGCTTGGGAGGAGTAGAGTGGAGCGGGGTGGTATGGAGGATGTTGGCCCTGCTTGGGAGGAGTAGAGTGGAGCGGGGTGGTATGGAGGATGTTGGCGATATCAAGCAAGCTCAGCAGAGAGCGAGACACCAGCACAGAGAGACTGACCCCCTACAGACTGGATTCCATGTACTGTCCCAGTCCATTTAGTGTTTACCTGTTATACTATATGTTGTTGTGTTTTGTATATTTTCAACAGTTTTATACGACTTCCTTGAATCTGATGATTCACGATATTAGAGGGATGGATAATCATTATTCTCATTTTCACTGAAAAACATTTAAATTATGTATGTTGCTCAATTCTTATAAAAGACTACCAAAACATGAATATTCCTCTGATAAGAAACAAAAATGAGCTAGAAAGAGTTATAAGCAAAAAAACGTTGGAGAAAAACAATGACCAAGACGATGGAAAAGAAACAAAAACAACGAACGAAAACAAAGATGGTGGCTGGGGATTCTACAACCACTAAAGCTATCCAACACATATGCAGAGATATACAAAACCTGAAAACGGAACTCAAACATGAATTCATCAAGTTCAAAAACGACTTCAGAAACAACATTAAAACAAGAATTCAACGGTTTCAGAGCGGAGATAAATCAAAAGCTACAAAATGTCAGCGAGGTGTGCAACCGCAGTACAAGGCTAACCACGGTACAAGGCTAACCACGATACGAGGCTAACCACGGTACAAGGCTAACCACGGTGCGAGGGTAACCACGGTACAAGGGGGGGAGAGCACAATCATTTCATTGAGCTGCAATTAACACAACACAAGGATTCAATATCCCCAATGACATCACTGGTGGCCAACATTAAAATGTATTTATCCTCAATAACTCAAACTAAATTAGTTTTATTTGTATACTGTATGAAGCACATTCTCAGGGGCTCATACAGAACCAAGCATTTCACTGTAATGTACGTAATGTATGTAATTTATACATGACAAATAAAAGAAACTTGAAACTAGCGTCCACCAACATGAAGCGAAGCTAAAGGTGAGTAACCAGCTGAATGTTAACACATTGAGTGCCAACGACGAGAAATCTCGTTGGCCGCCATGCGTTGAGTGCCAACTAGTTCTCGTTATTTTCTCGTTATTTCTTTTATTAGCGATATCCATTCATTTTTCATCCATCCAGCCTCACGTTATCATTGGGACTGTCTCTGAGCTCAAAAAGGGCAAATACCGCCCCCTATCTTCTCCCGGATGGTATTGCACCCATTGGAATGGACTCAATCGAAATGCATGAGATAAAAAAACTCCGGATTCCACATTTTACTTCTCAGGCATGTAACCTGAGACTATTGCATTCATTGAGGCAACCGAAAGCAGCGTGGATTATCTGTTCCGAGGTCTAACGTTGGATCAATAAACGCGATCGATATTTGGAATGGCGATCAGGAACTGGAATAATCTTTTTGCAGAACATCTGATCTGAGGTAAGGAATCTTTTTTTACCAGGTTTGGGATAATCAGATGTTTTTTTCACATATTTCACAACGTGTGTGTGTGTGGCTGTGTGTGCGTGTATGACGTTAGCGCTGACCAGGTCATGGATAATCGATTTTTCAGCCCGCTTCTCTAGCGTGCATAAGTACACATATACTATCGATAATCTAGCGTTTATTTGAAAACGATTCATAAATCAGCCGGAAAATGACAACGTGTTGTGTGTATTCCAGTAAAGGGCTATTCCCGCGGAATATTTTATTTATTTTTTTATTATCTTCAAAACTATACTCGTATTCAAAACGGTATAAAACGGAAATGTATTGATGAAAAAACAATCCGTTTCGTACATGATAAGCGACGGGAGTATTAGACACATAGCCATAATTTAAGATATAGTTTATGCGTTCGCAAATGTGCTCACCCTCTCATTGACTAGAGTGGTGGCATACAAGCGATAAATAGCGCACCCCCTGCTGGCACACAATGTGTTAAAGACAGATTATTATTATTATTATTATATATATATATTTTTTTTAGCCAACGTTACCCCTGGACCGTGATTGGTCAGTCGTTATAGCTATGTGGATATTGGCTGCAATTCTGAATGGCTTGTTTCAATAGGGAGGGTCCTTCTCACAGCTGAACTGAGGAAACTGCACTTTGTACATATTTCACATGTTCTCTGTGTTGAGACAACAACAACAACCCCTCATTGTGTAAAACTACACAGAACACAGGAAAAGGCCATTTTTACAATATGGAACCTTTAATAAAAACCTGACTGCCGAGGGGACCTCCAGTTCAGCAAACCAGGGCTTGGGCTAGCCGATGCTTGGTGAAGGACAAGAAAGCGCTGGATGTAAAAGTTGGCTCAACCCATACCTTTTATAATAGCCCAGCTATGAATATGCCACTGCCACCTAGAGCCGAGCTGAGTTTATGAGGCTGAATAAGGCTGATCCATGACACACGCCAACATTTTCCAATCTGCCAGCCGTCCACCACATCTATCCCATCGGGGGCCATCTACCGTGCTGGGCTCTCTATTTAAACCTTTAATAATCACCTTTTCAAGTCTATGGCTCTGGATTGATCAATGGATCGATCCCCGCCAATCATCTCTCTCACGAGGCCCTCTTCAGGCCGGGCTAATGAGGTCGCCGTGACAACGACCCCCCCCCCACCTGATTGAGATCAAGTGTTGACACGTTGACCCAATTCATTTACCTCCACCTTGCTGCTTCATTGCACGTGGGACACGAATCAATGGCAACTCATTGATCTAATGCATCCGCGGGACAATCGACATATAACATGAAGATGTATGTTTGGGAATAAACTAGGTAGACCACTGGGGGGGGGGGGGATGGGGGGGGGGATTTATTGCCGACTTTGCATCAATCAATAGTAATTCACTAAAACTCAACTGATGTGAGAACATCATATCTAATAGCTCCCCATTAGAACTAGACATGAGGAGACAGATCTGGATGCTCAACACGTAATATCCCATCTGGTCCCTTCCTTTACCCACATCCTCACTGACGGACAGACGCATAGATCAAAGACAGAATAATGACATGAGGGGCAGAGGGGTAATCACAGAAGAATACAAAACATAGGACATAAACACTGGTGTTTAACAACGACTCGATGTCCCCTGAGGAACAAAGGCAAGGTCATCGATAGGGTTTGCGTAATTAATCGTATATATCACGATTTTTGGCCTCCACAATTAATTAAACATGATCAACTGCGATATTGATGCATTCCTTTTTGACTGCCTGCTCTTCTGCATCAAATCAAGCGCTCCCCATTCCTGAGCTACATTATCTGACCACTGGTGTTCCTGAGTGCTGTGTCCTTTTGTTTACGTCAGTAGTAGCCTCAAACAAAGTTAGAGAAGAAATCTAATAACTGAGAACAGTTCACAAGATTAAGTATCGATACGATACGATTAGAAATAGCATGGCCTATCATTCAAACTGATTTGGTGTTATGGCGGTGTCAAGAGGGTGGTGTCAAGAGGGTGGTGTCAAGAGGGTGGTGTCAAGAGGGTGGTCGACACCAAGCCCTCCCTCACAACAGGGGAAGGCTGTTAAACAGAATTCCATACCTGCCAACACTCCGGTTTAGCCTGTAATGGCCTCTTGCTGTCACTTCTGTTAATCTCATTACATTTCAGGTAATTTTCATTGATAATAAACACGCCGTGTCTTTGCTGTGAGCCGCATTGAACGCTACTATTAAAATATATGCGAGGCACGTTATGGGCTAGAAAGAATATGTAGTAAACATTCACTGGGGAAAAAAACATCAAAGTCCTTCATTATTATGACAAGCTGTAAAAAGTAGGAGATCGCCATAAAAAAAATACGTAATGCTAGAAATTTCATTCATCATTTCATTCATCGTAATTAATAATTGTGATCACAATATCAAGCAAAATCAATTAAATTATCATTTGCTTTCATAATCAATCGTATGTCTGCACG
>NC_140183.1:89765575-89955575 GCF_963971535.1 Notolepis coatsorum
GTGTGAAGTGGACTTCCGGTTTGAGAGCGAGATGTAGCGGACACGTTTGGTCAACGCTCCGCTCCCGTTAACGTCAATTTCGCTTCAAAACCTTATTTGTACGACACTAATGTGTTTAAACCTCATCGTATATATTAAATAAGACCTTCTACTAACTATATCAACAGAAAGAAAGATTCAACATGGGACCAAAGAAAGAGAAAGATCCTGGAAAGAGACACGGAGTAGACAATATAACGGCCCCGGCTGTGACACGCTCCGCGAGGGAGATAGCAGCGGGCAATATAACGGCACCGGTGACGACTTGCCCCGTGAGGGAGATAGCAGACGACAATATAACGGCACCGGTGACGACTTGCCCCGTGAGGGATATAGCAGAGGACAATATAACGGCACCGGTGACGACTTGCCCCGTGAGGGAGATAGCAGACGACAATATAACGGTCCCGGCTTCGTGAAAGGGATAGCAGTGGAAATTGAGAAGAAAATATCCGACAATACCGCCGCTCCTTCCAACGCTCCTACAACCTCAACCGATAAAGGCATGGAGAATACACCACCCGATTTCAAGTCTCTGACTAATCTGATAAAGGATCTGATGGATAAAGCGGACGTCAAGGCGGACGCCAAGGCTGACGCTTTCAAATTATATATCGATGCTAAATTCGAAGGTTAAAACAGCGGCCGCAAATCAATCCGAGCGTATTACTGCAGTTGAAAACACTGTGATCGAATTTACATTGAAAGTCAAGGAGAGCAAGAAGGCTTTTCATGAAGGATTCATGGAGCTAGCGGAGGAGATGCAACAGGGGGACAAAGTGCTTTTGAAGAAGATACATGACAACGAAGAGAAATCAATGGAGAGGCTGCTCGATTCCGAACGTCACTATCGTAGATTTAATATCCGTATTGTGGGATTGGATGAATCAGTCAAATGCACAGACGACACATTTCCAACAGTGTTAGCTGAAATTCTAGGTAAAGAAATCCTCCCCACAGTGCCGTTAGTGGATCATTGTAATAGAATCGGTACCCGGGACCCCAACGGCAACAAGGCGAGAGTTATCATTGCTACTCTGCGTAAAACAGAAATAAGAGACACGATCATCAGAGAGGCACGTATGCAATGGGGGAAACTGAAATATAACGATAAACCAGTGTCGTTCTACGAAGATTTATGCAGGGAGGCTATAATCCGACGAGCCCCTTACAAAGAAGTGTTGCAGAAACTCTATAAGAGGAAACTCAATCCCAGCCTTCGCTACCCAGCGTCTCTCTCCATTGTGGGGGAAAATTGGAAAAGATTCGGGTTACGCTCGCCTGAAGACACCGAAGATTACATGAAGCAAACACAACATCGGGGCCGGACGCACCATAGGCCCGTCTCAGATGACAAGCTTATTCATCTCTTTTTCTTATTTTTTTCTTATTTTTATTTGGATGACTTTGCCATGGCTCGACTACAAAAGCGGCAGCAAATAAGCCTGCTGGCAACATTGAGGTACAAAGAGTTTAATACGAAACGATAGGCACTATATTTATAGATTTCTGGTTTTTGTGCAGGCAATAATCTATCGTTGACATTTTGGAACATTCTGGATTCTTCTTTCGATCGTTCAGGGTCATACTGGAATATACTGGAATACACTGGAATGACATAACTCTTGGATAGGAAGGATATTCTGGAACATAACATCAGTGTATACAAATCAAGATCGATGGCTAACTTTCTAGAATACACTGTACTCCTACAATGAAGTTTCAAGTTTCAAGTTTCTTTAATAGTTGTCATACAGAAGTACAGAATACTTTCATACAAAATGCTTCTTACTGTTACGCTCCAGAGACTGTGCTAGACAAGATAGTATCAAATAACATAGTATAGCATGTAAATTAGAAGTAGAAAATGAGGTCACAGTGTTCAGTATAGAATGTTCGATGCAGAATAGACGTAAAAAAACTGAGTTACCATATAATATACAATACTATGCAGTGTACTAATGTACAATACTATATAGTGCAAAGCAGAAATGGGATGAGGTACAATTTAGGTACAATTTACAGTAAGGTGTACGAGTTGTAGTGCAATCCTTCATCAATAAATATAAAGTGTGGGGAGTGGGTGCTACAGTGTGTTTGTTTAAAGTGAGTGTGTGCGTGTGGATGTGTGTGCTATGTGCGTTTGATGGTTGTTGTTGTGTAGTGTTCATTGTTCGTTGAGCAGCCTGATGGCCTGGGGATAGAAGCTTCTTCTGAGTCTTTCTGTGCTCGCCTTGAGACTCCGGTATCGCTTGCCTGACCGCAGCAGTTCAAAGAGGCAGTTGTTCGGGTGACTGGAGTCTTTAATGATTCTCTTAGCCTTGCCCCTGCACCGCTTGTTGTAAATGTTCTGGAGGGTGGGGAGCCCCCCTCCAATTGTGCGTTCGGCTGAACGTGTCACTCTTTGTAGTCTGCTTCGGTCTTGTGCAGTGCTATTCCCAAACCAGGAGGTGATGTTGCCAGTCAGGATGCTCTCTATTGTACATGAGTAGAAGTTCTTAAGGATCTTCTGACTGACTTGGAACTTCCTTAGGCGCCTGAGGAAGTAGAGGCGTTGTCGTGCCTTCTTCACAACACTGTCAATGTGTGTGGTCCATGTCAGGTCCTCGGATATGTAGGCTCCGAGGTACTTAAAGCTGTTGACTCTCTCAACCGGTGCCCCGTCGATGCTGAGGGGGCTGTAGTCCTTGACCCCCGACCTCCTGAAGTCCACAATCATCTCCTTTGTTTTGCTGATGTTCAGGGAGAGGCTGTTTTCCTGGCACCATCCCACCAGGACCTTGACCTCTTCCAGGTAGGCCCTCTCGTCGTTGGCAGAGATCAGGCCCACCACCACTGTGTCGTCAGCAAATTTGATGATTGTGTTGCTACTCCGCTGAGCCACACAGTCGTGTGTGTACAGGGAGTAGAGGAGGGGACTCAGAACACAGCCCTGGGGGGCCCCTATGTTGAGGGTGATGGATGAGGAGGTGCAGTTGCCTGCTCTTACCACCTGGGGTCTGCCCGTCAGGAAGTCCAAGACCCACTGGCAGAGGTCATAGTTCAAGCCCAGGTCCCTGAGCTTGGCTATGAGTTTGGAGGGGACTATGGTATTGAATGCCGAGCTGTAGTCGATGAATAGCATTCTCACATAGTTCCCCTTCCTCTTGTCCAGGTGTGATGCTGCTGTGTGCAGCACATGGGCTATGGCGTCCTCCGTGGACCTGTTGGGGCGGTATGCAAATTGCAGGGGGTCCATGTTGATGAAGAGGGAGGAGCAGATGTAGCCCTTTACTAGCTTCTCAAAGCACTTCATGGCTATGGAGGTGAGAGCTACAGGGCGGTAGTCGTTGAGGCAAGCAGGCTTGGATTTTTTGGGTACAGGGATAATAGTGGACTTCTTCAGGCAGGTGGGGATGACAGCCTGTTCTAAGGACAGGTTAAATATGTCAGTGAATACCGGGGCCAGTTGGTCGGCACAGACTTTTAGGACGCGGCCGGGGATGCCGTCCGGTCCTGCTGCCTTCCTGATATTCACTTTTTTAAAGGTCCGCCTCACCTCATGCTCTGTTACCCTGAACACTGAGTCTCCATCAGCAGCAGACCCCCCCCCCCCCATTGCCGTGGCTTGTGGGCTGGTGTTGTTATTACCAGCATCAAACCTCGCATAGAAGGTATTGAGGTCATTTGCTAAGGAGATGTCACTGTTCAGTTTGAGGGAGGTGCCTTTGTAGTCTGTCATCGTTTTGAGCCCCTGCCACATAGCTCTGGAGTCAGCCTGTTCAAACTGGAGTTCAATTTTATCCCTGTAGCGCCGTTTGGCCTCTGTCACTGTCCTCCTTACGTTGTATCGCACCACCTTGTGGTCATTCATGTTGCCTGCCACCAGGCCGTCGTTGTATGCTTTGGTGCGCGCTTTCAGAGCTTCACGGACGGATTTGTCTACCCAGGGTTTTTGATTTGGGTAAACTCTAATTGTGGTAGTGGGGATTGTTTCTTCCACCAAAGTACGAACATAGTCCAGCACTGTCTCCGTGTAGAGATTAATGTTATCTGTGTCGCGGAACACGCTCCAGTCTGTGCACTCAAACGCAGCCTGGAGCGCCCCCCCCCCCCCCCCCCCCCCCCCCCCCCCGACTCCACATCCCATTTCTGCACCTCTCGCGAGACTACAGGAGTGTGAACAATAACATTCGGTATGTATATGCACATGAACCAGATACGAAAGTTCAATAAACCCTCATAACGGTTTAATGCCCACACTTGTCGGGGGACGAACTGCATACAAGGATTTAAAAACCTCATCTTCATCTAAAGGTATAAGCCTGACAAAGTTATTTTAATATTTTAAGCAATTGCTCCATTGCTTTAGGGATTTACATAATTTAGTTCTAAAAATCTCCTTTTTTTGTTATTTTTTTCTCTCTTTTCTTTTTCTCTTTTTTCTGAAGGTTCCAACATATACATGTTAGTAGAAGGTTCAAATAAATATGCCAATTGAGGTATATTTTTCATTTTTCACATAATTTGTATTACATTAATGGGAAGGCGCTAGACCACAAGTGACATTCTATTAAATTAGAATGAAAGTTTTAGATCCTATGGCAATTAGCATAGGAAAGTTAAGGTTAAAAGGCTCACTTTGGGCAAACCGGTGGTTTAAGGGAGGGAGTTATACGCGAAGGTTGTGTCTATGGAACACAGTCCTGTACGACTCTCTGAGGGAGGGGGATTTAGGGGTTTATTTGTATATATGTATGTTTTTAAGCTCGGCTCTCAAGTGAATTCTGGAGTGAATTCGCACTCCAGAAGCATTACCAACAATTACACAACAACATGTATAGATTATGGCTAGTTTGAATATAATGATCTGGAATACTGGGGGAATAAATAATCAACATAAACGCAAAAGCGTGCTCACACTGATGAAAAACAAACAGGTTAGGGGAGCTCCCGTAGCTCACCGCATATCTCTGCGCTATTTCTGCGTCGGGGAAAACCGTGCTCGTCACGGATCTGGGGGACACGAGTTCGATTCCCGGACCCGCCGTCATTTCTCAGAATGTCTTCCCCTGCTCTACATCCCATTTCAACCTGTTTCTGTCGGTCATGCTTGACCAGAAAAGCGATAAACGCTAAAAAATAAAGTTTTAAAAAAAGAAAAACAAAACAGGTTGACGTGGCTCTTCTAAGCGAAACGCACATTTTAGTGGAAGACAAAGCTACGTTAGCGGACAACATATACCATAACATTAGTCACTCTTCCTTTGGAACGAGAACCCGTGGAGTTGCTACAGTATAGTCGTGAAACGGAAGTTGAATATTGAATTGAAGGGAGTATGGTCTGATGCAGATGGTCGGATAACCATAGCTAAAATTGTATACAGGAATAGGAAAATAGCGTTGGTAGCGGTATATGCCCCAAATTTGTATGAAGCTAACTTCTACACTACACTTACCAGAACAATGTTAAACCTTCCTGAATACTAATTTATAATTGGCTGGGATGGATAAATCTTATCCCACCTTTTCCAACTAACAGAAAAATTCATCTAATGCGTTAAAGGATTGGTCGAAGAATACAGGTGTAAATGATCTATGGCGATCACTCAACCCCACGACCCGGAAGTACTCTTGTCGATCTGCAAGACATAACACACTTTCCAGAATAGATTATGTTTTTGCATCCCCGAGACTATTTGATAACTATGACGTGGAAATGGTACCCAATGCACTATCAGATCACTGTTATTTACTCCTAAAAGGATCATTTGGTATACTGTCATCCCGAGCCCCAAGATGGCGATTTAACTCGATATTGCTGAATAACAAGGAATTCATTACACAACCCAAAGAAACTCTTTCTGTATTCCTACTGGAGAATGCAAAATCGGTACAGGACCCCAGAATATTATGGATGTCGGTAAAGGGATTGATCAAGGATTTTACCGGGTGCTTTTCCTTCAAAATACGCAAGAATCGTTGCTCAAAACTGGCAGAGCTGGAAACGCTTTACTCTACGTTATTTTCCTCTTTACAATACAACTACTCGGTTCGACTGGAAACTCAAATTAATGTGTTAAAAAAAGAGATTAATGCCATTTATAAACAACAATCTGAAGTACAAATACGTAGCACAAGACAACAGCACTACTTTCATGGTTCTAAACCAAGTCACCTACTAGCTATGCGGTTAAGAGTCAACGCAAAATTTGCAGATATAACTACCATTAAAGCACAACAAGGACTTGTTACAGACCCTAAAAAAATCAACGAGACATTCAAAGAGTTCTACTCCAACTTGTATAAATCAGAAACGACCTTCGATCAAAACAAAATGGACACATATCTTAATCAAATTAACCTCCCTAAACTATCAGAGGATGACGCTAAACAGTTAGAAACACCCATCACACTAGATGAACTTAGGGAGGCCATATCTGAAATGCAAAGTGGTAGGGCTCCTGGAAGAGACGGTATCCCACCAGAAATGTACCTCTCATGTTGGGACGTAATTGGACCCCTATTACTTAATATGATTTTATATTCAATCAAGGAGGGGAACTTCCATAAGAACGACAATATTGCACTCATAACAGTCCTCCTTAAAAAAGACAAAGACCCCACCGATTGCGGTAGTTATAGACCCTTAAGCCTCCTCGGAACCGATATCAAGCTGTCCAAGGTATTAGCCATCAGACTTCAAAAGCATACGACGTCTTTAGTTCATCCTGATCAGACTGGCTTCATAAGAGGCCGCTTGATCACGGATAATATAAGACGGTTACTACATGTACTAGATGCCAGCAAGGATGACACCACACCTAAGGCGATGCTGTCCCTAGATGCGATGAAAGCTTTTGATAGGTTGGAATGGTCTTATCTATGGGCAGTACTAGAAAGGATGGGGTTAGGAAAAGGATTCATTGATATGATTAAAGTATTATACAAAGACCCATCGGCCATGATTACAACAGGTATAATCACCTCCGAAATCTTTCCGGTATCACGCTCTTCTAGACAGGGTTGCCCTCTTAGTCCCGGACTATTCGCTTTATCATTAGAGCCTTTAGCACAATATATAAGACAATCCCAATCCATAGAACCAATCGCAATCAAGGGCACACAACATAAAATTTGTTTATATGCGGACGACGTAATACTGTTCATGCAAAACACCTCAATGCCTCATCTTCTCAAGTTGATTGATGACTTTGGCAATCTATCGGGATTTAGGATAAATTGGCCAAAGTCGGCTTTCCTTCCACTTAATGCCCCTGCAAAAAATATACTCCTTCCAGAAGAAATACCAATGGTTAAACACTTCAGATGTTTGGGAGTTGAAGTATTCCCTACTATAAGCCAAACGGTGAAGTACAATTACATAAAAATCCAAGATAAGATCAAATACGACTTTGACAGGTGGTCAAAACTTAAAAACTCAGTACAGGCACGGGTATCAATAGTTAAGATGGATGTCCTACCTAGAATCAACTTCATTAGCTCAATGCTACCGTTACCCCCTCCAGATGGTTACTGGAAAAAATTACACTCTACCGCATACAAATTTATTTGGAATAACAAACCTCCATGTATAAAAAGATCCACCGCACAGAGAAACAAAGCCGACGGAGGTATGGCATTTCCAGATTTTTACCACTATTTTAAGGCGTACACTTTAAGACCACTGACAACCTGGTTTGATTCCCAAGCATCAGTATCCTGGAGAAATTTAGAAGTAAATATAGTAGCACCACATAGACTGCAGGACATAGTATACACCAAATTATCAATTAAGCAATGCGAATTGAAATTTGGCCCCATTATTACTCATGCGATCCGGATATGGCGTGAAACACAAAAAAAATATTCTAACCCACATAAATGGCATAGTCATACTCCCCTATTCAATAACAATGCACTCCTGATTGGAAAACGACCTATAAGATACCCTAAATGGGAAAAGCAGGGCATACACACATTAGGAGATGTTTTCAACAAACAGGGTTTTTGTAGATATGAAGACATACATAAAAAATTTAATCTCACCAGTTCCACATATAATTTTTACACACAGTTATTGGTTTGTTTGAAGGCTCATAGAGTTCCATTAAGGATACCAATTGAACACCACAGATACCACAAATTCTTTTATGAAAGAGAGACATCGAGAGGTTTTGTATCAGATTTTTATCATCAATTACTAACGTCCTCGTATGGAATCCTCCCCCTAGACTCAGTCTGGAGGAGGGATATACCAGACCTGGAAATAAATTTTGATTGGCAAGAAGCCTGGGCAAACGTTCGACTTGCGTCACGTAACCCGGACCATCAACAAATTAATCTTAACTATATTCATAGGACATACCTGACTCCTATAAGATTGAACAGAATGGGACTTAAACAAGACTCCAGATGCTCCTTATGTACAAATGGGGATGAGGGTACATTTATGCACATGTACTGGGACTGTCCACCAGTTAAGATATTCTGGAAAGAAGTGTCCCAGAAATTATCAAATTTCTTAATTCTGAATATACCTGTACACCCCTCTGTATTGCTGTTGAATGATGTTTTTGAGTTTGCAGTCCCTATACAGCTAAAGAGATTAGTTTTATCTGGTATCACAGCGGCTAAAAAGCTGATAGCATCAAGATGGTTTCAACCGGAAAAAATGTGTCGGAAGGTTTGGGTTCTTACATATCTCGACGTGATTTATCTAGAAATATCTACAGCAAGAATTTTAGGCGTCAGTGAAACCAAAATTGCAATGTGGTTAGAAGTGGTGGAGAGAATAAAAGCTAGCATATGAATTGTAGTGCCTGGTTAGGAGCGAATGATAATGGTGGATTATCCAAGTGGGGGTCCGGGGGGGGGGGGGGAGCGAGCGAGAGCATAATGTATGTAGGGTATTAGATAGCAAGTATTAGGTGTATATCTCATATGCTAAAAAAAATTTAAATGGTGATTTCATTAATTAATGTTAATTAATGCTTGTATATCTAATTGTATGTTATGTTTAAAAAATTAAACACAAAAAAAGAAACATGTGAAGTGCACAATATTTCCTCGTTTAAGCCACTGCAACGCCTTTGCCTGAAGAATTTGCATGACCAGGACTTTGCATGACCAGGACTTTCTAGCTTGTTTGCCGACAGGATTCAGGAAAAGTTTGGTCCGTTCGGAGGCAGCTTCCAGGGGAAGTACATACACCGGAAGTTCTAACCCATAGACACTTTCGGCATTAGTTCTTTACCAGGCTTTATCTCACAGAGATAAAACTGGGAACGAGGTTATACACTACCCACACTACAGAAGGTTAACCCTTTGGGCTGCTAGGTGGTGCAGTGGGCAAGGCGCTCACCACCAATGCAGGAGACGCTGGGTTCGAGCCCAGCTCTCCGCATCGCTATCAGCTTGGCTGGTCGTTCATACTAATACAATTGGCAGTATTAGGGGGTGGGAAGCTGATGGGTGGGGATCGGACGTTGTGGACAGTGCCTCCTACAGGTCGGTTGGTGCGCCTGCGCAGCAGAATCAGGAAGCGACGGGGGCGGCGTGTCTCTCCCACGCAGACCCCCGCCCCGACGCTGAGAGATCGCGCTGTGCAGGTGAAAATATGCGACGACTACTTCCTCGAGTACCGGAGGGGACACGTGATGTAAGGCTTCGTCCACATTGCAGCCGGCTTGTGGGAGGCATGGCCAACAGCGTTCGAGACAGGGGAGGGTAGAATTGGACGATACAAAAATTGGGATGGGAGAATAATAGAAAAATGGGAGAAAAAGTAGATAAAAAAAAAATGAACCCTTTCACTACAACACTACAGAAGGTTAACCTTTCACTACCACACTAGTAGGCACCTCCCCCTCAAGCTGAACAGTGACATCTCAATCTCAATACCTTCTATGCGAGGTTTGAGGCTGGGAATAACAACACCAGCCTACAAACCACTGCAATGGAGGGGGGGGGGGGGGACACTGCTGATGGAGACTCTGGGCTAGATCCACAAAGAATGGATTGCACGGAGCAAGTTGCACCCTTACTTACAATTCATTATGAATTGAAAATGGGGTACCCTGATGTAAACAAGACGAAAGTCTTTCTCTGGTCTGCATCCCCTTAACAATTGTGTGTATTGAGCTGTACTGTATTGTACCCATTCTGCAATCTGTTAATAAAACTGTCATTCAATCAATCAATCTGCACGGTGATTGATTTAATGAACATTTTATTAACAGATTGCAGAATGGGTACAATACAGTACGGCTCAATACACACAATTGCACCTCCTTATCCATCACTCTCAACATAGGGGCCCCCCAGGGCTGTGTTCTGAGTCCCCTCCTCTACTCCCTGAACACACATGACTGTGTGGCACAGCGGAACAACAACACAATCATCAAATGGTTACTACATGCACATGTTGCAGTATGGTCACTACATGCAGTATGGTTACACAACACAATCATCAAATTTGCTGACGACACAGTAGTGGTGGGCCTGATCTCTGCAAACGACGAGAGGGCCTACCTGGAGGAGGTCAAGGTTCTAGCGGGATGATGTCAAGAGAACAGCCTCTCCCTGAACGTCAGCAAAACAAAGGAGATGATTGTGGACTTTAGGAGGTCGGGGGTCAGGGACTACAGCCCCCTCAGCATCGACGGGGCACCGGTTGAGAGAGTGAACAGTTTTAAGTACCTCGGAGTCCACATATCCGAGGACTTGACATGGAGCACACACATTGACAGTGTTGTGAAGAAGGCACGGCAACGCCTCTACTTCCTCAGGCGCCTAAGGAAGTTCCAAGTCAGTCAGAAGATCCTTAAGAACTTCTACTCATGTACAATAGAGAGCATCCTGACAACATCACCTCCTGGTTTGGGAATAGCACCGCACAAGACCGTAGCAGGCGTAGCAGACTACAGAGAGTGGCCCGTTCAGCCGAACGCACAATTGGAGGGGGGCTTCCCACTCTCCAGAACATCTACAACAAGCGGTGCATGGGTAAGGCTAAGAGAATTATCAAAGACTCCAGCCACCCAAACAACTGCCTCTTTGAACTGCTGCGGTCAGTTCAAAGCGATACCGGAGTCTCATGGCAAGCACAGAGAGACTCAGAAGAAGCTTCTATCCCCAGGCCATCAGGATGCTCAACGAACAATAACACTATGTAACAACCATCAAATGCACTCACAGCACACACATCCACACGCACACACTCACTTTAAACAAACAACTCACTGCAGCACCCACTTTACCCACTTTAGAACACCTAAACACTTTATATTTATTGGTAAAGAATTTGCACTACAACCCATACCTCATTACACCTTACTGTAAATTGTACCTAAATTGTACCTCATCCCATTTTTGCTTTGCACTGTATAGTATATTGTATATTATTATATTGTATAGTATAGTGTATGGTAACTCAGTTACTTCTACTCTGCATTGAACATTGTATATATGTACATACTGAACACTTGTGTCTACGTACTTGACTTCTATTTTATACTTGCTATACTTATTTTATACTTATCTATTTTTGTCTAGCACAGTCTCTGGAGCGTAACAGAAAGAAGCATTTTGTATAAAAGTATTCTGTACTTCTGTATGACAACTAATAAAGAAACTTGAAACACTACAGATGGTTAACAGTCTGCAAGGTAGTTAAAGGGTTAACCTTCTATAGTGTGGTAGTGAAAGGGTTAAAAAAAAACACAAGATGATCCACAGAAAGACACATGGCAGTCTATGTATCATGTATAGCGCTCCGCTACCAGTGATGCGTTTGTAAAGTGCTTAACCGTATGAGTCTTGTGATGGGGGACGCTGAAGCTAACGCGCAGGGACAACTCGGTTCCTATGCGAGATGACGGGGGCCGCTTGTCTGCAGACAATAGGAATCAATATTTCACGGCCAGGTGACCCCCGAGGCAAGGAGTATTACACCTTTAGGCACCTCTCCTCCCAGCCACATGTTGGCTAATGAGTGGGGGAGCTGGGATGCCTACAGCAGCCCGCATAGATAGACACTGACAGCCAGCACCAACCGCAGACAGGAGAGACAGTTCAAGGGTAATGCTCCATTGGCTCCCCGAGCACACCCTCCCACTGATTCAGGGGTCACTGACGAGCCAATCGCTTCGTCTCCCTTCACCCCCACCCTCCCCTCCCCTCCCCTCCCCTCCTCACCCAGGCATGGGCCAGGCTCCCGGCACCTTTTCCGGTCTCCTTTCTCTCCCAGCCTCCTGGATTCTTATCGTTATCATCTTAATTCACCAGGCCTCAGTCTGTCAATCATCTGTTACTGGGGGCTGAAGGGCGCCCAGTGGTTTCAGGCAGTGTGTTTACTACGCAGCTTAAAGGCCTTGCCCAGTGAGAGGACACGGCTCAGCTACTGCAGCTCCGGGCCGAGGGGGAGGTGGGGAGGGTGGGGAGGGTTATCTAAATCCTGTCGTGGGCTCCAGCTCTGAGCATTAATGCTAATGTGTTTACACCTGTGAACAAGGTTGGAATTATTGGACCCTAGTGTACAATAGCTGGTCTATACGCATGTAGTGGCAGGCTAGACCGATGCACAGCGTTGATTGTGTCGCCATGGATGTTTCCTGGTTTGCTGCAGTGAGTGACTCTCTCCTACAACACTACAAATTCAGAGTACAGCTACACTCTGTGCATATGTGACCACACTGTCATATACTGTAAGCATATGTGACCACACTGTCATATACTGTAAGCATATGTGACCACACTGTCATATACTGTAAGCATATGTGACCACACTGTCATATACTGTATGTATATGTGACCACACTGTCATATACTGTAAGCATATGTGACCACACTGTCATATACTGTATGTATATGTGACCACACTGTCATATACTGTAAGCATATGTGACCACACTGTCATATACTGTATGTATATGTTACCCAACTCTCATAGTCCATGTGTATATGTGACCCAACTGGCATACTGTATGTATACGTTTCAAGTTTTGTTTTGTTTTATTTGTCATGTATAAAGTACATGTATATTACAGTGAAATGCTTGGTTCCGTATGAGCCCCCGAGAATGTGCTTCATACAGTAAAAAGAATAAAGTCCAAACACTACACAAAATATACAATAAACAGTATACAATCTAAAGTACAAAATTAAGTACAAAATGCTAACTTAAAAAAAAATGCTATATGCAAAAATGAGGTATGGGTGTAGTGCAAATATTTTTGTAATAAATAGATAAAATATGGTGGAGTGTTAAAAGTGTTTAAAGTGTCTAAAGTGAATGGTAGCGCTTGCCTTACCGCAGCAGTGCAAAGAGGCAGTTCTTTGGGTGGCTAGAGTCTTTTGACTGTTCTCTTAGCCTTGACCCTGCAACACCTGGTGTAAATGTCCTGGAGAGTGGGAAGCCCACCTCCAATTGTGCGTTCGGCTGATACTGTATGTACTGTATGTACTGTATATGTGACCCAACTGTCATATATTGTATAGATATGTGGCCAGACTGTTACCCAGTTATGTGACCCAACTGTATACTGTATGTATATGTTATGTGACCCAACTGTATACTGTATGTATTTGTTATGTATAGGTTATCAAAGTGTCATTAACGTACTTGTGGTGTGTGAGCTGGTCCTCGTTAATGAAGCGTGACGGGCAGTGGGGGCAGCAGTAGAGATGTGCAGCTCCTTCACTGTCCAGAGTACACACCTGCAGAGAGGTTGTTGACACACCACTTCTTAACAATCACACACGTTTGCAATTCACACAAAATCTATAATTCCAGATTTTTTTGGGGGGGGGGGGGGTTGTTGGAAACTGAAGTTGAGAATGTGTTCAAGTTCAAGTTTCTTTATTAGTTGTCATACAAAAGTACAGAATACTTTTATATAAAATGCTAGATTGTGCTAGGTAAAAATTAGGGATGTCCGATATTATCGGCCCACCGATATTATCGGCCGATATCGGCAGTAAAATGTGATATCGGAAAATATCGGTAAAAAAAATTTAAAAAAACAATAACAATTTTTTTTTTTTTTTACATTTATTTACCCAGGCAAGCAAGTAAGAACCAATTCTTATTTTATTTATTGTCAAAAGTATGCATGTTGGTTTAATTCAACAACAAGAGATATGTAATGTTAATTTTTACTTTTTTAATGATCATATTTTGCACAGATAATGCTTACATTTAGAAAGCCTTTTGAATGCATCCAGTGAAATTATTAGTTACCTGAAATTATTCCGTTTTTTTGGGGGGAAACCCTGCATATATCGGTATCGGTTGATATCGGTATCGGTATCGGAAATTAAGAGTTGGACAATATCGGAATATCGGTATCGGTAAAAAAGCCAATATCGAGCATCCCTAGTCAAAATAGATAAGTATAAAATAAGTATAATAAGTATAAAATAGAAGTCAAGTACGTAGACAAAAGTGTACAATATACAATGCAGAGTAGAAAAGTAACCGAGTTACAATACAATATACAGTACAATGCAGAAAGTGTATACAGTGTTGTCGAAGTCTCCGTACCGGCTTGCGTCCGCGCTTGCGTCGAGGCAGTGTGGATGCGTGGATACGCTGGTGTCTCTTCAGGGTGGCTGCCTGGGAGAAGTTCTTGCCGCACTGGTCACAGTTGTAGGGCTTGTTGCCCATGTGGATCATGCTGTGCCTCAGCAGGCTCTGGGAGTTGGTGAAGGCCTTTTTGCACACCTTCACAATAAAGGTCAACAATCAGGATTATTAGCGACTATTGTTTATCGTCTTCTTCACATCCACTGTACCGCGCGGCACTCATTCTAACTACCCCAGATGACGGAAGAAATAAAAAGCCGTCTTCGATTGAATTGCTCTCTCACTATATTCCTTCAAATATTCTATTACACAACATCATGATATGAACTGGGGGGGGGGGGGGGGGGGGGGAATCAAAGCTGTCAAATATAACGAGAGCGTGGCCCCGTCAAGTCGTAGTCCCATAAACGCCTGCCACAAAGCACATCAAAGCAGATCCCGACTTTCGCGTCACGTGCACGACATTCATGACATTCATGACATCCACATCAAAGCAGACTACCCTCCCCCGAGACAAGACACGGGAGACGTTGTGATCAGGCGGCATCACCTTGCATGTGAAGAGCTTCTCTCCGGTGTGGCTGTAGACGTGAGCGCGGAGGAAGACGCGCCGGGTGAATGTCTTGCCGCAATGGGGGCAGACGTGGGGTAGAGGGGTGCGGGCCCAGTCATGCATCAGCTTGGCCGGTGGAGGTAGATTGGTGGCGTCCAAGTCCCCCGCTTCCTCCTCTGCCTTTACGGCGCCCGTCTCGCCATTGTTCTCTGAAGAAACGGGAAACATAGTTCCTTAGTCTTAACCATCTTAAAATGTTCAGTGGCTGTTTTAACAGTCAGTTCCACTTACAGAGTGTTTCCCATACATAGGTTTATTTATTTGTGGTGGAACCACCACGATATCCGAAAACTGACACAATAAAAAACATATTAACAGTCTTTTCCACAGCTGACAAAGTGTATCTAACGCACCCGTGTCCAGCCACCACCACAAATAACCCAATAACAAACTAGGGTTGCACGATACTAGAATGGTATTGCGATACCCAGACGTTAAAAAGAATCCAATACTCCATTTTATTAGTATCGATACTTTTAGAATAATAGCCTGATACCATACTTTCCATGAGTAGAGTGGATGCGTGACCGGAGGCAGTGTGTGTGCGTGTGTGTGTGTGTGTGTGTGTGTGTGTGTGTGTGTGTGTGTGTGTGTGTGTGTGTGTGTGTGCGTGCGAGAGAGAGAGAGAGCGCACGCTTTGCGTAGTGGGCATGTCAACAGTGTCGACTGAACACACAACAAGGCATTTTCCACATTATCTGTGATTCTGCCTAAAGCCAGGACTCGACAGTGCGAGCGTTTCACTCGCATTTGTCACTAAAATGATGAAGATTTTTAAAACCGGTATCATGATACTGGTATCGGTATCAAAGTCAAAATGTTGGTATCGTGACAACACTACAGTACAGGTACAAGGTGTCCTTTGTCCCCAAAGCCATCAGGCTGTTCAACACCATATTTTTTTAAACTTCAGTGCTGACCTTCATTGTTTGTTTGTTGTATTGGTTGTCCTTTTTATCGCTTTTTATTGTCTGTCAACTGCACTGAGCTACTGGATACCTGAATTTCCCCAAGGGGGTGAATAAAGTATCTATCTATCACTATAACAAACTGGAAACATACCTTTCAGTGCACTCAAGCTGCTGATCCGGATAGTCGGCTTGCCTCTCTTAGCTTGGGGCGAGCCTGAGTCACTGGCCGCAGGGGAGAGCAACCTCTTTGAGCTCTTTGGGATATCCTGAGAGGTAGTAGTAGTGTCTTCAGCATCTGTACCTGGTGTGTGGTGGGGCAGACGCCGGTGGTAGAGATACTGGGTGGTGTTCATGAAATTCTGGCCACACTGGAAGCAGCAGTGGAGGGCCTCCTTCAGGCCGTGCTTGTCCTTACGATGGGTGGCGAATGCGGCCTCCTTGTTGAAGGTGGCCCCGCACTGGGTACACATGAATGTCTCTGGCTGGGCGAAGATGGAGGTGGTTGAGATGGCATCCTGGCCCTGCTCTTCAGTCCCATTGCTCTGAGTATAAACCTCCCCCGACATCTCTGCAAGGGACTCCTCCACCACCTCTTCCTGCACTACCGGTGGACAATCGTTGGTCGTATCAATTTCAACTGCCTCTCTCTCTTCCCCCTTCTGCCGATGCTGCTTGCGGTGGTAGAGGAAGAGGGTGGTGTTGAGGAAGCTCTCCCCACACACGAGGCAGCGATGCAGGGCTTCCTCCAGGCCATGCTGGGTCTTGCGGTGGGAAACCAGCTCGGACACCAGGCCGAAACTAGAGCCACAGTCCACACACAGGAGCACGGGGTCAGGCTTGGGCTTTTTGATGACGGGCCCTCTCTTCCTGGGTGAGTCTTCTGGATCAGAGGCCGAAGCAGGACTCTGCTCAGAAACAGGAGGGTTTGAGCTCTGGGCTGAAAGGCTGTCTGCAGCAGGCTGGGACTGGGGTTCCTCGCCTTCTGCGGACTCTGATGGTAGATCCTGAGCCTCCTCTGGTGCCCCCTCTTCTGGTTGTTCAGTCACATCGGGTTCTGCCTCTGGTTCTGCCTCTGGTGCTGCCTCTGGTTCTGCCTTAGGTTCTAGAATCACATTTGATTCTATGGTGATCGTCTTAGACTTGAGACAAGAACCTTCTTTGCGGTGTTGTTGCCAAAGGTAGAGGCTCTTGAAAAGCTCGTCACAGTCCCCACACTGGTAAAGGATTCGTGGCTGGTCTGACGTGGAAGGGGCCTTCTGTTTGACTGTAGCCTGACTGGGTCTACCCCTTCTGGGTGTAGCAGAGATGTTCACTGTTTGGGTCTGGATCAATGGGGCAAGGATGGATGCTGTTGATGCTATAACCTGTTGCTGCAAAAAAAAAAGTAAAAAAGGATCAAGAGAATGGAGAAGAAAAAGAAAGAGCAGAACACAGACTACCGGTAGTTTCAATGATCCACTTGTCGTCATTTGTTCAATTAATCTCATTTGTTCCTGTACACAAAAGGAAATCTGCCCCTTGCAATACCGAGTAGCACTTTGCTCTTAATCAAATAGCCACTGCATAATTGGGTGGAGTCAATTGAACCTGGAGCGACTGTTGTTTTTCTGGCAGATGAGGGATGAGAATTCAGTGCTGGTGAGGCAGCGAAGTCAATGAGAGCAGCGTGTGTTTGGAGCCAGGGTTCCTCTGAGGCAGTGCTCCAGACAGACCAGATAAGGCCTCAGCCAGGCCCATAAATATCACAGACCTATCAGGGTGCAATGGGTCACTCCGTGGGGTTTCATATCCGCTCCATCCATCCATTTAGATTATAAAAACAGAAGGGAACGTCAAGGTTGAGGTTAAAGACCTCTGGCTTCTGGAGCGCCCTCATTCAAGGTAATTCAACGTGTCTCACATATTAATAGCACGGCTTTTGTTTCTGCATTCTGGTAATGCAGAGGGCCGCATGTGGCTTGGTCTGATCTGTTTGCTGTAAGCATTGCCCCGAGTAATAATTCATGTTTTTATTTGAATTGCAAAATGGTTGATTTACTTAGCAATAGCTACCAATGGAAATTCCCCTGGACATTTCAAGCAACACAGCTTGGTGTTTCTGCTTAGCGGTTAAATTGAATTATTAAGCGGTACATTACTTTATTGCTGCCGACAGTGCATTTATCTGCCATAGCAAAACCCATTACCGTGGTCCTAAACCATTACTGATGGTCATGAAATGGTGTCATGTGTGTTTATTTTTATCCTCTTGATAAAGCGTTTTACAGTGGATGAGTCAATTCACTTTCTAAAAAGGGCATTAGGAGAGAGGGTGGGTTTGGCTCATCAGAATAGAGTATACCTAATAGAGTTAGGTATACTAGTTTGAGTACACCTAACCACTACTTAGGCCAACCTGAGACTTGTGTAGTGCACCCAGAATCTACATGCAAATCCAAAACGTATAACCCAGCCAATTGAGCACCTAATCTTCTTCCTCTCTGGTAAGAGGGAGAAATAATAAAGTATGCATAATACAAATTGCCCATCTACCTTAGTATTAATAATTTTTCTTCTCATTCATTATCCTAAAAAGCACCGCTCCCCGTTTCCCTTGCAGTCTATTTGCAATAGCTGTGGCCCTCAAGCAGTGACCGGAGAACGGGGAGAAACGGGGCTCAACAGCTCCCCACATTCATCTGAAACCTCAACAGTCCCTGTTTTCCAGCAGTGTCACATAATGTAAACAGGAATTATGATAATCTGGCTAATGAAGTGGCCATGGTTGTAATAAGCCCAGCTGATAGGGAAGCGGATGCCCGGGTGCCATAAGGCACTTAGGTTTTATGGAGTGTTTCTCTAGCTGATTGATCTGTGAGAAGAAGGCCAATGGGTGATCCATCAGGGGGAAGGGGTGACTGATGCATCTCCCTCACCCTCCTCTGCCCACTGGCAACTCGAGATGCAATCTGCTTGTCGCGAGCGACACCGTGCTTTATGGACTTGCATTGTGGACAGTAAGGATGGGAGTCTGGGTGCACTGCAGACTTATCGTTAAACGTCGCTCGGCACGCCAGTGACTTCTCTCGACCCTCGGGGGTTGCTGTGGCCATCGTGGGGAAGGGCAAGAACAGGGCAGATCGTGCCGAGATTCATCATCAAACGTAAAGGAATACCACGACTCGTTATATGATTTTCAAAGAAGTTCAGTTCTTTGTAGAATGTGAATTAATGGGCCTCAGCATTTAGATGAAATGCATCCCAAAGGAATACATCTCAGAACAAAAGATTCTGCCAGAATGGAAGAAGACACCGTATATATCTCCCTTTGTACAGTGTGTAAAATGCAATGCAGTATATAGGGAACCCACTGGGCTCTCAAACTCACAAGGGAGGCCTTGAACCAAACAATGGCAGTCCAATAGAATTCACACCTTGATAGGGAGAATTACCAGCACATTCTGTACTTTCTTTATTACACAGCCCTCACCATACCCATTTCTATCTATCTACATCACTTACTCCATGCCTCTCATTCATCTCCATCTAATTCATTTATCTAATAACACAGGGGGGTCGGTGGTGTATTTGGTGCCATTTAGCCAGATGGTTGTGCTATAACAACAAACTTTACATTTGGCTGGGGTGTATTGCTGAGGGCCCAGGGAGTGCAGTGTTGAGTGTGAAGTCGTTCAGTTCTCCAGAACGCTGCAAGCAGCCATTAGCGCAGGTCTCCACAGCGCCATGTGCTCTGAACAGGCAGGCCCCCTGACAACCATGCAAGCAGCAACACCGTCCGGGAGCCAAGCAATTGGCCCGTTCCGAATATGAACACGCTCGTAATCCATTAATTGGATCATTTTTTATTCTGCCCAAGATTAATTAATGAATTCTTTCTTGAGAAATCACAGTATGTCAGAAGGCTGGAGTCCTCCTAAGAAGAGGTTAGAGTCCATAAGCTGGGAGCGACAGTGGCTCGGGAGGTAGAGCAGTCTACATTGTTTATGTTTTCTTTTATCATATTTTTATATTCAGAACAAATTTTATTGCCTATATTTTTGTCTTTCTACTATTACCACCCCCCCCCCACCCCCCTATCCCCCATGGTGCTATGACGCCCGAATTTCTCCAAGGGGAATCAATAAAGGAAGGAGCATCTTATATGTTGAAAAAACATCCCGACTTGGAGTAATATACTGGCTTTATGCCTCCTTTATGCCCCATTATGGACTGGCTTTATGCCTCCTTTATGCCCTCTTATGGACTGGCTTTATGCCTCCTTTATGCCCCCTTATGGACTGGCTTTATGCCTCCTTTATGCCCCCTTATGGACTGGCTTTATGCCTCCTTTATGCCCCCTTATGGACTGGCTTTATGCCTCCTTTATGCCCTCTTATGGACTGGCTTTATGCCTCCTTTATGCCCTCTTATGGACTGGCTTTATGCCTCCTTTATGCCCCATTATGGACTGGCTTTATGCCTCCTTTATGCCCTCTTATGGACTGGCTTTATGCCTCCTTTATGCCCCCTTATGGACTGGCTTTATGCCTCCTTTATGCCCTCTTATGGACTGGCTTTATGCCTCCTTTATGCCCCCTTATGGACTGGCTTTATGCCTCCTTTATGCCCCCTTATGGACTGGCTTTATGCCTCCTTTATGCCCTCTTATGGACTGGCTTTATGCCTCCTTTATGCCCTCTTATGGACTGGCTTTATGCCTCATTTATGCCCTCTTATGGACTGGCTTTATGCCTCCTTTATGCCCTCTTATGGACTGGCTTTATGCCTCCTTTATGCCCCCTTATGGACTGGCTTTATGCCTCCTTTATGCCCTCTTATGGACTGGCTTTATGCCTCCTTTATGCCCTCTTATGGACTGGCTTTATGCCTCCTTTATGCCCCCTTATGGACTGGCTTTATGCCTCCTTTATGCCCTCTTATGGACTGGCTTTATGCCTCCTTTATGCCCCCTTATGGACTGGCTTTATGCCTCCTTTATGCCCCCTTATGGACTGGCTTTATGCCTCCTTTATGCCCCCTTATGGACTGGCTTTATGCCTCCTTTATGCCCTCTTATGGACTGGCTTTATGCCTCCTTTATGCCCTCTTATGGACTGGCTTTATGCCTCCTTTATGCCCCCTTATGGACTGGCTTTATGCCTCCTTTATGCCCTCTTATGGACTGGCTTTATGCCTCCTTTATGCCCCCTTATGGACTGGCTTTATGCCTCCTTTATGCCCCCTTATGGACTGGCTTTATGCCTCCTTTATGCCCTCTTATGGACTGGCTTTATGCCTCCTTTATGCCCTCTTATGGACTGCTTTATGCCTCCTTTATGACCACTTTTGGACTGGCTTTATGCCTCCTTTATGCCCCCTTATGGACTGGCTTTATGCCTCCTTTATGCCCCCTTATGGACTGGCTTTATGCCTCCTTTATGACCACTTGTGGACTGGCTTTATGCCTCCTTTATGCCCTTGTGTGCCCCCAATTGCAGGCAAGCAAGAATATGCTGTTTTAGTTTATTTGCATATTGAGCAGGGAAGCGATATCCAATCACAAGTGGTCACTAGAGACGCTAGTGACACATTCTTATGCCAGGTGTGTAGCACCCGCAGCGACAGTGGCTCGGGAGGTAAAGCAGTCGTCTGGTAACTTAGGGGGCTTTCTCACTGCCATTCGGGGTCGAATCAGCTCCGCTCCGTCCTCGTTCCGTCCTTGGGTGCGAACTTCCCCCCTCCCTCTCCCCCCTCTAGTTTGTGTACACACTGCAGTCTTGGTGCGCTCTGGTTTTGTTTACGGTTTGCATTTTGAGCATGTAAGCTGCCGTAGCGATGATGTCACACTGTCAACACAGGAAGAGTTTAACATACGGTGGTGGAAACTGGATGCTGATATAAAGAAACAAATAACCAATAAATATGAAGTTATATTTGAACCTCTGTTGTCAAGCCTTGTCAATATAACCCACCCCCCTTTTCTCACAAATGGAACTGGTGTCGTGGAGTCCGCTTTGAGCGTTTTCCAGGGTTAACGCTAAGCTAACGCCAGTTAGCTTACGCTAACGCTAGTTAGCTTAGCCTATTTATTACTAGTTAGCAGCTAACATTAGCCCATCGCTCACGGCAATTATATTGAATGTCATTGATCTACCGGTCGATCACGGCCGACTGGTTGGGCACCACTGGTCTAATAGAAATAAATGCATTCGAACAAGAAACCAATGTATAGTAGACAAGACATAGCAATGGCAAAACAATTGCCAGGCCTAATGCGAGCCAGGGAAGTGTTGTGCTTGTAACGTGGCTTCATGTTTTCAGCAGTGAGGCTCAACATGCTTGTTTGGTTGAGGTCTGAACTCGCCAAATTGCCACGGGTATTGTCCAGTTGTTGCTGTATGTTTTTATCTGCCCAAAATTCAGCAAGCATGAAAGCATTACAGTAATGACGTTGTGTGTGTCAGCAAGTTGACACAGAAGCCTCTCCCGTGTTTTGGTACAAGCTCGTACACCACGCCCCCCGCTCCCACTGGTGCGCACCCGGAACCACCTATTCCAGCGGTCCAGGTTTGGAGCGAATCAGCGTCCCCGGGGACGGGGGGCAGCGCTCTCAGTCGGACGGACACCCTTTTCTGGTGCGATCGGGCTGTGATTCGACCCCGAATGGTTAGTGAGAAAGCCCCCTGAATCCCTAACTGCTCCCGGTGAGCAGGTTGGCACCTTGCATGGTTGCTTCCGCCATCGGTGTGTGAGTGAGTGGGTAAAATGTGAGGAACAAATTGTAAAGCGCCTTGGATGAAAGCACTATATAAATGCACCATTTACCAGTTAGCACCAAATATAAAGCACCCAAAGTAATAACTCCTGAAAATGTATTAAATTTGGCACTTTACATCGGAAATGTAATAAACCCAATAATGTAATGATATAACCAATAATGTATTAAAATGCCCTGACTGATATTGTAAAAATGTTACTGATAATGCAATCCCATATTACATTATTGGGCATTTACTCCATTTTCAGGATGAAAATTGTTTCCAAACTGATGATGTAATAATTTTGACTGATAATGTAAATACTATATTTATTTTCAATCCAGAGTTCTACATTTTGTGTTTTATCGCCTAGTTAACATATAGGCCTACCTCAAACCCTTGATGGCTTACAGCTATTTAGTCAATAAATGTGTTATATACTGTACCAGTGTTATTTACAGCTGAATCTAGTCTGCCCCCCCCCGCCCCCAAGACACACACGGCATGGCAGAGGAGAGACAGGAGGTGAAGTGTTTGGAGAAGAAAACTTGATCATTCTTTATGAAAATCATACCGAGATGGAGAAATACACACAGGACCAGTGCTGCTCTGGTGAGCACAACCCAGCAGACTCATGACATGCTGAAAGTGTGTGTCTGTGAGTGTTACTCAAGTATTGAAAGCCATACGTAAAAGTAAACATATCGTATTTGAAAAGGGACTCACATTAAATGTACTTAAGTATCAAAGTAATAAAAACAGACAGTAATTGTTTTTTTTCTCTCCAAACCTTATTAAATGTATTCCTCCCTCAACTCCCTTCTCCTTTTGCATGTCTGAAGACAGATCCAACGTAATTTTGATACACACTAGGGCTGCACGATTCTTGCTCAAATGTGAATCACGATTTTTCTCCGCCATCATTTAAAAAAGTAAAGTAAAAAATGTAAATAATACAATTTTAAATAAAAAATTTTTTAAGAAAAAGAAAAGAAATCGTCATAATTTAGAAATGAGATTGCATAGGTCTATGAATCACGATCGCGTTTTTTTTTATTTTTTATTAATGGTGCAGACCTAATACACACACTCAATCAGGAGGAGGATATGCTGTTATTTCTCAACACACATGCCTTGAATCAGCAGGCCTTCCCCGACTCGGCACAGCTGCACAAGAGACCGAGATCTATGCACTCGCCAGAGCAGAGCGTCTTCTAGTGCAGGACAAACCAGTCACAATCTAGAAAGATTATAGATATGCATTTGGTGTTGCACATGAATTCAGTACAACAAGAAGAGGGTTTCTCAAATCCTCCGGTTCACCTCTTAACACACTACACTTGTAAAAAAAAAAATTATTAGCAGCTATTTTGCTACCATCTGCAATTGCCATTGTAAAATGTCAAGCGCACACATGAGGTTCTGACCCAGTTTCAAAGGGCAATGACAGCGCAGATAGCGCCGCCAAACAGGTTGTGTTGTCCCCAGTTCTCATGGTACTGCACTGACCGCAGTACCCAACCCTGACCAGGTAAGTCTGTTCTCTCTCCCTCCATTTCCATTAACGATGTCCCGAGTCATCAGGCCCAGGCTGACAAGAAGGAACAGCCAACGTGGACAAACAGAGGCTGTAGTCCAGACACCAGTGGTCTGTGGCATCACCCTGATGGAGGTCTGTGGCATCACCCTGATGGAGGTCTGTGGCATCACCCTGATGGCAGGTCTGTGGCATCACCCACCCTGATGGAGGTCTGTGGCATCACCCTGATGGAGGTCTGTGGCATCACCCTGATGGAGGTCTGTGGCATCACCCTGATGGGAGGTCTGTGGCATCACCCTGATGGGAGGTCTGTGGCATCACCCTGATGGAGGTCTGTGGCATCACCCTGATGGAGGTCTGTGGCATCACCCTGATGGGAGGTCTGTGGCATCATCACCCTGATGGAGGTCTGTGGCATCATCACCCTGATGGAGGTCTGTGGCATCACCCTGATGGCAGGTCTGTGGCATCACCCTGATGGAGGTCTGTGGCATCACCCTGATGGAGGTCTGTGGCATCATCACCCTGATGGAGGTCTGTGGCATCACCCTGATGGCAGGTCTGTGGCATCACCCTGATGGTGTGGCATCACCCTGATGGAGGTCTGTGGCATCACCCTGATGGTGTGGCATCACCCTGATGGAGGTCTGTGGCATCACCCTGATGGAGGTCTGTGGCATCACCCTGATGGAGGTCTGTGGCATCACCCTGATGGAGGTCTGTGGCATCACCCTGATGGAGGTCTGTGGCATCACCCTGATGGAGGTCTGTGGCATCACCCTGATGGAGGTCTGTGGCATCACCCTGATGGGAGGTCTGTGGCATCATCACCCTGATGGGAGGTCTGTGGCATCACCCTGATGGAGGTCTGTGGCATCACCCTGATGGAGGTCTGTGGCATCACCCTGATGGAGGTCTGTGGCATCACCCTGATGGAGGTGTGTGGCATCACCCTGATGGGAGGTCTGTGTGGCATCACCCTGATGGGTGGTCTGTGGCATCACCCTGATGGGAGGTCTGTGGCATCACCCTGATGGAGGTCTGTGGCATCACCCTGATGGAGGTCTGTGGCATCACCCTGATGGGAGGTCTGTGGCATCACCCTGATGGAGGTCTGTGGCATCACCCTGATGGAGGTCTGTGGCATCACCCTGATGGGAGGTCGGTGGCATCACCCTGATGGAGGTCTGTGGCATCACCCTGATGGGAGGTCGGTGTGTACATCTGATAGGTCGGTGTGTACATCTGATAGGTCGGTGTGTACATCTGATAGGTCGGTGTGTACATCTGATAGGTCGGTGTGTACATCTGATAGGTCGGTGTGTACATCTGATAGGTCTGTGTGTACATCTGATGGGAGGTTGATGTGTACATCTGATGGGAGGTCGATGTGTACATCTGATAGGAGGTCGATGTGTACATCTGATGGGAGGTCTGTGTGTACATCTGATGGGAGGTCTGTGTGTACATCTGATAGGAGGTCGATGTGTACATCTGATAGGAGGTCGATGTGTACATCTGATAGGTCGGTGTGTACATCTGATAGGAGGTCGATGTGTACATCTGATAGGAGGTTGATGTGTACATCTGATAGGTCGGTGTGTACATCTGATGGGAGGTTGGTGTGTACATCTGATAGGTCGGTGTGTACATCTGATAGGAGGTCGGTGTGTACATCTGATAGAAGGTTTATGTGTACATCTGATAGGTCGGTGTGTACATCTGATAGGTCGGTGTGTACATCTGATAGAAGGTCGATGTGTACATCTGATAGGAGGTTGGTGTGTACATTTGATAGGTTGGTGTGTACATCTGATGGGAGGTCGGTGTGTACATCTGATAGAAGGTCGATGTGTACATCTGATAGGAGGTTGGTGTGTACATTTGATAGGTTGGTGTGTACATCTGATGGAGGTTGGTGTGTACATCTGATAGGTTGGTGTGTACATCTGATGGGAGGTTGGTGTGTACATCTGATAGGTTGGTGTGTACATCTGATAGGTCGGTGTGTACATCTGATAAGAGGTCGATGTGTACATCTGATAGGTCGGTGTGTACATCTGATAGGAGGTCGGTGTGTACATCTGATGGGAGGTCGGTGTGTACATCTGATAGGTCGGTGTGTACATCTGATAGGAGGTTGGTGTGTACATCTGATGGGAGGTCTGTGTGTACATCTGATGGGAGGTCTGTGTGTACATCTGATGGGAGGTCGGTGTGTACATCTGATAGGAGGTCGATGTGTACATCTGATGGGAGGTCGATGTGTACATCTGATAGAAGGTTGATGTGTACATCTGATGGGAGGTCGGTGTGTACATCTGATAGGTTGGTGTGTACATCTGATAGGTCGGTGTGTACATCTGATAGAAGGTTGATGTGTACATCTGATGGGAGGTTGGTGTGTACATCTGATAGGAGGTCGATGTGTACATTTGATAGAAGGTCGGTGTGTACATCATCATTACCAGCTTCTGCACTGGGGGCGACTCCAGCAATATATTTCTTCCATGGCATCTTAGGCTATAAGTATTACTTGTTATTGTGTTGTTTTGTTTCTTTGCCTTTCTATCTTTTCTCCCATCCCCCAATTTAATCGTTATGCCAATTCCCTTCTGGTCATTGCACTGCCCTACTGACGATCTGGGGAGGGTGTAGACTAACACATGCCTCCTCCGATACATGTGAAGTCACCAGCCGCTTCTTTTTATCCGACAGTGAGTCAGAGTTTCACTGGGAGAACGTAACACGTGCAGAGGTTCACACTAGGTTCTCCCTCAGATCCCTTCCCTGCTAAACGGCGCCCCGATCGACCAGTAGGAGTCGCTGTTGCAGCGACCAGGACTCATAGCCCACCGGCTTCCCACCCGCGGACACTGCCAATTGTGTTCGTAGGGACGACTGACCAAGTCGGAGGTACCGCTGACAGTGGGAATCGAAGGCCAAGAACCCACCACAACCCCCACAGTACCCCAAAGTGTTCCAAAGGTCCCAGTGCCATCCCAGACCACCCACAATGCCACCCCCCCCTCCCCGGCACAGCCACAGGCCATGGAGCATACAACCAGCCACCCCTCTGCAGAATCCGAAAGCAAAAACATAGAACCCACTGATCCCCCGCAATGGCAAGGCCACCAGGACCAGAGGCAACAAAGCAGCCCACAGAAACGACCCCCCCACCACCACGCACAATGACAGGCACAAACAATCCAAGTACACTCAAACGACCCGCCCCCCCCCCCCCCCCCCCCCCCCCCCCAACCACGACACGCCCCACCAGAAACTGCATCCCAGATGAAGATACAACAAAGACCAATGTGCAATGACACCTGAAAATCTGACCCCAAAGGGGCCCACACACCCCCAAGCAACACTGCATACAATGGACAGGAAGAAATAATGCAGTAAAATAGCTCTCATTTACAGTACAATAATACAATAAGTCTTCAAATGTTATCCATATTACTGCCATTATTGTATTTTACTGCCATTATTTATTATTCATACTTACTATGTACCACTGTTCTCGTTTACCTCTATATTTACATTCACTCACATTTTTAGCTACCGTCTACATTGTATATAGTCCTGTTGTATACTTGTCCATATGTTCATTTATGTTTATAGTGTACTATATGTTACTTTATGTTTATATTAGATCTTGTTTTTTATATACACCATGGGAAGGGGGAAACGCAATTTCGTGTCTCTGTATGTCTTGCACATTACAAACGGTGACAATAAAGCTGACTTTGACTTGACTTTGATAAGACAATAAAGATATTAATTAATTAAAAAGGTTTTGAGCTGTTTTTTAAAAGTGTCAACCGAGTCTGCTGTCCTAATGACCTGCGGGAGAGTGTTCCAAAGTTTTGGGGCGTAGTAGCTGAAAGCACTCTCACCGCTTTCTTTTCTTTTTAGTTTTTTACAATGGGTACATTAACTCAATCAGCGCCGCAGCGATATGCGTGATATAGGTCTAGAATGCCATCGCTGTAAGTCACTGGGGAGACTTGGGAACTTGCGAGTGCTTAAAATATATGAAATATTATAGCTATGGATCTAATACACCCGTCGATTGTCAGTGAGTTGCTTCCAGTCAACATGCACAAAACAGATTGTTTTTTCATCCGTACATTTCCGTTTTATACCGTGGTGAATAAGAGTATATTTCCAGAGCATTCCGTCTAATCTCAAGAAACTCGAGCAAACGGCGCTTCAATGTATTTCCTTAGAAATCGTGCCATTTGTCAAATGTAATCTACCTACCTCAGTTGTGAAAAAGAAAATCCAAACTTCAAATAACCACACTTTCAACCGTTGTCGGCTTGCCATTGCCCGATTGCTTTGTTGTTGAATCAAGTCTTTTTTTCTTTTTCTTTTTTTTTACCGAAATGTGGCACAGACGGATCTCACGTGAATCGGTACTCGGTAGTTCAGCCAACGGCAGAAACACACACACACACACACACACTCCGATGGTGGCGAAAGAAATATCGGATTAACCCAAGATTCGTAACATAAGAGTCCTTACCTGGGGAGCTCCAGTAGCTCACCGCGTATCTCGGCGCTATTTCGGCGTCGGGGACAACCGTGCTCGTCACGGATCTGGGGTACACGAGTTCGACTCCCGGACTCGCCGTATTTTCTCAGAGTGTCTTTCCCCGATCTATATCCCATTCAACCCGTTTCTGTCGGTCATGCTTGACCAGAAAAAGCGATAAACGCTGAAAAGAACCAGCTGACTGGTCAAAGTAAAAAAAAAAAAAAAGTAAAAAAAAAAAAGAGTCCTTACCTGGTCTTTGATGTCCTGCAAAAAGATTAATCCAATTCCTGATCGCCATTCCAAATATTGATCGCGTTTATTGAGCCAACGTTATATGTCCGAAAGGCATAATCCACGCTGCTCCCAGTCTCCCCAGTCCATGTGTTATAAACGTTACTATTGCCCCGAGAAGGAAAACCTGGACCGGACTTGTTAGATCAGCGTACAGCCCAAGGGGGAGGGATTTCAATGATGTGCAATACCGGCTGGAAGGCGTAGGCGGCGGTATTTGCCCTTTGCGAGCTCAGACCCATTCCCAATGATAACATCAGGCTGGATGGATGAAAAATGTATGGATAGCTAATAAAAGAAATAACGATTAAAACCCGAGATTTATCGTGATTGGCGCTCAACGCAGACAAGTTAACCCGACTTTTTCCGTGATTGGCGCTGAATGAGTTAAGGATCGGCTGTGGTCGATCTAAGAGCTCGAGTTGGCACATAAAATGACAGGAAGTCAGTAATGTATGAAGGTGCTAAACCAGTTATGGATTTGTATATAAGTAAAATAACTTTCAAATGCTAAAGGATACAGGTAGCTAAAACAGGTGTAATAATGCTCTCTTTCTTGTTTTTGTTAAAAGTCTAGCAGCCGAGTTTTGGATTAACTGTAGTTTCTCTATAGATTTTAGGGAGACCAGTTAAAAGAGCATTACAATAATCTAATCATATTTATTTTTTATCAACTTTTTTCTCCCATTTTCTATTTTTCTCCCATCCCAATTTTTGTATCGTCCAACTCTACCCTCCCCTGTCTCGAACGCTGTTAGGCCATGCCTCCCACAAGCCGGCTGCAATGTGGACGAAGCCTTACATCACGTGTCCCCTCCGGTACTCGAGGAAGCAGCCGTCACATCTTTTCACCTGCACAGCGCAATCTCTCAGCGGCGGGGGTCTGCGTGGGAGGGACACGCCGCCCCCGTCGCTTCCTGATAATTTTTTTATTTTTTAAGACTTTGGTTGCCACTTGTTAACGTGGTAAAACCCTGTTGAATGCCACCACCCACTTCAATGATAGCGTTGTGAACGCATAATCTCTGTCTTAAATTATGGCTATGTGTCTAATCTGCCCGTCGTTTATCAATGACTTGTTTGCAGTCAACATTGTCGAGACATAGAAGCGATCTGAAAAAATATATATTCTCTCATTTCCTGATCAGCGCACACACACAGACACACACACACACACACATAGGGCACACGCTGATATGTCAAAACGGATCCGATTACCCCAAGACTGGTAAAATAAATTGCTTACCTCAGATCAGATGTTATCCAAAAAGATTATTCCAATTCCTGATCGCCATTCCAAATATCGATCGCGTTTATTGATTCAGCGTTGGGTACTGTAAATATGTATTCCACGCGTTTTCCGGCTCGGCGAATCACTTGGGTCTCTTCAGATGCCTCGCCGGAGAAGTAACATGAGGAGGCTGGACCCCCCCCCCATCAGTCTAAACCAATGGGGTGCAGTTACACAGGGAGAGACGATAGGGGGCGGTATTTTCCCAATTGAGCTCAGAGAGAGTCTGCAACACTAGCGTGAGGCTCGATTGATGAAATATGAATTAAAATCGCTAATAAAAAAAAATACGACAAACAAACGCTATATGTCATTGGTGGCACTCAACTGGCGGCATGAACTAACGACAAATCGCGTCCGTGGCACTCAAAGTGTTAATACCCTATTCAATGTCAGGGAGCTGTATGTTGCCTGTAAAAGACATACTGGGATTCCGAAGGTGCAGTACCGGCCGCATCCTACCAGACGGCGGTATCGAGCACCCTTTGAACATTGTGTCTTGGGCTGTGCGTCGATTATATGGGTCCGGGCGGACTTTTCTTTGTCGGGCAAGTGGAGCGGTTGTCCCGATCGGATTGAGAAGAATCAAGTACTCCCGATCCGTGTTTTGTGATGGATTATGTTGGCGACACGATGGACATAATTACTTGGAATGGCGATCAGATAATTGGAATATTCTTTTTGGGGCACATCCTAGTCAAGGTAAGGGCTATATGATATCAATCTTGCGTTGATCCGAGCATGCCTTCATTGCGATCCGAAAGTGTTACTGTAACATTACTCCACAACGTATGCCGTTGGTGGTGATCAGAGCATCAAAAAACGACCCCCCCCACCCCCTTTCATGCATTCATGATGGAACATAATACCTATCATATGCATTTGATTTTTTAATTGTAGCGTGTGTAAGGACGAAATGCCAATGCATTTAGTATAATACACGTTGCGTGCTATTACCAGCCTCCCAGGAATTACCCTAGACCGCTCTAAAACCATACTTATATTCACCACGGTATAAAACGGGAACGTATAGATGGAAAATGTATTTCTTTTTTGCATCTTGACCGGAAGAAACTCAAGTGTCAAATGACCATAGTATTGTATCCATAGCTATAATATAGAATATAGTTATAGCTCTACAAACAAGGTGACGGACTCCATTAGTTTAATGCTGGCACTGAATAGATGGGCCCCGGAAACAACGCGGCACCCAAAGTGTTAAGAATCCATAAATAGGCTTCTATAGCTCATCCATAATATCAGGGTCAAAAAACATCCTACAGCGTCTTTTCCAACCCCTCGGTAACTAGAAGTCGCTTTGAGGAATTCAATGTTTTGGAGCAATATTTGGAAATGCTACATCTAGGTCAAAGCTCATTCAAAGTATGAAACTTAAAATATGAAGCATGCAGGCCTATAACATTTTGCTATAGAGAAAGCAATAACTTCAAGTGATATACTAAGTGCAAATTTCTGAATTGTGGGTACATGCTGTATACAATGTTACCACACAGGTAGAGCAAAAGAAATAGTACCAATTATGATCAGCTCAATGTTAAGTATCATCACCACCAGTCTAACGGGTGTCACTAGAGGTGTTGCACCGCATTACTAGTTACCTGAGTGTTTAGCAGTGGAATAGTGATGGAGGCAGCTCCAGCGGTGGCCTGTGGAGAATCCGTGGCCTCTGCGGTGCAGGTCAGCTGGTGTTGGAGCACCTCATCCAGAGTGTTGAACTCCTGGTAGCAGGGGAAGCACATGTACACCGACGACATGCCCGCCTCCATCGCTGCCAGGGTCAAATCCAAACAACACTTGATGTAAAAGGTGACAATGCCCAACTGTTATGAGGCATAGGGCTGCACTTGAAATTTTAAATAAAAAAGTATTATAATTTCGTTTATTTTGTCCGCAGTCATGCCACTGAACTTAGAAGCAGGCCAGGCCAGTGTTTCTAGTTGCGGCGGCGCGATAGTTAGATAACCTAAGTGGGGAACAACCAGGAGATCACTGTGACAGAGTAATGCAGTCTAAACAGTAATACGTCTTTTATTCAACTTCAGCCCGATTTTAAAAAAAAATTGTAATGTCAGATACAAATTGAAATACTCTCTTTCTGAAGAGAGTTCTTGTTAAATCTGACATTACAAAAAACAACAAAATCCATCAAAATCAGTGTTGTTGCTAATCATTGTCACATGCTAGCCTGTAATAATAACGTTTCACTTTTTGTGTTTTTTTTTTTTTTACAATAATGTGTGATGCCCATCACAAACACTGGCATTTAAAGGGTCAAGAGAGAGAGAGAGAGAGAGAGAGAGAGAGAGAGAGAGAGAGAGAGAGAGAGAGAGAGAGAGAGAGAGAGAGAGAGAGAGAGAGAGACAGAGAGACAGAGAGAGAGAGAGAGAGAGAGAGAGAGAGAGATGCCTCTCAATGCCCCTTGCATTGTATGAGAATTGTGTGGAAAAGTTTGCTAGTTCTAGTGCTACCCCTTTGTACATTGTGGCTGTGTCTGACAAAAGTTAACAATAAATAATGTTATTAGGAATACATTTGCCTCCTGCGTGAACTGTGCATAGCTGAATAGACTGTATTTTAACGTCGGTCAT
Source organism: Notolepis coatsorum (assembly GCF_963971535.1). Taxonomy (NCBI): domain Eukaryota; kingdom Metazoa; phylum Chordata; class Actinopteri; order Aulopiformes; family Paralepididae; genus Notolepis; species Notolepis coatsorum. The sequence continues at coordinate 89,798,719 of NC_140183.1, forward strand.
ATGGTGGTACTTGGAGAGCCAGCTACGTTCTCAGGTGGTACTTGGTGTAAAAAGGTTGAGAACCACTGGCCTAACTCATTCAGCATGGAAAGAGACCTAAAGAAAATTACTAGTCACAACCTTACTCCTTGGTTCACCAACCACTACACATCGCTCTCCATCTAACAAACAAACCTGCACCCTTTAGCTGTATTAAAAACAATACTCATTTAAATGTTGTGTAGATGCATACACAACAGTGCATTGCATTTGAATAAGGTTAAGGTGTGAACATTGCCCTCTCCTGATGAAAATGAGCATCTGCATGCAACGTCATCATGGAATGAATTCAGGATCATAAATTCCAGATTAGCAAGATGACTCACCGTGGGTGAGCCTAGGCTAATTGTTATTTTGCCCATGAATGTGTTTGATTGATTGAAAACTTTAATTAACAGATTGCAGAATGGGTACAGTACAGTACAACTCAATACACACAATTGTTAAGGGGATACAGACCAGAGAAAGACTTTAGTCTTGTTTACAACAGGGTCCCCCATTTTCAATTCATAATGTGTCTCCTCTTGCAGTCTGTCTGTGTGCCATTTCACGGGCCAATGTGAGGTTTAGTTGTAGCATCAATTAGATACCACAAACTGGACCCATAGGAAGTGCAGAGCCAATTAACCAGAAAACTATTTAGATTTATTATGAACATAAACTCACACATTTCCCAAAGGTTTATTTAGTTTGAAAGTTACAGAGTTAATAAGAATGTCCTCCAGTCATGTAATCGAAGGACTGAATCCTTGTGTTAATTACAGCTAAATTAAATGATGTAGATGAATAAATAGCAATAGGGACTGATATTTCTTCATCTCCATCATTTCACTGAGCTTTATTTAACACAGGGATTCAGTGTCATCTGATGGCATATTCAAACTCATTAACTCACCAATAACAGTTTATGTGTTATTGAAATTTGATAAAAAAATGGGTTTAATGGTTAAGTGCCCCTTTATTAGGAGAGCGAGAGAGAATTGGATGTCAATCTCCGAAATAAAGTATAGATGAGGCTCACTTCATGAAAGTGCAGATTGGAAGTTATGGGATGTGACAGGCTAAGTATGACATAATATCACTCATGCTCTGTTGGTGCAGACTCAGGGGTTGGAGAGAAGGGCATGCAGTGTCAGGGCACAGATGGCCAGTTACAGACCATCATTGGTCCCGATCTAAAAATGTAGGGACATTCAGATCACAAATGTAATGAAGTCTGCTGCTAGTGTCCAGCTCCTTTTTTCTACTAATGCTAACATTACTAATTTATCTATCTGGTAAACAAGAATACCCTGAAGACTCTGACAGGAGCAGGAGCACTCATTCAAGAGTACTACGCCTATGCTTGCACCTCATGGTACCAAAGCACCTCAAAAGGCGCTAAAAACATTACAAACATCACAAAACAAACTGGTCAGACTACTACTTGACCTTACCCCTAGAACCCACCTCACCCCTGCCCATTTTGACAACCTAGGATGGCTTAGAGTAGACGACAGAGTACAGCAACTTGCAATGGGCCTGGTCTACAAGATACACTATACGACTAAGGTACCCATGTACATGTCAAAATACTTCCCAAAGGTCAGTAAATACCACAACCACAACACCAGAGGAAGCTCAACAAATCGTTTATGTCGCAAATGTAACAGTACTATATACCTGTATGTCATGTATGTTGTGTATGTCATAAATGTCACTATGCATTGAAAATGGGGGACCCTGGCCTGATGTAAACAAGACAAACATCTTTCTCTGGTCTGCATCCCCTTAACAATTGTGTGTATTGAGCTGTACTGTACTGTACCCATTCTGCAATCTGTTCAGTCAAGTTTTCATTCATTCATGGTGACATGATCCATTCTGAAATTCTGATCAGAGATAAAGACTAACCTAAAGTTAGACAACTGTAATTTTCTCTAAACATCAGCATGATACAGCTGGTGATGCCTGTGTGGATGGCTTACTATTATTGAGTGAATGGATGAATGAATGAAAACTTTATTGAACAGATTGCAGAATGGGTACAATACACAGTACGGCTCAATACACACAAGTGTTAAGATGCAGATTTACACCAGGGTCCCCCATTTTCAATTCATAGTGAGGCATAGTGAGGCATTTTTATTTCGCTTCTGTTCAAAGAAGGCAGGAGGCTTGTTATTATTATACCAATAATCATTATGATCAGTCGTGGTGTTGTTGAAGCTTGAAGAAGCTAGCTCACTTGGCAGCTCTTGCAGTGTGACCACTTCGAGGTACTGCAGGCTGAAGTTAAACTGCTACCGTTAGCGCTTTAGCAGCAGCTAGCATGCTAAGCAGCTCGACATGCAGAGTGCAAGCTAGCAACATGGCCATCTTAGTGACACTATGGCTAACGTTTTACTAGCTCGGTAGCTACCTAGCTAGTCGAGTAACGTATGTGATCTTCGACTATTAACGTGGGTAAGTCGCAACGAACATCAGCTAGCGTGTAAAGCAGTCCGTCATTGAAGCGATGCTGTTTACTTTCTTGTAACCAGGAGGAGAAGGAGAAGGAGAAGAAGAAGCGAGCGAAGAAGAAGGGCGGCGGGATACGCTTCTTCGGTGGTATAATGGCGGCGACCGATTTAACGTGAATGTTACTTGTCTCCCCCCGTTGAACGCCCCCATATACAAAAAAAATGCATCGCGTGATGTTTCTATAGAAAAAAAGTCACATTAACATAATAATACTTAAAATAAAGTCAACACACAACTCACCGAACTCGGAGGTTTCTTATCAAACAAGGAAACAGAACGGCCGCGTTTTTCTTTCTGCATGTAAAGAAGGGTTGATCTGATAGGCTGTCTCTGTCTGTCACTCCACACGCCAATAGTGTTGGACTACACACAGAGCGGACCGTGGGTCCTGCAGAGCGCCTCTGCAGGCAGGACCAGGGCAGGACAGTGTGACAGACCTGCTGGTGATATGGTCAATTAATAAACTGTTGATGAGAATGCTGGTTCAAGTTGCATATACTTTTTGATGAAGAAGACAGGGTCAAGGAAGATCCCTGGTAGAAGTTTTTATTCTATACTTTTTAGCTGATTTTAAATCAATTTATCAATTGATTGATTGAAAACTTTATTAACAGATTGTAGAATGGGTACAGTACAGTACAGCTCAATACACACAATTGTTAAGGGGATGCAGACCAGAGAAAGACTTTCGTCTTGTTTCCATCAGGGTCCCCCATTTTCAATTAATTGATTGATTGATTGATTGATTGATTGATTGAAAAGTTTATTAACAGATTGCAGAATGGGTACAGTACAGTACAGCTCAATACATACAATTGTTAAGGGGATGCAGACCGGAGAAAGGCTTTCGTCTTGTTTACATCAGGGTCCCCCATTTTCAATTCATCATAACATATATGACACACATGACATACAGATAGACAGTACTGCTACATCTATACATTTATGACATACCAGATTTGCAAAAACAGTACTGTTTGTAACATAACATGACATACAGATAGACAGTACTGCTACATCTATACATTTATGACATACCAATCAATCAATAGGAAAGATGAGATCAAATAAACTATATAAAACTGTGTGTGTGTGCGTGTGAGTGTGTGTGTGTGTGTAGCATTGCCTAGCCTACAAGCTGTTTCTATTTGTGCTAAAAACATAGGTAGACCAATGGTCTGGCAATTTCTGAATATGGGGACAAAATAGCTTCAAGAAAAAGTTATTTATAGGTCTACATTTGGTCACATGCCCCCACAATAACTTTGTTGATTGATTGATTGATTGATTGATTGATTGATTGATTGATTGATTGATTGATTGATTGATTGAAAATTGTATTAACAGATTGCAGAATGGGTACAATACAGTACGGCTCAATACACACAATTGTTAAGGGGATGCAGACCAGAGAAAGACTTTCGTCTTGTTTACATCAGGGTCCCCCATTTTCAATTCATCTTTGAAATGCAGGATCCAACAGCATCAACACACTCTTCATATCTGATAACCTCGTTTGAGATTCTCAGGCAAGTCCTAAATGTAGACTCTTCAGTAATTTACAGTGCAGAATATGATAACTCTGATTAGTGACTATGGTAAATTACATTTGGTTGGAGCTAGGATATCAGCCAAAAGGTATAGCTTTCAAACCACTTTCCTCTTCTTATATGTGGTTAGCCTACTTTTTCAACTGGCTCCTCTAGGTTGTATTTGCCATGATAACACCTATTGCTGAAGTGGTCCTGAGTGTAGAACATGAAGGCTGGTAGTGAGGGCTGTATGGTTTGGTTTGGTACACTACAATAGTTTACTTCTATAGCTACTGCTATAGGATATACTGCTATATCCCTAGTGTAAACAGTTGAAGAAATTAAAGATCAGGAATGTAGGTGAATTTTAAAGTAAATATACAAATACAGGAAATGTTGAATATGGAAATAGTGTAGTGCAAATACCCTGACGTGCAAGTGAGTTGATGTGCAATTGAATGTTGTGCAAATTAATATGGATGTATCATGCAGTCAGTGAGTAGAGTACAGGTACTAGACAGAGTCCTCATTTAGGATCTGGATGGCTTGGGGCTAGTAGCTTCTCCTGAGCCTCTCTCTCTGTTTGGACTCTCAGTAGCGATTGCCTGACTTGAGCAGAGAGAAGAGTCTGTTGTTTGGATGCCTGTGATCAGGGGCATAATTTCTTTGCACTAATTTGGGAGGAAATTCCAGCTTGCTGATTGGATATTGTAGATAATAGGATAGCTTGCTGATAGGTTCTTGATGTAGCTGTCAACCTACACTTTCGCAACAGATAAAATGGCTCTGTTTTGAAAGACCGCAATGTTGTGAATTATAATCCTAATACTACAGTTTTCACTTTTTTTATTCTTTTGTAGGGACAATTCGTGTTTCCGTGGCTTTGGTAGGGACACGTCCCTAGCGTCCCTATATAAAACTACGCCTATGTCTGGTATCCTTTATGATGCTCTTGGCCCCTCCAGCACTGCCTAGATCTCTACTTAGATCTAGGTCCTGCAGGTTGGGGCATTGGCCTCCGGTGGTACACTCAGCTGACCGTACCACTCTCTGCCTTATGTAGTCAATGAGGTACATATAGGTACACAGGTAATAATAATTATAATAATAATAACTTTATGGGCGGCTAAGTGGCGCAGTGGGCAAGGCGCTCGCCACTAACGCAGGAGATGCTGGGTTCGAGCCCAGCTCTCTGCGTTGCTACCGGCTTGGCTGGTCGTTCATACTAACACAATTGGCAGTGTTAGGGGTGGGAAAGCCGGTGGGTGGGGATTGGACGTTGTGGACAGCGACTCCTACAGGTCGGTTGGTGCGCCTGTACAGCAGAATCAGGAAGTATATCAGGGGCAGCGTGAGCCTCCCACGCGTTACTCCTCGCCACTGAGAGATTGCGCTGTTCAGGTGAAAAGATGCAACGGCTGCCTCCTCGAGTACCGGAGGGGACACGTGATGCAAGGCTTGGTCCTCACTGCAGTCGACCAGTGGGAGGCATGGTCTAGCAACGTTCGAGACAGGGGAGGGGAGAATTGGCAAGGCAAAATTGGGATGGGAGAAAAATAAGGAGAAAAAGTGGATAAAAAAATAATAATAACTTTATTTGTATAGTATATAAAGTGGGATAAAATAATGTAGATATATTAATCAAATCATATCAGAACCTGACGTTCCATTAGGCTTCTGTAATCTGTTACAAAACATGATAAAGGTCAGCGTATGCACCCAGTGGATAGTGGGGCGTAGAAATAAAAGTAAAAAGAAGTAAAATAATAGCAAGGGTAAAATGAGCAGACATATAAAATCACAGTTTTTCTCATTATGATCTAACATCCCAACAGGCCACCTTGTTTATGGTTTGATTCAGTTTTAGTAGAATAGAAAAGACATGAATGATGAAATGAGCACATAAAGTGCAGACATACTATAGAATCACAGTTTTTTACAGTGCAATAAAATAGTTCTGGATTACTGTTTAACAGTTAAAAGTCGTCTTTACCAGGTGTAACAGAGGTACATCTATTACACGTATTAGTGTGTGTAACGGGGAAGCCCGTGGGTATGTCCACAGTCACGGAAACAGGTGTGTTGACGAGTGACTGTGGCAGTGCGGGCTGGTAAGTTAAACTCACTTCCCCATAACAGGGTTAACAGACGCATAGGTACGGTAGTTAGGAGTGAATTCACTTCTTAGTGCAGCGGCCTGTGTCGTCGCCCGCGGACGCGGGAGCCCCCTGTTCGACTCCCCCTCGGGACATTCTCATTTAACTTCAAACACAACGCAGACCCAGTATGATCCGTCACATGTGCAAGAAAATACAATGGGATATGGGTTAGGAAATCTCCTAATTTAGGACTGCTGACTGGTGGCCTGAACGCAGTGCAGCCTTGGGTATTCCATAGTCACCAAAGAGAGAGGTGATTCTATGGTATCAACAGAAAAAATGCACGTTTATATTTTTATAGCAGGGAAGGGGGAATATGGGGAGCACTGTCCTGTCAACTTGTGACACATTCTCAAATAGTTTCCCAGCCTGTTGTCCAGATGCGTGAGGGTCAGGGGTGTAAAGTACTTGAGTAATTGTAATTTTGTATACATGTACTTTTACTCAATTACATTTCAGAGAAAAAAAACATACTTTTAAAATTTAAAATGCACTGGGCGGCTACGTGGCGCAGTGGGCAAGGCGCTCGCAATGAATGCTGGAGACTAGGCTCGAACAGGATGCCTCCTGTTCGAGCCCCGCTCTCCACATTGCTTTCAGTTTAGCTGGTCGTCCACAGTAATACACATTGGGCGTATTACGGGGAGGGAAACTGAAGGGTGGGGATCGGGAGTTGTGGACAGCGACTCCTACAGGTCGGTTGGTGCGCCTGCGCAGTAGAATCAAGAAGCGACGGGAGCGGGGCCCCTCCAAAGCCCAGACCCCCGACGCTGAAAGATCGAGCCGCGCAGATGCGACGGCTGTTACCTCGAGTATCGGAGGGGACTCGTGCTATGTATGACTTAGTCCACATTGCAGCCGGCTTGTGGGAGGCAAGAAACAACGTTCGAAAGACAGGGGAGGGTTGAATTGGACGATATGAAATTGGAATGGGAGGGCGGCTATGTGGCGTAGTGGGCAAGGCGCTCGCCACGAATGCAGCGCTCCACATTGCTTTCAGTTTAGCTGGTCGTTCATACTAATACACATTGGCCGTATTAGGGGGTGGGAAACTGATGGGTGGGGATCGGGCGTTGTGGACAGCGACTCCTACAGGTCGGTTGGTGCGCCTGCGCAGTAGAATCAGGAAGTGTCGGGGGCAGCGTGAGCCTCCCACGCGTTACTCCTCGCCACTGAGAGATCGAGCTGCGCAGGTGAAAAGATGCGACTGCTGTTACCTCAAGTACCGGAGGGGACTTGTGCTATGACTTAGTCCACATTGCAGCCGGCTTGTGGGAGGCAAGAAACAGCGTTCGTGACAGGGGAGGGTTGAATTGGATGATACGAAATTGGGATGGGAGAAAATATAGAAAATGGGAGAAAAAGCGGATAAAAAAATAAATGAAATTGGGATGGGAGAAAAATTGAAAATGGGAGAAAAAGTGGATAAAAAAAATAAATAAAAAATTTAAAATGCAGACCTACTAGTACAAATCTCGCAGGTCCAACCATTTTAATTAGTATATTTGTTTATCTGGCCGAACTAACGATATTAATCCTGCGGCCGCACTTTATTTAAAAACAACCAATCAAATCCCCATCAATGGAAAATTAACCCGCCCATACACATGCTGATTGGTCCTTGTGCAAGACTAGAAAGCGGGGATCTTTGATTAAACACCTGCTATCAGAAGAATAGACAGTCATAAAAAAGGTTTTTACTTTTACTTTTTAGTACTTAAGTACATTTAAAAGTAGAAACTTTTTGACTTGTGTGTTTTTAGCCAGATACTCTGACTTTTACTTGAGTAAGATTTTGAGACGGTACCCATACTTTCACTTAAGTATAATTTCTGGGTACTTTTTACACCCCTGGTGAGGGTGGTGTGCAGAACACAGGCGATGGCATCATCCGTGGTTCTATTGGGGTGGTAGGTAAACTACAGTGGGCCTAGGGTGCTGGGAAGTGATGGTAAACCCTCAAAAGAAGATGTGAAGAATCTTGTGGTATCAATGGGTTGCTAACCTAATGTGTCCAAATATTAATTGTTCGTTTTATTTCAGTAATTTGTCCTAATGTTTAGAGGCTACGTGGGTCTCTGACCTCAATAACAATTTCTCCAACATGTGTAATTTCAATTCGTAGCACCATCAAATTATTGGAACCTTATCATAGTGATTAATAACAGTTTAGATTGAGCAGGGGCTGTAACTATTGCTTATTCAAATCTGTTTAGCAATGTCATAGAGTATCCATTCATTGAGATTTTAGGCCACCAAGATAGTGACACAATTTGATGAATAGCATCAGTAATCATTCCATAATCTATTTGAATCATAAGGTGAAGGTGTGTTATTACAGTCGTGACTGCTTGTACTTGGGACACACACTTGTGGTAATATTAAAATCTTTCAACATTGAAATCTTCCACAACATTAAAATCTTCCACATTGATGGATGGCAATTTGTCACTTTGCTGGTGGCCCAAGGCGAGACTGATGCAATCCAGAGAGGGAGTTCTCTATAGCTCACGGTATAACCTCGGAGAATGTCACAGCCAAATAGGTCTAACCTATATAGTAATACCAAGACCGTCGGGAATCATCAGCCAGCTAGGCCTACCAATATGTAGTGGAGTATTTGGCTTAAGAAGTACACTACTTGACTACTACATGGCCAAAAGTATGCAGACACCTATTGGAATTAGCGGATTCAGCTATTTCAGCCACATCCATTGCTGACAGGTGTATAAAATCAAGCACACAGCAATGCAATATCCATAAGCAAACACTGGCAGTAGAATGGGCCATACTGGAGAGCTCATTGACTTTCAATATGGCACCGTCATAGGATGCCGCTCCCGGATGGTCACCCCTAAGTGCTGTTATTGTCAATTGGAAACATCTAGGAGTATCAACTCGACATGACAATGCCCCCCCCCCCCCCCCCCCCCATGCACAGAGTGAGATAATACAGAAATGGTTTGTCAACATCTGTGTGGCAGAACTTGACTGGCCTGCACAGAGCTCTGACCTCAACCCCCTCAAACACCTTTGGGATGAATTGGAACGCCGAATGCAAACCAGTGCCCAATCTCAGTAGTGCTCTTGTGGCTGATTGGAATCAAATTCCTGCAGCAATGTTGCAACATAGGGAGGCCATCGCAGAAGAGTGCAGGCTGTTATATAGGGGGTCCGTTGAAGTTGGCACTGCTGTTTGAGGGCCATTATGAGCCACGTAATACAGTTGTAGTGTGTAAATCCTATTATTTATACTTATAGGCATGTTAGACTTTCTTTTGGCAATGGGATTGGATTTCTTCATTGAGCGCTTATCCTTATCATTAGGGCACAAGTATCTTGTATTGTATTATTTTATTATACCAAATATACCAACTATATTAATGCCCATGATTTTGATACGAGATGTTCGATGAGCAGGTGTCCATATACCTTTGGCCATGTATATCATAGATGACCTCCTCAGTACTCATTCATGTTCCCACACACACGTTCCCACACACACACACACAAACACACACATTTACAGATCTTTATTACACCTATAACAATGATTGAAATAACCCTTCTGTTTTAACGACCAGCTGAAGTGTCCAGATTTTGCCCCGCCAAGCATTCTCTTCGGAGGGATCAGGGGGAAATAATAGATTCCACTCCTTTCCCAGAATCACACAGTGCCTCTATGAGCAGCTCCTCCAGACCATTTAAACTGACTCCTAATGGTATTAAAGCTCTTTTACAATACTGAACTCTCACCATGAAAGCATTATGGGACACCATCGATGACATACTCAATAAGAGAAGGCTAAATAAATACCTCCCTTGCCAATTTAAAGTTGATGGATCTTCTGATCCAATCACATTAGCCCACACATTAATTTATTTTTCACAGAAACTGGATTCAGCCATACCAGTAATTAATGAATGTCCAATCCAATATATGAATACTACCTTTCCACAAAACTTTCAACTTACCCCAGCCTCTTGTAATGAAGTACAAACTATATTAATGTCTCTGAAAGATTATGCACTGCATTGCTAGTCCTCAAACTCATGTCTTCAAAATAAATGACTAATGAGTATATTTAGTATGTTGAGATCAATAAATTACCACTGAACATAAAAAGACAAATGTTCTAATATTGTTGTGTCTAATTCTAATTGGCTTCGTATGTCAAATGCCAATGTGAAACAATATGTTTTAACGTCCGTCTGTCTATCTGCATATTTGTACTATTATCAATGAAATGTAAGGTGTGCCCATATCAGGGAGCCACTTGACAGGCAGAGCAGGGCGTCTCGGTCTCTCCTGCATAATTATCTACGCATTTCTTTGTATTGTTATTGTTGTTTTCTTATTTTACAGTATATGCAAATAAACGGAACTCCGAACTGTACTGAACTGAACCAGCCAGAGGGGCCAAGGCTACAGTAAATTGTGCAAGCTGCCTGGCACACCGTCGAATGACATTATTCAACCATGACATATCCTATCAGCACAGCGTGAAGGACAGGGCAGACATGTTTTGCATTGAGTGATGTGCGTAGTCAGAGACCGGGGGAGAGGAGGGTCTGTGCGCTGCCACACCATCATGCTGTATCGACTTCACACCAACCACCCATCCTCTGTCTCTCTCTCTGTCTCTCTCTCTCTCTGCTGGTCAGAGGTTCATATCCATAAATGTTGTTTTAATGGAAAAGTGATTTAACACCAATATGCTATGATTATGATATATCCATGCTGGCTGACATAACCAATATTGAATATGAAAATAGATATTGATTCAGTCTAGTCTTCCCAACAGTTTTTGTACAATTGAGAACAAAATAAACTGCTGACTCCCTGTCCTTAATATTCAGCACCTAGTAAAGACATAAGTAAAGACTAACCTTAAATGTATAGCTCTTTATACCTGAATTATTGGCAGAACATTCATGAAAAACAGAGGAGGTATTCAGTCACAACTTTTTCACAATGGAGAGAGAACAGAAACCAGTAATGACTGTAATTAATTATGCGCAGAAAACAATACACAGCACTCACCCAGCTGCTATGATTAGAACATTAGTTAGACAATGTGAAAGTAGTGATTCATAAAAAATCACAAAGTATCACAGTGAGCAGTTTACATTAAACACTTTTGTAAAAAAAGAAAAAAAGAAAAAAAAAACACATTCTTTGAAATTACCATACAATCTGAATAAAATATTTAAGTCTATCGTTCTGGATGAATCCAGAGAGTTTTTTGAGGGTTCAAACCAGGACTTAGTGGTTAATTCAGTTGAGCTGGACCGGAGGTGCTGGGCTTAACGTTAATCAAGAACTTTCAGTAAATCACCAGGCAGCAGAGGTTCTGCAGGATCTTATAAATATTTTCTAGTGAACATGGAGGGAAGATGAGGGAGGAGAGTTCATGTACACCCTGACACCTCATTAAATCCTGCCCTCCTTCACCATGGTGAACCACAGAATCCTGTCTGATAGAAAGACTTGAGTGAGAGAGATAGAGAGAGAGACAAAACGTAAGGTTATGTATATAACCAAGTTCTATGAATTATGGTGACGCTCAGCATCAGTTGCATATATCTCGCTTCAGTGGATATGCACTGAATAAATTTCAAAATGTACCTTTACATACCAACATCCGTCTGACCACACCCCCATCTGCTGCCTACATAAGCAGGGGTGGGGCCACACACTCATCTCCTTCCCAACAAATTTCACCACAATGAAAGATCAAGGGCCGCAGCGGCGTCCTGATGCTGAGCGTCACCATAATTCATAGAACTTGGTTATATACATAACCTTACGTTCTATTTCATTATGGCTCCGCTCAGCATCAGTTGCATAACAGGAGCTGAGCGGGAGCCAAAGCTCGACAAATGTACCCCGCTGAGGCCCCCCCACAACCATCAGACCGGGGAGGACTGAGCCCCCCGACCCTCCCTAATGGAGGATACCCTCCCTATTGGAGGCTTACGGGAGGGAGACGGATCCGACCGTGCGAAGAGGAACTCAAGCAACTCAACGCACAGGGTGAGCAGACCATGGCTTGACCCCACGACTACGCACACGCACAACCCGCATGCCACCAGGGAACGAACGGAAGGAACAACCCTCGTTACTGCCCCCAAAAATCACGGGGTCAAGAGCAACTCAACCCCGTGGCAAGGCCGTAGCAGTGGAGCGCGAAGGAAGACCCAGACCCACTGAAGGGACTGGATCCCCTGGAAAAAGGGGGCCCGGAGAGGTCAATGACGCCAGGCATCAAGACCCCACCAGGCGGTCACTTAGTGACACCGCCCCCCACATCGCCAGCGTATTCGGACAGGGCCCCTCCAAGAGCGGGCCCTTTCCCCCCAATAGTACACCGCCTGGCACACTGACCCTGTAACACAGGCAGTCAGCATGGCCGTAAAGCACTCAAAAAAGGTTAACCAACGGAAGCAGACAGCGCACCGGGGAAACCAGGCAGCAGGCTGTAGACCTGAGCCTGGAGCACTGCGGACGAGACAGGCGCCAAAGGGGTCAACTGAAAACAGCCCCCCCGGCGGAAGGGGCGTATGCTGGCGTTGTTGAGCACCATGACAAAGCCTCCATCAAAAAAAAACCACCCAGAGCGGTCGAGGCAGAGAAGGCTGACACGATTGGCAGATGTCATGAACGTGCAGGGGCACACTCAACCGGATAACCCGGGAGTTGACTCTGCTCCAACACACCAGGGAATCAACCACCCTCTTGGTACACAGACGGTGGTCGTTCCTTAAACCCCTCAAGAAAAAACTCCAAAACACACCTGCGGGTATACACTGGCTATACCGCAGTAAAAGTGTTTCAGTTTAAAAAAAAAAAGTTATTCCAGGCCTACGGGTCGACGAAACATTACTTCGGACCGGGCCCGGCGGCTCGGGAAGCACACAGGATTACCAGAGGAGGTCCAAAAGACCACCCCAACAGCCCCCTCTTCGCCACGCGTGAGAGAGGAGCGAAAATAATGGAGAACCAGCCCTAAGCGTACTGCACTTGGTATTCCCAGGCAGTCTCCCAACCAGGTACTAACCAGGACCGAACCTGCTTAGCTTCCGAGATCGGACGAGATCGGGCGTGTTCAGGTTGGTATGGCCGTAAGCCATTACAATAGTGCAAGTACAACATGTACCCAACAAAGGGTCTCCATAACGCCTAACCCTGTGACACCCGGGCCGACCCGACATTTTTCCCCCCGAAAAAAGCACAAGTCCCTCAGGGTACCAGAACAGCAGCTCTGCGTCCCCGGCGGACAACGGGTTAACTGACCTGGACCAGCGCGACCAGAACCAGTCCCGTGCCCTAACCACGCCGACATGCCCACTCCAGGAGAGGGGGTAGGTATGCGTGTCGATCTAAAACATGAAAAGAGGGTGCCACCCAGACGGTCCCATTTGTACCGCGCTCAGTGGCCCACCCCAAGGGCGTGAGACCCCTCTACCTATGTTCTGATCTATTTTCCGTTAACATCCCCCAGATATGAATGAGAATTCGTTGAGACAACCTAGTAAACTGGCGCTCGGAAGAGACAAAACTCCATCCCAGTTGCCCTATAAAAACGCTGTTTTAATAACAAGCAACCAAGGCGCACCAGCCTCATGCGTGATTCCCATCAGAAACACCCAGAGCCAGCACTTACATACGCGTCGAGACCCAAACACATCAATGGATAGTCTAACAAGACACCAGACATTGTTCCTCCAAGTCGCCTGGGAGAACGACAAGGAGCCGTCGTGCTTCATGTTCTTTCCTCTTTTTATTTAAAAAAGAAAGAAACACAGACTGACATGAATCCCACGTGACGCGGCTGAGGGTAAAAATTATTTTCATTTTTACATCCCACCACCCTCTCCACAGGGAGGAGACGGGAATCCCCAGAGAGACTTCCCACGCGAGCTGTATAGATTGAAAAGAATATATTGCAACATTGAGCTATGTAACACTTGGGTTAGGGCTCTCCGAGGAGGAGGCACTGAACCAATACACACTCAATAATCGAATTGAATCGAATACACACACAATAGAGCAGAACTCCTTTTTGAAGTTCTACTCACCTTGACAATCTGAGGAGGCTCTGAAACTCTGAGGAGGCTCCCTCACAGGGAAGGAGAGTCCGAACTCACAGAAGGCACTTCTCCCCGAGGAGGAGCTTCATGAGGAAGAGCTCTGACAACTCCCTGAAACAGATCCATAACATGGACCTGAACAACCCACGGAAGTCTTACCAACAGAGACGCGCTCAGTGACGTACTCTATGGCGGGGGAATTTCCGCGGTGCACACGCCCAATCTTCCAGGGCGTGGGACCAGGAAACTCCCCCCCCCCCCTCTTACCCTGTAACGTGCCGAACAGCAACGTGACAGGAACCTTGAAGGACAGGAGGTTTTAACCCCTGACCAATCAGAAAAGGGGAGGAAAGGATTACCAGTTCACCCCTTTACGACCCCTCACCCATGATACGATGTAATGACAAGTAGAGCATGACACAGTCATAGCCTGCTACATGAAGCATCGAACAGCCTCACATAGCTCATGTGATAACCTGCTACCTGAGTTTTACTAAGGAAAAAACACAGAACAGAGAGGGCCCCTTTTAAGAGCCCCGGTCCAGACTTACACATGTGCTTCTGTGGGCCAACCTAACCCAGTTGTAGATCACAAAGACACACACAACCCTTCATCACAACAAAAAATAGCACAGTACACTCCTACTACAGAGGAATGCCGTTTTTCATAACGAGAGAAGACAGAAGTCCTCGATTATGTATTGGCCACAGGCCTTGCTAAGCACACATGATAAGTGACCAAACAATCTTTTCTTTAGGAAAAAATTGTTTCTCAAGCGGAAAGCACAACCCCAGCAATTAAGCTGAGGGATACATCGTATCCCCACAAACACAGTGACACAATATATTGTAAACAACATGTCTGAGAGGAGGGGGGGGGAAGCCCCAGGGAAACCGGGGGGATCACCCCTCCTTCCTTACCCTTGATACGACCAAGTTGAACAGGTAACCCTGTTAATATGTGAACACACTGTTCATTGTCATTACAGGCTGAGAAAAGAATTCATTCCTCAATCACATGTCACTAAGCATAGCTTCATAGGTTAATTAACCCCCTTAGTTGTGAGTTCACGTTACATGAACACACATGTTCTCATCACAACTAACCAGATCATTTTTACACATGTAAACAACAACCCGATTATGGAGAGAGAAGCTATACCAGTGACAAGACAATTCACACACAACACGCGTCGTATCCTCAATATATTGCAGCAACACACGTTTTGAAAAACATCGTTGTTACAAAACATTTAGAAGGGAAGGAAAGAAGAAGTGTTTAAAGTCCGGTCGGGACTCCTACCCCGAGCGCAGGCCGAGAGAACTGCAATCTGGTTAACGGGACACCGAAGCGAACACGGCATCTCCTGTGTTGGCGACGAGGGTAACGTCGCTGCGCCACCCAGCCGCTACGTTTCTCCATGTTGACGCAGTCCTCGCTGGCAGGGCTCCCGGTGTAGGTTCGACTAACATCCTCTGTCAAAGATGACGTCGTAGTCAGAGTGTTTAAGGCATGTTATAGTCATAGCAACGTTCAACAGTGTAGCATTAAGCTAACAGCCGCTCTCGACTGATAGCAACAAGCTAACGTTTCCTAGCCTAGTGACACAACGGGCTAGCGCCGCAGCTAACAGCTGACTGGCTAACAGGTAGGCCACAACTAGCACGCAAGCTAAGCAGCTATCACCTGAACTGTACACAACGACATAACAAGCCACACTTCAGACAGGCCGCCGTCTGAAACCCTCCTCATCCTTTAAGAGAGAAGAGAAAAAGAAATGTCAACACAGTTTACAACGGTGATTTTACCAGACATACGGCGGAGCCAGCACAATTCCCATCTGGGCTGCAGCCGACTTGAACATGGATCTTCCGATAACGAACATCCATGCCCACATTTCCTCGTTTAGGGTGTACTTCCACTCAAGTGAAAGATGGGGCCTGCACGGAACAGAGAAGCATCCGCTTGTCCAGAGAATCCTGGGTTCACCAGGTCCTGGTCGCGGCCCACTAGTTGACCATCATGGGCTTCAGACCAAGATCCTCCGCCGTCGCCTAAGAGGCCGAACAGAGGACCCTAATCTGGGGCCGGCTTTCGTAAAAATTGTCAGCTAGCCCCCATAGCACTAACAGACAACTGGCGCTCGCAAGCAAAACATTACTCACCCAGGCTCGAAAACAACCAGTCCCTCACAACAGACGGTGCCTTCCACAGTCCAGCTGCATGGCCGGAGGGCCAAACCCATCCAGCCTCAGCAAAGGAGGACTGCAGTTGGGGAGTATATCAGCGACGCGAGCCCCTAATACGAAAAAAACCCACCTGAACTGTTGGTGGGTGAGCCTAGTAAAGGATGTCGCATTGTGTTCATCTTCAATGAATGGACCAATGCAATAGTCTACCAAAGAACCTTGAGTCGCACTAGGCTAGATATATTTTCCCCTACTCTTGTGACAATGTTTTCTGATACTCAACATACAAAAGCTGTTACTTGTCCTGTCTCTCTGTAATCCCATCTCCAACACAAAAAGTCTACTCAAGCACACTATTAGGTTGACAGACACTTACATTTTGATGTGCTCTGTAGTATACAATCGCTCATTCTGTCAAACAGAGTAACAAGCACCTGTTTGTTTCTTTTGTGACGTTTTCTTTAATACAGGCAATTATACTTTTGAGTAATCTACATTAACTTACTTGAGGATAATAATAAAACCATATTAATAAAAAGATAATAATAGTGTTCTCTGCCCCCCCTCCAGTGCTGGGCCCTTGGAATCATCCTAACCTCCCCCCCCCCCAGCTACGCCCCTGGCTCTACCTCTGTTGCGCCTTGTAAGTGATGTCAGAACTCTATATGTAGTATGTTTGATACTATGAAAGTTATTGTAGTGTCTTGAAACAATAATCAGATATTTAGCAATGTTATGTTATTGTAAATGTGGAGAAACACGGTGAACATACACATACACCGGTTAACCGGATTGGTCGGTAAATATGAGATTTGCCGCTTTAAAAACATTCAAAGGCCTGATGAAGCTATGAGAGATGAGCATGTTTTACATATCCTTCTCCACATCTCCTGAATTTCCCCAAGGGGATCAATAAAGGAAGATCTTATGCAGGGTTGTTCATAAACCAATCATACCTTAACCTTAACACCATACCGTGCCAGACGAGAAATTCAATGGTGCGAGATCCTAACATGGCCGTGGCGCCTTTTCCTGTCACATTTACCAACCCAACAGGGAATGTAACTGGCTAATCTGCACATTCACAACAGAGTTTGGTGAATGTGAACATTTCCCTGGAAACATGGACAGTTTCCCCACATTTATTGTAACATATATATATCGGCTAAGGCAGTGGTTCCCAAAGTCGGGGTTGCGACCCAAAGGTGGGACGCGAGCAGCCACGGGAGGGCCGCGAGATGATTTCCAAAAAACAAAAAGGACATTTTCTTTTTTTTTCAGGCCACTGAACTTAGAAGCAGGCCAGGACAGTGTTTCTAGTTGTATTCTAAAATTCTATTCTATTGTATTCTAAAATGTGACTATATGGTTTTATATTAACTTAATAAATAAACAAAAACGAAAAATCTACTTATTTCAACGAACATTTCAAACTAAATAACAGATTATGCACATAAAACGCTGAAAACAACCGAAGCAACAATAGTATTTTAATGAGGCTATTATTATTATCATTATTATTTTGTAACAAGTTAGCCCTCTCATAAATAGCACATATAAATGAATAACTAACTTGAACTAACTTAATAGGATTGAAGTGATATTTGGCTAAAAAAATCGGTCGCCTGGAAAAAAAATAAAAAATAAAGCCTGACGATGTGCATTGGGCCGCGGCTCTTTGACGCCTTATTTTCTGGGTCCCGGCCTGAAAAGTTTGGGAACCCCTGGGCTAAGGGACATAATTGTGCACTTAGTGAAGAAAGCACCACATTTTACAAACACACACACACACGCACCCATAGGAGATAAAAGTATTTTCCATCGCTGATTTGACCCAGACTGGTAGACAAGCTGATCGAGCTGGGTCTGAGCTCCGCTCTGAGCGCCTGGATACTGGACTTTCTGAGTGAAAGGCCCCAGGCCGGTCAGGGTGGGGGGTCAGACCTCCAACACCATCACCCTGAGCATCGGGTCCCCCCAGGGCTGTGTTCTGAGCCCCCTGCTGTACTCACTATACACACATGACTGTGTGGCCAAGTTCAGCTCCAACTCCATAGTGAAGTTTGCGGACGACACAGTGGTGGTGGGGCTGATCTCGGACAACGACGAGAACGCCTACCGGGAGGAGGTTGAGGTACTGGAACGCTGGTGCCAGGACAACAGCCTGCTCCTGAACATTGGTAAAACCAAGGAGCTGATCGTGGATTTTAGGAGAGGACAGCAGGAGACACACACACCACTGAGGATAAACGGGGCTACCGTGGACAGGGTGAGCAGCTTCAAGTACCTGGGGGTCCACATCTCAGAGGATCTGACATAGACAACACACATAGAGACTCAGTCGTAAAAAAGGCGAAGCAGCGCCTCTACCACCTGAGACAGTTAAGGAAGTTCAGAGTATCTGGGAAGATACTCCAGTCCTTCTACTCCAGAGCTGTAGAGAGCATCTTGACTGGAAACATCACTGCCTGGTATGGAAACAGCACAGCACAGGACAAGAAGGCCCTACAGAGAGTGGTATGCTCAGCCAAGCGTATCACGGGTATTGTACTACCACCCCTGCAGGTCCTATATAACAAGAGGTGCAAATCCAGAGCCTGCAGAATAATGAAAGACCCTCACCACCCCAACAACAGCCTGTTCAAGCTGCTGCGGTCAGGCAAACGCCTGCGAACACCAGCAACTAGGACAGAGAGACTTCGGCTCAGCTTCTTCCCCCAGGCCATCAGAGCCTTGAACACTGAACTCTCCACACACAAGCACACATGAGAACACACACTGTACACGCTCACACACTAGCAGACACTTTAACATGAGCACACACACACTCATGCTGCACACGCTCACACTTATGGTCACTTTACAAAAGGAAAGGTCACTTTAAGAATAGTATAGTATAACTTGAGATTGTATAATGTAGACACCTGAATATGTCTAACAATAATTCAATGTGTCTAACTCTAATTCCTTGTACTCTACTGTGTTCATGATAACGTTGTGTAACTCGCTGACCAGTCTTGATTCTCCATCTCCTAATATTGACATTTAGTAGTGGGACATGGCACTGGACTGCCGCCAGGGGGAGCTGGTGCGACGTTGGGCTGGTGACGGCAGGTGAGGAAGAGGCTGGCGGAAGGAGGGGCTCAGACAACCAGATGTTCTCTTCGTCGTTTTCCATTGAAGCAAGCAGACGTGTGGAGCAGGAGTTCCCGATACTAAAGACACTCGAAATACGACTCCCGCCACGGTGCGGGATAGTAACGTCGTATACGACAGTTTCGCTTCCCAGTATAGTGCTTAGGGTACGTTTGAACCAAGAAGAAGACGTTCTACTGCCGGAGTGTGCTGTGGATATTGCACGTGCTGCGTTTAGTAAAGTATAGGCGGAAGGCTAGGGGGTCGCACTGACCCAAAGCTTAGCTTCAAGTATAGGCCTAGTAGCACAGTTAGCTCGCGCGTCGCTCCACCGTCTCCCAGCCCCGCAGCGGACACAGCAACAGACGTCGCCGGACCGCACCCGCCTCCAGCATTCTCCTAGCCGACAGCCAGTCCAGCTTTCGCCTGCCTAAACGTCAGCCCAGCCAGCCCCTTGCTATCACAGGTGACAACCACGGGACCGTTCGACGGCCATCTCGCGGCACGGGCATTCGTTGCGGGAGCAGGCCAGCACTCGGTTGGTACACTCAAGCCAGGTACTGTTAGCGCTCCGAGCGCTGGAACTTTATCGCGAACATTCTCCTTTTCGAGAGTGTGCCCTCTAAGGGCGAAGAGAATAGATACATTGAACTGGCATGTGCACCAGTGACTAGGGGCGCCCGACGTTTGTTGTTTTGTGTAATGCCGGCTTAGATAGGTTTTTTTGTTTCAACTGTGGGCCCACTGGTTTTCTGGTTACATGTGTTGTGTGGTTAAGTTGTGCAGACCGCACGTGTGTATAATAATAATCATTCCCATTGAGTAGTAACGTGTCTTTTCAATATTCTATGTAGCTATAAGTCTTCAGTGTATAGTGGATAGCTACCTTTACTCTGCTGTGGTACTCACACGTTTGTAAAAAAGTTCATTCAAATGATTGGTCGAAATCAAATGGAGACGGAGGCAGAGCTACGGGTGAAAACAGACTGTCCGTTGTTTTATTGAAAAACAACAGCTTAGGGCGGTTAGGTGGCCGAGCGGAGATTGCGTTCGTCACCAGCCCCGGAGCTGAGCTGGATTTGCCTGTTCGAATCCAGCTCACAGCTCCGGGGTTGTCACCAGCTTGGCTGGCCGTCTGCACTGATACAATTGGCTGTATCAGAGGGTGGGAGAAGCTGGCGGGGTGGGTCCGGGTCGTTGTAAACAGCGACTCCTACAGTTCGGTCGGGGCGCCTGCTAAGCGCGGATTGGACGTGAGGGGGATAGTGTGGTCCTCCCACACGCTACACCCTCTCAATGAGAATCCGCGCTGCCAGGTGAAAAGAAGCGGTGATTGGCTGGACGTGTGTCGGAGGAAGCACGTGGTAGCCTCCACTCTCCCAGATGATCTGACTGTGGGGGGTAAGTGCGCAGCGACCAGGAAGGGACTGGGAATTGGCATACGACTAACATTGGGATGGGAGAAAATCGGAGGAAAAATGGAGGGGGAAAAAAGACCAAAAAAAAAAAAAAAAAAAAAAAAAACAGCTTAAATTATCGGGTTCACAGCTTCTATTCTAATCAGACGTCAGGGGTTGCGTCTCGGTTTGATGTCTCCAGGTTTCTCCGTCTCAGGTTGTCAGTCTTGTCCTGCTGTGTCCCGTTTCGTCTGAGCGCGCTCCTTCTCCTTTTCTCCGCGCCTGCTTAAAAGGAAAAAACTTCCCGAGCCCCCGGGGACGTCTGTGACGTCACCCCCGGGCTCGGGCTTCTCCTATTGGCTAAAGCTCTTTCTGCTGCTTGACACGTCATCCTAAATCTGAGAACTAGCTCCATTTACAGGTACTGCTTTGGGGAGAAATTATATCATCTATCACTACTGCCACCGGGTGTGGGAAGTATTAGGGGAAGTGTGGGTGGGCAAGAAGGACCAGCGCAGCACCCCTAGGTTAGTAAACCCTAGGCCCCATCCGCTCCCTCTGTTAAATCCCAATTCTAATACCCCTGCCTACACTACAGTCGGGGACTCAGCCGGACCCAGATCTGCTGTGTTCCCACTACCTGGTGACAGTGTACATAAAGACCCAGTGCCTCATCCGTAGCTAACAGTATCACTATCACAGTATCACAGTAACACTATCACAGGACCTAGCGTGTCCTACCATGCTCTGTAAAAACTCATGTACCAGTACATATACCGATATGCCCTACTTTGATTACTTGTATTATTGCACAATGGCGTTCTATTGGATTCTTATTATATTATTATTATTGTATTATGCACAATCGTTGCGGGCAAGACCCCTCGCATTTCATTGTATACTTGTATGCCGTGACAAATAAAACTCTTGACTTGACTTGACTAGACTCATGGCAGCCATTTCTAAAACGTCTGCCAATACTGCCAAGAATATGGCCTATGACCATGAGCGCACAATTATCTCTAGAAAGGGCCCTTAGCTTAGGAATTCTGGTTAATTTCATTTTAGGCATTTATTCAATGTTGGATTTGATGGTTGAGCTTTGTGCAGTAGAATCCCTTACCTAACTTGGTGCAGTACTTGTATGCACCATACAAGTAATACATTTCGTTTATTGTGTTGATTTCAATGTTGAAGCAGAGTTTGTTAATTAGGGATTGTGTAGCTACTACTGAGTGTGAGTATGTGAGCAAATGCTAGAGCAAGGGTGTGTGGAAATATTTAATGTGCGTGTGTATGCTAGGGGGAGGGGATTGTATTATGTATTTATACATTTAACTATTTTATGTTTCTTGTGTGTACTTTCTCCACCCTGAATAGCCCTACCTGGGATAATAAACGTCACCTTAACCTTGATTTAGCTGGCGGCACTCTTAAATAAAGGTGAATACTTAACCACAAAGGGCCTTATGGCTGCATAAAGAAGTGCAAAGAACAAGGATACTGTTGTCTCAACTAGCAGATAGAAAACAATGACATGCCGTCGCCTAATCAGCATGCTCTTCGTGGATGATCTATTTAAAGCCCTGTGTCAGTCGTGACACGCAGATTGCATCTTGAGTTGCCAGTGGGAAGAGGAGGGTGAGGAAGATCAGTCACCCCTTCTCCTGATGGATCACTCACAGAGGAACCTGCTGGAGAAACGCCATGCAACCTGTGTGTCTTGTTATGGCCCTCTGCTTTCCTTACTAGCTACAACCATCTCCACGCCATCAGTATATATATTCCATACACCCTAGATACAGAGATGGCAGTGGTCAATAATTGGAAAAGGTTGATCTAGTCTTAACCTAAAATAATACTGTTCATATTAGTACCATACCAAGACTTGACCCTGTTCCAGTGGTGAAATATTCCGCCTTCATCAGAAGCACCAATGAAAGCAGTAGTCACTGCTGAAGTTATAGTAACACAAGTCTTACTAGCCTATACATATGAATACTTTATAGTACAAATGTCACATTAGTCTATACATATGAATCATTTATAGTATAAATCTTACTAGTCTATACATATGTATAGTTTATAGTACAATGGGCTTACTAGTCCCCATGAGCAGGTTGGCACCTTGCATGGTTGCCTCCGCCGTCGGTGTGTGAATGTGTGAGTGAATGGGTAATATGTGAAAGAAACAGGTGTTTTTGGGTGTTTTTCAATGTATGTGATGTATAGATTGGGGGGAGATGAGAGCATTTAAAGGGGGCCGGGTCAGAGAGATGGAAATGTGCATGGCTTGCCTTAGCAGAGGGTGGTGGAAGAGGTGGTTCAGAGCGAGCAGGAGTCACGGAATAGCAGCACACTGACCGAGCGGGATGTTGACATTCCGATCTAGAACACAACAAGCTGATACGGCGGGCACAGAAGACAGAGGCAGAGCGAGGGAGAGGGTTTGACAGTAGAAACTGCGTTTTGATGTGTGTAAAGGTTAAACGCGGTTGTCATGACAGCGCGTCGCATGACAACCAGGAGGGGCGGGGCTGTCGTTGCTATGGCGGAAATATAGAAAAGCAAGTTCCTTCCGGGTGTAAACCAGACCAAGAGTGACTAAGGGCAGACTACAATCTGACTAGGACTGTGATCACACAGAAGAGACTCCCTCCTCTCATCACGGAGAGGGGGGGGGGGGGAGGAGAGAGGAACCATCAGAGACTTGGAAGCGATTCCCCCTCCCCTCGCGGGGAGAGAAGGGGAGGACTGACGTGGCACGACCATGACGACAGGCTTCTGGAATACCCACCAGGCCGTGAGGATCCCAGAGCGGGGTTAAAGGAGATCATTAGAATAGACTTTTCAAAGACAATACAATCTGTTAATATCTGAGCTGAGGTTTCTGTTTATGAAAATAAACAACGCTTTTCCTTGTAAGGTAGTACGTTGTCAAAGTGTCGAATTCTTACGAAGGTGGAGAATTATTATGGTGGCGGATCGCACTAACGGGGAGAGATAAGGATTGTACAGCCAGTATAGGAGACGTCAGGATCATTAAAATGACACAACGCAGAGGGAGTGGATGGAGAGATGATAACACAAGAAGACATGATACTGGCCGATTGATCAGAATCTATGTGAGTAACACATTTTAAAGCGCTTTGGATAAAAGCGCTATATAAAAAAGCAACCATTTACTAGTCTATACATGTATAGTTTACTTAGTACAAAAGTCGTACCCGCTGTCGTGAGGGGCGCTCGCTCTGTCGAAGCTTTTAAATCCTTGCTGTAACTGAGGGGTACAATTCCCTGACTGTATTGAAGAGTATGGTATATTAAACCACTACTAGTTATGTACTTTAATTACTGGCCATACAGTACATGAATATATATGGTGAACACCCACACAAGAATACGGCAATGACACATAAAGTACTATTTAGAGGGTATTTATTATTATCAAGCAACGTTAGGTTACAGATTGAGAATTATGCTCGCGCTTGTATGGCGAAGAACACACGTAAAGTAAGTCAAGAGCGTAAGTCAATGAGAATAGTATGAATACTAAGATGGGTCTAAACTGACGCCACCTGTGGCATAGCAATTACATAGGGCACACTAGTACCAGCTGGAGACACTGGGGGGTTCCCTCCGGGTGTAAGGCCGGCAGGGTAGAGGAATGTTCGGGTACAAAGTCTGGGTCAACAAGGAATAACGAGGTTCCAGATACAGGAGCCAGTGCAGTACTCCCTTGATCAGTAGACAAAGCAACAGCTATAATCCAGTATGCTCGACAGCATGGAAGACAGCTAGCCAGCCTCTTCCTAGAGGCGGGCTCGAGTGAAGATCCTCACGGGGGGTAGATCCCAAACGATAGTGGGGTCGACGGTTCTCTGCTCCAGCAGTCACGGTACCAAAGCAATATAATCCAACCAGAAAAGGTTCTGCAGTCGCCAGTGTAGGTTCTCCTGTGCACTATACTTCACATTAAACTAGGTTGAACTTGACGTTACTTCACTAAACTCTGACACTTTTACTATCCTATTCGCACATGTTCCAAGTGCTCTATTTAGACGCAAGGTTGCTCACTTCACTTGCACGTTGACTTGTGGTGAAGGTCTTAAGGTTTGAACTGAACTTGAACTACTTGATGAACTACTGCTGTTTACACCTGCGCCGTATTTATACTTAAGTGATAATCTAGTGCCAACCTGGTCACTCTGGTCCTGAATCACTGCACTGCCAAAGGCATGTTGTAACATGCCCCAAACTCGCCCACTGCACCTGTCGGAGTACGAGACTGCCTGGAGCCTGGGGGGGGGGTGTCCAATAGGAGAGCGCATATTACTCTGGTTTGTACGCAGGTAAAGGGATATTCCGTGTATATATACAAATAATATACAAGGGATATCAAACGATATATAAATATTATACAAGGGATATCAAACAATAAATATATATATTCAGTTTAATCTGACCCTTTGTAACACTTGCTAAAGATCAATCTTTTCTCTCTCCTTCAGCCTACCCTGATGTCACCTGGTCGGGGCCAGACCCTTAGTTTAATCTGTCTAGTTCAGTTAGGATGTCTGTTATTTGCTTTGAGATGTTCAAAACCCTGTCCCGGTCTCTCCGAGTGGATATATCGATATACAGATTCCAGTGACCGTTCTACCTCATACTGGATGAGCATCACTGGCCCCATTCATACCATCTTCTATCCAACCTACAACGTCAAACCTTACCTGCTCTGAGTAGTTCTCCTGCCCCCCGGGGCAAATGGCCCTGAGCCATCGTCTTATACTGTATATCATCCAGTATACTAGCGATTGTAGGCCTCTGCCTGTTCTTAGTTATATTTACTACTTTAATTGAATACTTTTCTTATATAACTTGATTCTATGCTACTATGTATGCATATATATAATGCTTATTACATGAATCTAGTGCTCCTATGTCTGCTCACTGCAAACACAGGAACAGTCTAAGCCGGGTCTCTCCGAGTCATTGACTCAAGTGTTTTAGTATGTCTGCTTTTGTATATAAGAATTTGTTCTTAATTGCTTGCCTGAATAAATTAAAAATTAAAAAAAATTTGATTGAAGTGAGTGTTCTACCTCATATTGGTTATGAGCACCACGGACCTACAACATCTAAACCATGCCTGCTCTACTTCATAGCTGGGCTAAGTACTTCTATTCTATTCATATGCGCTTATTACATGTATTTATTGCTCCTATGTCTGCCCACTACAAACACGGGAACTCTAACCCCTGTCCCTGTGAGTGGAAGTCTCGTAGTGATGGCCAAGGTGGTGGATGTCTCGTGGTGATGGCCAAGGTGGTGGATGTCTCGTGGTGATGGCCAAGGTGGTGGATGTCTCGTGGTGATGGCCAAGGTGGTGGATGTCTCGTGGTGATGGCCAAGGTGGTGGATGTCTCGTGGTGATGGCCAAGGTGGTGGATGTCTCGTGGTGATGGCCAAGGTGGTGGATGTCTCGTGGTGATGGCCAAGGTGGTGGATGTCTCGTAGTGATGGCCAAGGTGGTGGATGTCTCGTGGTGATGGCCAAGGTGGTGGATGTCTCGTGGTGATGGCCAAGGTGGTGGATGTCTCGTGGTGATGGCCAAGGTGGTGGATGTCTCGTGGTGATGGCCAAGGTGGTGGATGTCTCGTGGTGATGGCCAAGGTGGTGGATGTCTCGTGGTGATGGCCAAGGTGGTGGATGTCTCGTGGTGATGGCCAAGGTGGTGGATGTCTCGTGGTGATGGCCAAGGTGGTGGATGTCTCGTAGTGATGGCCAAGGTGGTGGATGTCTCGTGGTGATGGCCAAGGTGGTGGATGTCTCGTGGTGATGGCCAAGGTGGTGGATGTCTCGTGGTGATGGCCAAGGTGGTGGATGTCTCGTGGTGATGGCCAAGGTGGTGGATGTCTCGTGGTGATGGCCAAGGTGGTGGATGTCTCGTGGTGATGGCCAAGGTGGTGGATGTCTCGTGGTGATGGCCAAGGTGGTGGATGTCTCGTGGTGATGGCCAAGGTGGTGGATGTCTCGTGGTGATGGCCAAGGTGGTGGATGTCTCGTGGTGATGGCCAAGGTGGTGGATGTCTCGTGGTGATGGCCAAGGTGGTGGATGTCTCGTGGTGATGGCCAAGGTGGTGGATGTCTCGTGGTGATGGCCAAGGTGGTGGATGTCTCGTGGTGATGGCCAAGGTGGTGGATGTCTCGTGGTGATGGCCAAGGTGGTGGATGTCTCGTAGTGATGGCCAAGGTGGTGGATGTCTCGTGGTGATGGCCAAGGTGGTGGATGTCTCGTGGTGATGGCCAAGGTGGTGGATGTCTCGTGGTGATGGCCAAGGTGGTGGATGTCTCGTGGTGATGGCCAAGGTGGTGGATGTCTCGTGGTGATGGCCAAGGTGGTGGATGTCTCGTGGTGATGGCCAAGGTGGTGGATGTCTCGTGGTGATGGCCAAGGTGGTGGATGTCTCGTGGTGATGGCCAAGGTGGTGGATGTCTCGTGGTGATGGCCAAGGTGGTGGATGTCTCGTGGTGATGGCCAAGGTGGTGGATGTCTCGTGGTGATGGCCAAGGTGGTGGATGTCTCGTGGTGATGGCCAAGGTGGTGGATGTCTCGTGGTGATGGCCAAGGTGGTGGATGTCTCGTGGTGATGGCCAAGGTGGTGCAATATTCTCTACGTCACCCCCATACTTGAAATGGATCAGAGTGGAATACATACATACATACATACATCCAAATGGAATGCTCATTTTGAGCTCCGAGCCTCGAGATTTAGCCCTAAAAAAAATCTTATGTACCTTAGTTGCTATTGCATGTACATATGCATTTTATTACATGTATATACATACCAACTATTCGCCTGTTTTATTCTCCACCCATAGCAACACTATATAATCACGACATCCAAGTTGGGGGATCCCCTTTGAGGTTTCTCTCCTCCACATCGCTTGTGGTGCTTTTTTCCTATTGGTAGGTTTTTAGTGTTTTTCCTCATCTTCATTGGGGAATGTCTGGGAGTGACACATATTTGGATTTTATTGTGATGTTTCTTCTCAACTTGTTCAGACTTGTACAGCCCATGGGGGCATTACCTTGTGATTTCGGGCTTTACAAATATTTGATTTACTAGTCTATACATATGAATCCTTTATAGTATAAAATCCAGCCATTCATTAAAAAACACCATATGTTCACTTTATTTGTAACCCGATGGTACTTGCATGAATTTCAAGAATGAAGATTAATATCAGCTTTAAAAAGTACATTAGGTAAACCACTTCACAAATAAAAAGGTTGTTAAACACAAGTTTAGGTGTACATAATGTTCAAGTCAACTGTTCTTGGAAGAAAACTTGGGATCCTATAAATAATCTCATTAAAAACAGGGAGATGAGACGGGGGGCTGTTTCATCACTTTATTAATGAGTAATTATTTATACCAACAAACAAAAACAGTCTCTCTCCCTCCATCCCTCTCTCCCTCATCATCTCCTTTAGACAACCGTTCTATTCCCAACTATGACATTTTGCCCTCAGGCAAGGGCAGTAAAAGAGCAGGATCACAACAAATTAAAACCAATGCATGACAAAAAAAAAGGGGGGGGGGGGAAGCAAAAATAAAAACACATTTAGACATCTCTTCATCCGAGGACAGCGTTCGGGGCACAGAAAAATGTGTCCCGCGCTCTCCCAACACGCATACGCACTCACACATTCCCTAAGGGTCGCTCTTGGGTAACTAATTCGCCCATTACCCACAGTAATGAGTCAGCAGCCCCCCCCCCCCCCCCCCCCCCCCACCCGCTACATTCATACAAAACACGCAAAGGAAAACAGAAGTAACAGGGCACCTCTATTACACTCATACAAAAAAAGAAGAAAAGACAAAAGAAAAACTAACACAGAAAGCAAGGAGACAGGAGTTGAGGAGACACAGAAGATGGTACACAGCATCCGACAGATTTCACCCCTCCCCCCCCCCAACCTCTCTTCTCTCCTCCACACCCACCCACAAGCAGCACCATCGTCACCGGGCCGCAAACGCACACAAGGGCTGATCTGTGTTCACCCCCCAAACCATCGACCCCATACAGACCCAGAGGCATGTGAAAGTCCCTTCACAAAAAAAAGAAAAGGGTAAAACCCAGGAGTTCCACCTACTGGCTAGTGTGTGTACCTGCATACATACAGACAAGACCATTGATTGAAAAAAAATTAAATAAAATAAAAAAAAAGAGGCATCGCTCCCCATGTCTGGATCGAAGTACAGTATCTTGGATGTCGTATCATTTTGCATGTGACATTGTTGGACTTCTGATAAAACACAAAAAGAATAATACCCTTCATCTTATACCCACCCTACCTCCCCGATGGAGAAACAAAATGTACCCCCCCTGCCCAAAAAGCGATACAATAAATAAAATGATCATGTGACAACATTTAAGGGGGGGGGGGGCTCGGGAAACGGGGAAAGGCGTCGACAGAGAACTGGAGGGAGAGAGAATAAAACGAGAGAAACATTTTGTTCTGTTTTTCCCCCCCTGGAACCAGGGACTGAAATGAAATCGTATTTACAGACTTTTTGAGAGACAGGATAAAGAGCCACCGGTCGCTGAGGCACCAGCGGCTCCTCTCTACTAAAGAGGAAAAAAAATAAAGAAATTACAAGAACAATATAATAACAATAACAAAAGAAAATAATAATAATAATAACAAAATAAAATAAAAGGTACTTGATATTTACAGTTTAGCAGTGAGGAGAAAGGGAAGAAGAGGGAGGGAAAGAGAGAGGAGGAAGATGACATGGGGGGGGGGGGGGGCTCCAAAAAGTGGTTTTTTAAATTAATTTATTTGGGGAGGGGTGGGGGGGGGGGTTAGGTCATTGTAGTCCATGGAAGATGTCTAGTGCAAGTGACTCAGAGGTGAACATGCACATTGGTGGTGTGGTGGCTGGAAGAAAGCTAGTCCCGAGCTAACAGTACAGTGTAGGAGGGCTGTGTGGTGGCTGGAAGAAAGCTAGTCTTGTGCTAACAGTACAGTGTAGGAGGGCTGTGTGGTGGCTGGAAGAAAGCTAGTCTTGTGCTAACAGTACAGTGTAGGAGGGCTGTGTGGTGGCTGGAAGAAAGCTAGTCTTGTGCTAACAGTACAGTGTAGGAGGGCTGTGTGGTGGCTGGAAGAAAGCTAGTCTTGTGCTAACAGTACAGTGTAGGAGGGCTGTGTGGTGGCTGGAAGAAAGCTAGTCCCGTGCTAACAGTACAGTGTAGGAGGGCTGTGTGGTCATTCCCAAATCAGTAGCTACCACCATAAACAGGACCGGGGAGAAACACATGATTTATGAGCGCCATAAGCAGGCTGCTGAGAAGGGGGCACCTGATTAATCACACGCACACAGAAAACCCATTCAAAGTCACCACACACGGGGGGGGGGGGGGGGCGTGCACACACACACCGAAGACCTCCCCTGTATGAATGCCAAGTGTGTGCATCTAGGCTTAAACTGAAGACCCAGGTGAGTGGTGAATATATATATATATATATATATATATACCGTATATATACACTCACACATATATCCATTTAGTTTCTGTACCTAAAAGTTTTAGTGCCTGCATCCAATGAGTCATACTTGGAACATACATCCTTGAAACAACATAATCATGCCCATAGGAAACTGTATGAAATCTTGAACACTATAGAAGTGCAACATAATAACAACATGATGTCTATATTCATCCTACAGCCGATGTGCCGGGCAGGTGCTCAGGCAATCGCAGATATGACATTTGAGACATCAAGGTTTTACTTATTACTGTCACTTCAATACAAGGAAGCAAGTTATGTCATCAGCTGGACAGTATCCACAGCTAGCTGCTGCCCCCAGCCCAGCCCTCCCCCTCCTGCTCCCCTGCTCCTTTTGGACATGTGCAACACAGTACATCAGACATTGGCTTTCCAGCAAAAGCAACAAGGACAACAAGGACAAAAGCTTATACTGTAGAGAGTGATCATGTGCTCATGATAATGAGCATTCCATCCTTAAAAAAAGAAAGAAGAAAAAGGTCCCTCATTCAAATAAAAAGACATTTAAGACTTTTGACAGGTTGTAAAGGCAGGTTCCTCTACAGCGTAGGAACCACCTTCTGCGACGACAACTTCTAAAATCACCCTTTCTTGTTCCTTTCCTAAAATGCCAACGAGAGAAGACCAGCCAAATCAATGCCTCGCCTCCGTCTGCCATTGAATTGGGATAAAATGAATAAAGGAAAAAAGAAATTTAAAAGAAAAAGAGTCATGATTCTATTCTTTCGTTCACCATCATCAGCCAGAGTGAAGTGACGAGACGTTTAAGCAGAGTTCGGTGTGGGGAGAGTGTTGGAACGGACATTCCTTCTAAAACCTCTCTACGGGGAGGGGGGGGCGGGTTGTACAAGCGACAAACGATGCAAACCGGACCGCTCCTAACTCTACGCGGGATGATTGTCGATATCGGTCAGGCCCCAAGACGTGGCCCGCATGTCTCAACCCCACAGCCCATTCTAGATCCCCATTCGCCAGCGCCGTCGACACACATAAAATTACCTAATGCAAATAAATAGAACATAAAAAGGGATAAAAGTCAATTATTAGAGATTATAATACAGACAGTCCTATTGTTAGATCCACAGAACATGTAGATGCCCCCCCCCCCCCCCCAACTCCGCATCTCGAGCAAACTACCATCCCTAGCTTCACCGTTCCATATGGGCAAGACTAGGGCCCCACATACCCAGGTGTGGCTACTGGTGTGTTACTGCAACACGCACACCTTCCTTCAGCTCAGTGTCACATAAACAGGTAACATCCCAGGGAGGAATAAGCAATGTTTTGAGTGCCTGTATAGTTGTTTCTCTCTCTCATTCTCTCTCTCTTCATTTTGTTTATTTTTTGAGAAGTTTGGAGCCAGGAGAGGAGAGGGAGAATAATAGCGGAGGAGAGAAGAGAATAGTAGAGGAAGGGAGGGAGGATAGGATAGGGGGGGGGGGGGGGGGAGACAGGAGAAGGGGTGACAGCAAGATGGGTGTTCAGGTGCTGTTGTTGAGGGATCCAGGTGCTGAGCTGGGCTGGGCGGGACTGTCTGACACACTACCCTCTGCAGGGGGGGAGGAGAGAGAGAACACATCAGATACATAGCTCAGTCATTCATACATGCCCTGAGCACGATAAAATAGAAGCCAGATTACAGAGAGTTACATGCTACCATGTTCAAACTTGAAATGTCTACTTTCTCTGCAGTGGTAGAACTGCTCAAATGATGCTGTAAAATGTGACATCGCTTCATTACTGCTCCGCTTAGACTTGTGACTTGATTTTTTACAATACTATTTTTAAGTGCTTTTAATTTTGCCAACCTATGATGACAGACAGCTCGCTATTCTTAAAGTGGTTTAATTTTGCCAACCTATGACAGATCGCTATTCTTAGTGGTTTAATTTAGCCACAGGCCTAATCTCAGAGACATCCATCCTTTTTCATATATCCCATGTACTTCTGGGGACACTGCACTTTGAAAATGGTTTTGGGGGGTGGGGTCTGTGCCATCATAAGAATTATTTCGGTCAACAAGCAAGATGGAAAACGAAACAAGCTAAAAACTAAATTGCATAGATTATTAGTGGACCTTGTGACAGATGTTTAATCTGTGGGTGGGTGACCTCAATCAAAATCAATTGAGCATCATAACGGTCTCACATTTTATTTTAAATGGCACAGTATCTAAAAATGGATCAAGTCTACCAAAAGCTATTCCTCTCCTTTCTTCCAGGAACGAGATCATTATTCAAGTGCAATGCACTCACTTTGAGGTCACCATCCCCCTTTTCATAAAGCAGGAAAACAGCAGGGTTTAGGCTACAAATGAAGAAAATAAATTCTGAATAATGGTTCCGTTTTAATGCTTAATGATTATAGGGAGATTTTTTTTTTGATCCACTTTTTCTCCCATTTTTCTATATTTTTCTCCCATCCCAATTTCGTATCATCCAATTCAACCCTCCCCTGTCACGGACGCTGTTTCTTGCCTCCCACAAGCCGGCTGCAATGTGGACTAAGTCATACATAGCACAAGTCCCCTCCGGTACTTGAGGTAACAGCAGTCGCATCTTTTCACCTGCGCAGCTCGATCTCTCAGTGGCGAGGAATAACGCGTGGGAGGCTCACGCTGCCCCCGACACTTCCTGATTCTACTGCGCAGGCGCACCAACCGACCTGTAGGAGTCGCTGTCCACAACGCACGATCCCCACCCATCAGTTTCCCACCCCCTAATACGGCCAATGTGTATTAGTACGGACGACCAGCTAAACTGAAAGCAATGTGGAGCGCTGGGCTCGAACTGACGAGCCCAGCGTCTCCAGCATTTCGTGGCGAGTGCCTTGCCCACTACGCCACGTAGCCACCCGTATGATTATAGGGAGATTTATATGGAAATATTACTATAAGCCTGAATGTAAAGCTGAGACTCCCTCAGACTGAACGTGGCAGGGTGCTGAACTGGCCTTGCTTGCTTGCGACCAGGAAGTGTCAAATTGAAATTCTAACTACAGAAGCTAAAGCTTAATCCTTGTATGAGGAAAGAACCATCTCAGCTACTAAGCAGGTAGTAAGCAGGTTTGTGTTTATAGGCGGAATAACACAGTTCTACCTCTCCTAGTCTCCTGCCACACAAAACGCATCTCAAAAAACGCTAAATCACATTGTGTGCCGAGGCGTAATGTAGAATTGGATTTGTGACGATGAAACACCCCTTCCTGCTCACTGGATGGTTTTACGTTCTTATTTATTTAATTTGTTCATGCCGGTCGACAACAATCCGATTTTCATGACTGGCACACCCCTAGACATCAGATAGCTAGCTAGCGATCTGGCCGGAGATGCACACATCTCCACTTTGTGTTATTATTATTGTCATAACTTCTATAGCTAGGCGATGGCTTACTGGGTGTCGTTTCCAGCAGACTATACAAACCTTGCTAAGCACCTGGAACATTACCAAAGAAGGTGGGGGAGTTTGCAGGAAAGATTGCTCTGCCAATACCATTTTCAGTGTCCATACACATTTTAAATTTGATGGAAAGGTTGAAAAACTGATGGCTCTGTGAGATTACCTTGGGCTGACTGCTTTGTACAATTGACAATATGAAGAGATCTGGCCACTATAGCTATAACATATTTAATAACACATTTGTCAACATGTGTACCAGTCAGATAAGGTTTCTATGAAGGTATCGTCAGTCGTCATACATACCATGTGAGGCAGGTGATGTCTGTGCACGAGCGTGAGGAGGAATGAGCGTAGAGTTCAATTGGGGCTGAATAGAGAGCTCTGAAAGACAACACACAGACACAGTATGGTTTAGGACAGGGGTTCTCAAACTTTTTTATACCACAACCCCACTTTATTTAGAATTTGGCGACCCCACACTTAATGTATCGCGTAATTTCAAAGTGGAATTAAGGAATATAAAAATAAAAGCACATGTTGTTGAACTTGATCATGCATATTTATTAGAGGATTTTATTACAGCACTATGTTATCAATACACATTTATAAAACTAGGCATATTTAGCCAAAATATGTTGCCAGAACACCAATGCACGACTCCACTGTCACCTACCCACAACCCCACTTTGGGTAGTTTGAGAACCGCTGATTTAGGATATTACATTGGCTTACCAATAGAGTGTGTGAAGCACACATATCCAAGTCAAGAAGTGTGGCTCACGACTCCTTTTAGAAAGGTACAATCTGTAATGTCGTCAAACAGCGACCTCTAGGCAAAAGAAGACAATGTGGGAATGGGCTACGTTTACATGATATGTGGGTTGGATTTCAGTGGGGATAGAGGCAGTAGAGGTTGCTACTGCTGGCCACACCTCAAAAAAAGGAAACAAAAAGCACAACACCAAGCAGGTCTTCCTTTGCCTAGGGGTCGCTCTTTGATGACATTACAGATTATTCCTTTAAATCGTCACAGCACAGAAAAGTGCAGTACAACGAAAATAAGTTTGGCATCCAACCAGCATGCAAATGTAACCAGCGTGCAAATGTAACTGTAAAGTGCGATAGTAATATATAATGTACAGGTGATTAAAATGGGTATAATTAGTATGAGTAGGTAAGGGATATGTACAGATATATATATATATATTAGGGATGTCCGATATTATCGGCCTACCGATATTGGCATTAAAATGTGATATCTGAAAATATCGGTATTCATTTTTTTTTTTTACATTTATTTAACCTTTATTTACCCAGGCAAGCAAGTAAGAACAGATTCTGATTTTATTTATTGTCAAAAGTATGCATAATGTTGTGTTAATTCCACGACAAGAGATATGTAATGTTAATTACCTGAAATAATTCCATTTTTTGGGGGGGGAAACCTTGCATATATCGGTATCGGTTGATATCGGTATCGGAAATTAAGAGTTGGACAATATCGGTATCGGTAAAAAAGCCAATATCGAGCATCCCTAATATATATATATAGTATCTACAGATATGTAAAAGGAGTATGTGCAGGTATGTACAGACAGATGTATACACGGTATATACAGCATTATTGTACATGCTATCATACAGTTATATGGGTTATATGCAGGTGTATAAGTAAGTATATATGTAACGGAGGTACCGCAGTCTATCCACAGTCACGAGGGACAGTAAGTGAAGTGGCTGTGGACGTTAAGCGGTACTGCAAGTAAACTCATTCCCCAGAGGCATCCAGACCCAATAGCAAGAAGTGGATTCACCTCTTGGTATAGCGGTCTGTGTTGCTGCCTGCGGTGTGAGAGACCGGGGTTCGACTCCCACTCGGGGCATCGAAGTTTGAGGTGACGTTGTCACAACCGTTACATATAGAAGAATTATATGCAGGTATATTCAGACAGATATGTACTACAGACAGATGTGCGGTAAATATATAAAGGTATATACAGGACTGTTGTACATGCCATCATACAGAGTACCGGTATATGAGTAGACTATATAGTATGAGGAGGGTAGCTAAGATTATTATGATTACAGTGTAGGGCAGTTGTAGACAGTAGAAAGCAGTAGGTAGGTATAAATTGAGTATAGGCAACAGAGTGTCCCACTGTGTGAGTGAGTGAGTGAAAGAGAGAGAGAGTACCGTACTTTTCGGACTATAAGCCGCGGCTTTTCCCCCCATTTTTCGACCCTGCGGCTTATATAACGGTGCGGCTTATATGTGACTCGACGTGACCAAACCCGAAAATGTAAAAATCAAAATATTGCTTTTTTGACTGCATTGAAATGTTATTTATCTGTTCCCTTATTTGCTAAACTTAATACAACTTGTAAATGAGTTAATTCTTGTTATTTGTCCGACAGTATTGTGTCCCAATGCTAATTACATATGGTAATTAAACATTAAAACACCTGCGGCTTATAGTCCAGTGCGGCTTATATATGTACACATCATTCAATTTAGCTGCTGCGGCTTATAGTCAGGTGCGGCTTATAGTGCAAAAAGTACGGTAGATAGAGACGGATGACTGACCGACAGAGCTGAAGTTGAAGAGGAGGGGCAGCTCTCGGCCGCTGGGCAGGCGGGTGTTGGGCTGGCGCAGCTCGTCGAAGAAGGCGTGGGCACAGGCTTCCAGGGGGGACAGCCTGGTGACCGGCGTATACTCCAACAGCCGAGAACACAGCGAGATGGCCTCTGGAGGGGTGCGAGGCTTGAACACCTGGTGGAGACCAATGAGAAGAGACCATGTTCAACAGGTTAATATAGGGGCCCCCGTGTTCATCATGAGCGGAAAACAAAGTCTAAGGGAAGAGATGATTGCGATTGGAAGGTCGAGAAAAGAGGGCGGGGCTCGAGCCGGGTCAATTCTGGACACTGTTGACGAAACTATTATACCAGTCCGTTCTGACCTCACATTGTGATTGGCCGAGTGACATTCAAATAATGCTATTAATCACTTGGCTTTGTTTCCATTCTGTTGATTGATTACACTAAATGACAGTGATATAAAATTAATTTGTAACCTAGCAACACCTTTTGTTGCTGCTACATTGTTTCCATTTTACACCAGCAAAACATTTTGAAATAAGCATTTGTTTGTGTTGATAAAACTGTTTCATAGTATCAATCTGCTTGCTTGCTTTAAGCACTACATTTAGCCATACAAGTTCTGTACAACAAGCAGGAAGGGTACAACCCTGGCAGCTAAGGGTAAGTAACATTGTTCGTCAAACAGTGTTGAACTTGAGTGCTACAGTCTAGTCTTGAGTGCATAGTAGTATAGACATATTAGCATAGTAGGTAGTAATATAGGCAAGGTAGATTTCTTAGAAGCAGAGTGCATAATAGTAAAAGACAGTGGCTACGTGGCGTAGTGGGCAAGGCGCTCGCCACGAATGCGGAGACGCTGGGCTCGCCTGTTCGAGCCCAGCGCTCCACATTGCTTTCAGTTTAGCTGGTCGTCCTTACTAATACACATTGGCCGTATTAGGGGGTGGGAAACTGATGGGTGGGGATCGGGCGTTGTGGACAGCGACTCCTACAGGTCGGTTGGTGCGCCTGCGCAGTAGAATCAGGAAGTGTCGGGGGCAGCGTGAGCCTCCCACGTGTTACTCCTCGCCACTGAGAGATCGAGCTGCGCAGGTGAAAAGATGCGACTGCTGTTACCTCAAGTACCGGAGGGGACTTGTGCTATGTATGACTTAGTCCACATTGCAGCCGGCTTGTGGGAGGCAAGAAACAGCGTTCGTGACGGGGGAGGGTTGAATTGGATGATACGAAATTGGGATGGGAGAAAATATAGAAAAATGGGAGAAAAAGTGGATAAAAAAAAAAGTAAAATACAGTACGAAGGTTAGTTCATACAGGTGCAGCTCATAAATTAGAATATCGTGGAAAAGTTCATTTATTTCAGTAATTCAATTCAAAAAGCGAAGCTCAAATTATAGATTCATTACACAAAGTGAAATATTTCAAGCTTTTATTCGTTTTAATTTAGATGATTATGGCTGTTACTAGAGCTGCCGCGGTATTGATGTTTTCCTTACCGCCCAAATTTGCCTGTGGCTAAATTTGCGAAAAGTTTGAATGCATTTTCTTTTAGTAGTCTACTCTTTATAGCATATAGCCTGCCTCTAGTCTAAATGTCTATCTTTAGAGGATGACTTTGCAGCATGAATATTGTTTGGGATTCGGCAAGCACGCATTCGTTATTGAAAGTGAAACACGGATTCGAAGTTTCCCCTCTGGTCGTGCGCCGTTCACTCAGTTAGCTGGTTACCCCCCCGACCCTTTCTTATTATTATTATTATAAAGTTACTACTTTATCATTCGTTTTGTGGCATTAACGTTATATAGTTACACGTTCAATAACATCAGCGTATTTACCGGACCATAGCAAGGGCAAGCAATACGCAATTCTCCTTTCTTTGCTCAGAGCGTGCTGAGTTGTCCCATTCTGCGGTCTGTTAATAAAGTTTTCAATCAGACAAGTGTATAGAACGAAGGGCTTTTATTATAACATTCGTTGCAGACAGTAAAATCATTATGTCTCAAGTTTCAAGTTTCTTTAATAGTTGTCATACAGAAGTACAGAATACTTTCATACAAAATGCTTCTTACTGTTACGCTCCAGAGACTGTGCTAGACAAGATAGTATCAAATAACATAGTATAGCATGTAATTTAGAAGAAGAAAATGAGGTCACAGTGTTCGGTATAGACATATGTACAATGTTCTGAGTTACCATATAATATACAATACTATGCAGTGTACTAATGTACAGTACTATCTAGTGCAAAGCAGAAATGGGATGAGGTACAATTTAGGTACAATTTACAGTAAGGTGTACGAGTTGTAGTGCAATCCTTCATCAATAAATATAAAGTGTGGGGAGTGGGTGCTACAGTGTGTTTGTTTAAAGTGGGTGTGTGCTAAGTGTGTGGAGTGGGTGCTACAGTGTGTTTGTTTAAAGTGAGTGTGTGCGTGTGGATGTGTGTGCTATGTGCGTTTGGTGGTTGTTGTTGTGTAGTGTTCATTCATTGTTCGTTTAGCAGCCTGATGGCCTGGGGATAGAAGCTTCTTCTGAGTCTTTCTGTGCTCGCCTTGAGACTCCGGTATCGCTTGCCTGACCGCAGCAGTTCAAAGAGGCAGTTGTTCGGTGACTGGAGTCTTTAATGATTATCTTAGCCTTGCCCTTGCAACGCTTGTTGTAAATGTTCTGGAGGGTGGGGAGCCCCCCTCCAATTGTGCGTTCGGCTGAACGTGTCACTCTTTGTAGTCTGCTTCGGTCTTGTGCAGTGCTATTCCCAAACCAGGAGGTGATGTTGCCGGTCAAGATGCTCTCTATTGTACATGAGTAGAAGTTCTTAAGGATCTTCTGACTGACTTGGAACTTCCTTAGGCGCCTGAGGAAGTAGAGGCGTTGTCGTGCCTTCTTCACAACACTGTCAATGTGTGTGGTCCATGTCAAGTCCTCGGATATGTAGGCTCCGAGGTACTTAAAGCTGTTGACTCTCTCAACCGGTGCCCCGTCGATGCTGAGGGGGCTGTAGTCCTTGACCCACGACCTCCTGAAGTCCACAATCATCTCCTTTGTTTTGCTGACGTTCAGGGAGAGGCTGTTTTCCTGGCACCATCCCGCCAGGACCTTGACCTCTTCCAGGTAGGCCCTCTCGTCGTTGGCAGAGATCAGGCCCACCACCACTGTGTCGTCAGCAAATTTGATGATTGTATTGCTACTCCGCTGAGCCACACAGTCGTGTGTGTACAGGGAGTAGAGGAGGGGACTCAGAACACAGCCCTGGGGGGCCCCTATGTTGAGGGTGATGGATGAGGAGGTGCAGTTGCCTGCTCTCACCACCTGGGGTCTGCCAGTCAGGAAGTCCAAGACCCACTGGCAGAGGTCATAGTTCAAGCCCAGGTCCCTGAGCTTGGCTATGAGTATGGAGGGGACTATGGTATTGAATGCCGAGCTGTAGTCGATGAATAGCATTCTCACATAGTTCCCCTGCCTCTTGTCCAGGTGTGATGCTGCTGTGTGCAGCACATGGGCTATGGCGTCCTCCGTGGACCTGTTGGGGCGGTATGCAAATTGCAGGGGGTCCATGTTGATAGGGAGGGAGGAGCAGATGTAGCCCTTTACTAGCTTCTCAAAGCACTTCATGGCTATGGAGGTGAGAGCTACAGGGCGGTAGTCGTTGAGGCAAGCAGGCTTGGATTTTTTGGGTACAGGGATAATAGTGGACTTCTTCAGGCAGGTGGGGATGACAGCCTGTTCTAAGGACAGGTTAAATATGTCAGTGAATACTGGGGCCAGTTGGTCGGCACAGACTTTTAGGACGCGGCCGGGGATGCCGTCCGGACCTGCTGCCTTCCTGATATTCACTTTTTTAAAGGTCCGCCTCACCTCATGCTCTGTTACCCTGAACACTGCGCCTCCATCAGCAGCCGACCCCCCCCCCCCCATTGCCGTGGCTTGTGAGCTCGTTTAGTACTCCTGAGGAGCGATGGTAGTCCACTCCGGCGGGGAGCTAAAGCTAACGTTATTAGCCGTGTTGTGATGAGCTCTGATCAATTGGTGACATTCAGGACGTAAAAACATGTGACGCGTCTCTCTTCTGACCAATCAGTGGTCTGCAATGTTTCACGTGACTTTTCTGGTACCCAATAGGGTCGCTTGGAACCTCGATAGAGGAGTAGGGTATATCTGCAGAGCCGCAAGCCCAACGAGAGGAGGGTACTTTATTATTATTATAAAAAAATAGCAGTGATGCGGTATTCAGCCTACTCTTGCGGTGGGCGTGATGTAACCGCGATACCGCGGTAATCGCGGCAGCTCTAGCTGTTACAGCTCATGAAAACCTCAAATTCAGTATCTCAGAAAATTTGAATATTGTGAAGAAGTTCAATATTAAAAGACTCATGGTGTCACACTCTATTCAGATAAACCGAAAACACCTGCAAAGGTTTCCTGAGCCTTTAAATTGTCTCTCAGTCTCAAGTCTGGTTCAGGTTCTCATCTACCCGGGGTTCTGCCACGAGGAATACGTTGTCTATGGGCCCAGGGAAATGGGAGACTTTCCCCCTATGCAGCGCGCACTTGCGACGGCAAGCCGACCAGCCCAGCGAGGAAGACCTGGCTCCTAATTCTCCTACTCCTGATGTCGGGTAACGTGAAACCGAATCCAGGCCCAGAACTGTGTCAGCTGCAAACGCCAGAGGAGTTTAGAACGAAAGACGGATTACGTCTTTTTCACCTTAATGTTCGCAGCATGATTAATAAGATGGACTCCATCAGAATATGGGCCGATTCGACTGACTCTGATATCATTATCCTTTCTGAGACGTGGCTCAAAAAGTCGATTACAAATGATATGATAAATATAAAAGATTACAATGTCTTTAGAACAGACCGTGTGGGAAAAGGGGGCGGGGTTGCAATTTATGTTAAAAACCATTTAGACTGCACCTGCATCGAATCCCTAACAAAACCGAAATGCTTTGAACTCTCTGTAATTAAACTATCGCTCCCAAATGGTTCAGACATTATAGTGGTCGGATGCTACCGCCCGCCCGCTGCCACAAGCGAAGCCACGAACATACTCTCCAATCTTCTCCATAACTGGACTAAATCCGAGATGGTTCTACTCGGAGACCTAAACTGGGACTGGCAAACGGATTTACAAAACTCTTTCAAGGACACTTGTGACTCTCTCTGCTTGGTGCAACTAGTTAACTCGCCAACTCGGTTAAACCAAAAAGATTTAGAGAAGTCCACTTTGATTGATGTTATTCTTACAAACGCACCTCACCGTTTCTCCGCAGTAGGCACGTTTTGTAATGATATAAGCGACCACTGCGCAATTGCTTGTGTGAGAACCTGTAAGGTCCCTAAAGGAAAGCCACGTTTCATTCATAAGAGACGATTCAAACATTTCGATGAGCAAGCGTTTCTACATGATGTTTTTAATAGTGATTTACACATTGTTTCACTTATGACCGATGTTGAGTTAGCATGGAATTATTTTAAATCCACCTTCTTGGCTATATGTGACAAGCATGCTCCTTTTAGGACATCTAGGATAAGCGGTAAAGATAACCCCTGGTTTAATGATTCTATGTCCTCTCTCATTCGACAGAGAGACACTGCCTGGGCTAAAGCAAAGAAATCGAATATTCCATTAGATTGGAATCTGTATAGGACACTAAGAAACAAATGCACTAAGCTGATTAAAAACTCTAAATGTGCCTACTATCTTAATGCAATTCATGACAATTTGAATAACCCTGCAAAGTTTTGGAAACTTGTTAAATCCTCCTCAGGTTCTATCACTCCAAACAGCCTTCCTGATCTCTTAAGGGTAAATCAGAGTGAAATCAAGGGCAAAATGGATATTGCAGACAGCTTTAATAATCATTTTATTTCTGCTGGCTCAATCTTTGATTCTAGCAACTCAGGGATGATCGCTGCAGAAGGAGAGCCAGGTCCACCGCCACTTGACCCTGATCAACTGTTCACCTTTGCCCCCATCTTGACTTCTCAGGTTCACAAAGCTTTAATGAGCCTAGATGTAAAGAAATCTTCAGGCCCAGACAAGATAGAGCCGTTCTTCTTCAAAGTTGCTGCAGGTCTGATTGCAGAACCCATAACCTCTATTTTGAATCTCAGTCTTTGTGCTGGTGAATTACCTAGCTCATGGAAGTCGGCCATGGTTCTCCCCTTATTAAAGGGCGGAGACCCCTCTGACCTAAATAATTATCGCCCTATTTCCAGACTGTCTGTAATGGCCAAAGTCTTTGAATCTCTTGTAAACGAACAACTGAAAAAGTTTCTAACTGACCATAATATTCTTAACGAGTCTCAGTCAGGCTTCAGATCAGGCCATAGTACTA
The DNA here is from genome assembly GCF_963971535.1 of Notolepis coatsorum. Taxonomy (NCBI): domain Eukaryota; kingdom Metazoa; phylum Chordata; class Actinopteri; order Aulopiformes; family Paralepididae; genus Notolepis; species Notolepis coatsorum. Next base: position 89,841,692 of record NC_140183.1, read on the forward strand.
CTTCAGCAACTATGCTAGTCTCAAATGACATAATTGAAGCACTGGACAAGAAAAAACACTGTGCAGCATTGTTTGTTGATCTGTCTAAAGCTTTTGATTCTGTGGATCATGCATTGCTACTGCAAAGGCTTGGCTGCATAGGTCTTGGTAAAATGGCTTTGAGCTGGTTTAAAAACTATCTATCTGAAAGAACTCAGTGTGTTTCAGTAGAAGATTATACCTCAGCTGCTCTTACTGTAAACAAAGGTGTTCCACAAGGTTCTATTTTGGCCCCTGTCTTATTTTCCATCTTTATAAATGAACTAGGAAATGGGATAAACCCAGCACGTTTTCATTTATACGCCGATGATACAGTTGTTTACACAGTGGCTTCCTCTTTAACTCAGGCCATAGAGCTTCTACAGGATGCTTTTAATACACTACAACACTCCTTGCTAAGGCTAAGACTGGTCCTTAATGCAAAAAAGACCAAGTACATGACCTTCTCTCGCTCTCGAGCTAATACAGCTGTCCCCCCGATTCTGACACTGGAAGGGACATGCCTTGACAAAGTAGCATCCTATAAATATCTGGGCATATGGATTGATGAAAAGATGGCCTTTGATGTTCATATTGGGAACCTACTGAGAAAACTTAGACCTAAACTGGGCTTTTTCTTCCGGTTAAAGAAATGTTTCCCGTCTGAAGCCAGGAAGAGAATTGTGCAGAGTTCCTTTCTGCCTGTATTAGACTATGGCGATGTAATCTATATGCATGCTCCTTCCTCCCTGCTTAAAAAGCTGGATTCTGCGTACCATACTGCCATACGTTTTGTAACAGGTGCAGGCTCTCGCACCCACCACTGCACTTTGTATCAGTCATTAGGATGGTCCTCTCTGTACCAAAGAAGACAATCACACATGTTGATTTTTATCCTTAAGTCATTGCTAGGTAAGCTGCCCTTATATATCTCCAGACTTCTGTCCTTTTATACTTGCTTTTTTAATACCAGACGAGCAGCAAATGGGATGCTGTTAAATGTTCCTTTGATGCAGTCAGAGCTTGGTAAAGCTGCATTCTCCCACTATGCTCCCTTTTTATGGAATACGCTGCAAGTGAAACTTTGTCTACAGGCACTTCCTACTGTGAATGCTTTTAAAGGTATGCTACGATTAGCCCTTTATGAAACATGTAACTGTTTTACCTGATGCTATTGTTGATGTGATTATGCTCCTTGCCACTGCACAAATGACCCTCTGTATTTATATTTGAATTGTATGTTTTTTGTTTAATGCCCTGTTTTATGTTGAAACTTGTTGTGTGCTGTGTTGGTCAGGACTCCCTGGAAGAAGAGATCTTGTATCTCAATGGGACATTCCTGGATAAATAAAGGATAAATAAAATAAAAAAAAAATAAGTTGGCTACACAATCATGGGGATGACTACTGACTTGACAGTTATCCAGAGGACAGTCATTGACACCCTCCACAAGGAGGGTAAGCCACAAAAGGTCATTGCTAAAGAAGCTGGCTGTTCACAGAGTGCTGTATCCAAGCATATCCATAGAAGGTTGAGTGGAAGGAAAAGGTGTGGTAGGAAAAGGTGCACAAGCAACATGGACAGTAACGGCAGCCTTGAGAGGATTGTCAAGCAAAGCCCATTGAAGAATTTGAGAGAGCTTCACAAGGAGTGGACTGATGCTGGAGTCAGTGCATCAAGAGCCACCACACAGGGAGGCTATTTTTGAATTGCAAAGTGGTAAGGCCCCTGGCTGGGATGGCATTCCACCCGAACTGTACCTCTCATGTTGGGATGTAATTGGACCCCTAATACATGATATGATTTTATACTCAGTCAAAGAGGGGAACTTCTCCAGGGATGTCAATATGGCACTCATATCTGTCCTACTTAAAGGGGAACTCCAACATTTTGGGAAATTAGCTTATTTAACATCTTCCTTGGAGTTAGACAAGAAGATACATACCTTTTTTGTCTCTGTGCGTGCATTTTAGCTTTGGGAATAGACGCTCCGTTAGCATAGCTTAGCTTCATCACTGGAAGTGAGGCAGGACAGTAGCCTTACAGTGCCTTACAGTGTATTGCAAGGTCTGACATTGACGAAACTTGATATGCATGGGCTCTAGGTCAACTCCTGAAAAGGGGGTCAATGTCAGACTTTGCAATCAAAAGTTAGGGGGCTAATAACCCTTGCCATAATTTCAGTGCGCCCCCTAACTTTTGATTGCAAGGTCTGACATTGACCCCCTTTTCAGGAGTTGACCTAGAGCCCACCAAGGGCATGCATATCAAATTTGGTCAATGTCAGACCTTGCAATACACTGTAAGGCACTGTAAGGCTACTGTCCTGCCTCACTTCCAGTGATGAAGCTAAGCTATGCTAACGGAGCGTCTATTCCCAAAGCTAAAATGCACACACAGAGACAAAAAAGGTATGTATCTTCTTGTCTAACTCCAGGGAAGATGTTAAATAAGCTAATTTCACAAAATGTTGGAGTTCCCGTTTAAGAAAGATAAAGACAGGGGTGCTCCAGTAGCACACCATGTACCGCGCTGCGTCGCGGAATACCGTGCTGCGTCACGGACCTGGTTGACTCCGAGTTCGATTCCCGGACTTGCCGTCATTTGCCGAATGTCTTCCCCTGCTCTCTCTCCCGTTTCACCCTACATCTGTCGGTCATACTTGACCAGAAAAGCGATAAACGCTAAAAAATTAAGTTTAAAAAAAAAAGAAAGATAAAGACTCCACCGAATGCGGTAGTTATAGACCCTTAAGCCTCCTCGGATCCGATCTCAAGCTGTACGCTAAGGTACTAGCCATCCGACTTCAAAACCATATGACATCTTTAGTTCACCCTGATCAGACCCCCCCTGTTGGTTACTGGCAAAAATTACACACAAATGGCATATACATTTATTTGGAACAATAAACGTCCACGAATAAAAAGATCCACTGCACAGAGAAATAAAGCCGACGGGGGTTTAGCCTTTCCAGACTTCAACTATTACTTTAAAGCGTTCTCTTTAAGACCACTGATCACCTGGTTTGATTCTCAAGCGTCGGTATCCTGGAGACCATTAGAGGAGAACATAGTGGCACCACATATACTGCAGGATATAGTATACACCAATTTATCAATTAAGCAATGCAACTGGAGATTTGGCCCTCTTATTACACATGTGATCCGGATATGGCGTGACACACAGAAAAAGTGTACTAACCACCATAAATGGCACAGTCATTCTCCCCTATTTAATAACAATTTACTCCTTATCAGATTTCCTAGATGGGAAAAGAAAGACACACACATTGGGGGATATCTTCGATGACCATGGTTTCTGCAGTTATCAAGATATATTTAACAAATTTAACCTCACTAGTTCCACTAATTTTTTCTATCTACAAATAAGAGCAGCTTTGAAGGCTCACAGAGTCCCATTAAATATTCCACTTGAGCACCACAGATTTCACAAATTATTTTATGACAAGGAGACATCGAGAGGCTTCGTCTCTGACTTTTATCGTCACTTACTTATGTCCTCATATGAGGTCCTTCCCCTAGACTCGGTTTGGAGGAAGGATATCCCAAACTTGGAAGTAGATTTTGATTGGGATGCAGTCTGGGCAAATGTTCGGCTATCATCACGCAACCCAGATCACCAACAGATTGATCTCAATTTTGTTCATCTGGGAAAAAGTAACCACTCAATTATCAGAATTTTTATCTCTGACCATACCTACACTGCCTTCTGTATTGTTGTTGAATGATGTTTCTCAGTTATCGACCTCTGTACATGTAAAGAGACTAATTTTGGCTGGTCTTACGGCTGCCAAAAAGTTGATAGCGCCACGCTGGATTCAACCGGATAAAATGTGCCGGAAGGTATGGGTTTTTACCTATCTCGATGTGATTTATCTAGAGATATCCACTGCATGAATTTTAGGTGTTAATGAAGCCAGCATAGCAATCTGGCTAGCTGTGGTGGAGAAGATAAAGGGAAGCATATAAACTTGTAATTTTCTGATGTTAAATGAAATAGTGGATGTATAGTCCAAGTGGGGGTCCGGGGGGGGGGGGGGGGGGGGAGGAAAGAAGAGCGAGCAAGAGCACATGTATTGTATTTATTATTTTTATGTCTTTTAATCTACATTCATTTTGATTTAATTACTGGACTGTCATTATTATTTCTGTCATTGTCCTGTGATTTATCATTGATTATTACCGTTTATTATTGTTTGTCTAGTTTCATGTTAACCCTTTTCTCGCCAAGAACGTGTTACCACGTCATTGCTCGCCATGCGTAATCTGCCAATGACGCCGTAAGGCGTCTTTGAGACCAATATTTCAAAAATCTGTGATGGCAATCATATTTCACCCACGGAGACTTGGGATCTCCTGTTGATCTCCTCTCAACTCTCCAACGGTTCAAGAGCACCATCTGGTCGCCCAAACAGGAAATGAGCGGCAGGAAGTGGTGCTCATCCATATTCGGGGACTCGAGCTCGACACACTGGATAGCGATCCGTTGCCAATAACGCGATAAACAACATGATTTGGACGTATATATTATTATTAGAGGTGGGCATAGATTAATTTTTTTAATCTAGATTAATCTATCTGCAATCCTGGGATTAAAATGGCTAAAAAAAAAAATAACCTGCCGAAGGCATTTAAAATATGTGTGTTCTACCCAAATAATGACCAGAAGTAAGTCCTTACTTTTTCTTTCCTCCTTATGTTTCTCAGGCCAGGTGGCCCATTACACCATGAGCCCATCTCCCGTTTCCAAAATGCATTACAGACTGTTTGAAAAAGCTGTTTTGCTATGATAATTGGTAATGAAATATCAAAATAATGTTCAATAAGATGTACTTGTTTTTAATAAGTTGTTTTATTCAGAAGTTAACACAAATAAATAATATTACCAGTACAGTACAGTATCTAGCACACTCTCAGGAGCAAAACAGAAAGAAGCATTTCAAACTTGAACTATGTGACATGGCTTGACTCAATCAGTCCAATCTCCATTTCTCCTTATTCCACCAGTCACTCAGGCAGACCAGCTTGTTTTATGTAGCGGTGTCTACTTATAGTGCCTATAATATTTTTTCCGTTGGGTGCCAGACAGGGCCAAACCCTGCCAATGCAAATCAACTGCTCCAGTGGAGTTGCTCAGTGGCCAATAGTGTCAACTGTGGTTGTACTGGGCAGCTCCCAGGTGTGAATGGAACTGTGTGAATGTGAAGCAGGGCGTTCCTGAAAAAGAGCATCTGTGCTCAGAAAACCTACCCTGGGTAAATAAAAGGTATTATAAAAAAAAAAAAAAAAAAAACGTTAATTATATTATCGCACGATACTAGTATCGCATTAACGCAGCACGTTAACGGCCCAGCTCTAATTATTATACAACCTGGAAATGGATCGCATATATCAACATACCATAATCGCGAACTTTCTGCTCCACGCTGACCACCCAACAGTCAGAGGAAGCTGCGGTAAGTTTCAGCGTGTTTGAATATTATGATCCATATAAACTGCTGTGATCTATGTATCGCCCATACTACATGAATGATTTAACGCCGGCCACGGACTTATAAACCCCCCCCCCCCCCCCCCCCCCCTCCGGTCACCAGCAGATGATGAGGCATGACGCTTAGGACCTTGAACAATAATTTTTTTTTATCTGACGTCAATCGGTATCAAACTACATTTGATGATCTAATATATGTATTTAGGGCTATAAATCACATTCTGCAGAAAACTATAAAAACATATTTATACTTTAGACCGTATTTTAGTATGAATATGTGAATGAAAAAGTAGAACGTTGCTACATCCTAAACAATAGATAATCGATGTTGAATGGGCCATAGTAATGTCAATTTAGCAATACAATTTAAAAAGTTATAGCCCTGCAAAGAAGGGGAACATCTCCATAGACTTACAGTGCTGGCAGACAGTGGATTAAGATCAGAATAATCTCTGGCAGATAAAGGGTTAAAAAAGGGAAAATAAAAAACATTTGTTCAAAAAAAGAAAAAAAAAAAGAGCCACCACACGGACGTGTCCAGGACGCGTCTATTCCAATACCAACCGTTTGGTGCGTTTTGCTAATCTGATTGGCCACTGCCGTTTCTGGTCATGTGACATGTGTGCCCAATCATGTGACGCGCCCATTTCCGCCCCGACCAGCAGCAAACTACCTAACGCCTAGTTTATCACTGGTTAAGCTTAGGCGACTCTTTCGAAGTTGGTTAAGGTTAGAGTTTGGAATCAGGGCTGGCGTTCTATCGCCATGCTCTAAGACAAACTCTAACCTTAAGCAACTTCGAAAGAGTGCCTAAGCTTAACCGGCGAAAGAACTTGCTGTCACACGCTTGGTGCACATGTCACATGACCAGAAACGTCAGTGGCCAATCAGATTCGCAAAACGGTTGGTATTCGAATATAGGCGTCCAGGACATGGGCTACAAGTAAGTAAGTAAGTAAACTTTATTTTTTATAGCGCTCTTCTCAGCACGAGTGCTTCACACCATTTTAAAACATCAGTAAAAATACAAGAAATAAATGTGAAGAGAAGAAAAAACATTCAAATGGGCTAAAACAAAAAAACAACAAGACAAGACAACAAGACAACAACAAGACAACAAACAGAAAGAAACGGCTATCAGTGTTTAAAAAGCCTGCCTGTAGAAGTAAGTTTTTAGCTGCCTTTTAAAAATTAGCTCTGAGGGAGTGGTTTCCAGGTTTAAGGAGAGGGCGTTCCAGAGCCTTGGGGCAGTCACTGCAAAAGCTCGGTCCCCTTTGGTTTTGAGTCTGGTCCTGGGCGCCTGTAGTTGTTCCGCAACCGTTCCTACTTCCGGGGTAGGCCTGATTGGCCCCGACAGGCACGTGACCCGCCGCGGCAGCCCCAGGAGCAAGCGCGCTACTGCTGGAGTTCGCTTCGCCTTTCACATCGCTGCCGTTGGCGAAAGCAGGATGAGGCGCGAGAGCGTAGATTTCGCTGTGTATCATTTAATCATTTAACATTTAGTCTCACTCGAGTGAGGAAGACCGCTGGTTCTCCAACATACAGCGGTGTGCTCTTCAGAATGTACCGGGAGAAACGTTTACTGTACCCCGCAGACATAATAAGCATATAAGCAGTGCTTACTAACGTTATTAGTTACGTTATATCTGACCGAATTAGTCATTCATTTGTCTGCTTTCGCCAACGGCAGCGATGTGAAAGGCGAAGCGAACTCCAGCAGTAGCGCGCTTGCTCCTGGGGCTGCCGCGGGGCGTGGCCGCGGCGGGTCACGTGCCTGTCGGGGCCAATCAGGCCTACCCCGGAAGTAGGAACGGTTGCGGAACAACTACAGGCGCCCTGGGCACCAATGACCGCAGTGACTGGCTGGAGGAAAGTGGATGGATGTGCTGGTTAATGTAGGGGACGACGTGTCAAGCCACTACTGAACCAGAGATAACATCAGAAGCATCTTGCCTGGGCTAAGGAGAAAAAGACTGTTGCTCAGTGGTCCAAAGTCCTCTCTTCAGATGAAAGTAAATTTGGCATTTCATTTGGAAATCAAGGTCCCAGAGTCTGGAGAAAGAGTGGAGAGGCACATCATCCAAGTTGCTTGAAGTCCAGTGTGAAGTGTCCACAGTCAGTGATGATTTGGGGTGCCGTGTCATCATCTGATGGTGTTGTTCCACTGTGTTTTCTAAAGTCCAGAGTCAACGCAGCCATCTATCAGGAAGCTTTAGAGCACTTCATGCTTCTTTCTGCCGACAAGTTTTATGGAGATGCCGATTACTTTTTCCAGCAGGACTTGGCACCTGCCCACACTGCCAAAAGTTGGCCAGCAAACTCGCCTGGTATTGTCAAGAGGAAGATGAGACACCAGACCCAACAATGCAGACGAGCTGAAGGCCACTATCAAAGCAACCTGGGCTTCCATAACACCTCAGTGCCACAGGCTAATCGCCTCCATGCTACGCCACATTGATGAGTAATTTGTGCAAAAGGTGCCCCAACTAAGTACTAAGTGATTATAACAAATAAGGACTTGAAATATATCACTTTGTGTGTAATGAATCAATAATATATGAGTTTCACTTTTTTAATTGAATTACTGAAATAAATAGACTTTTCCATGATATTCTAATTTATTGAGCTGCATCCGTATATACTTTCTTTTAAGTTATAGAGGGACTGGTACAGCTTCAGTTTAAAGGCCTAATATGATTAATTGACTTGTAAATCAGCCATAGTAAAACCAGCCCAGACATGTAAATTAATTTGAAGTTCATCAAGCACTACCAATCTGTTCTCATTTGCATGTACCTTTATCTAAATTAATTTAGAATCAATCTACAAATATGAAAAAGGATTATGTGCAGGTATGTACAGACAGATAGCTATACGGTAAGCATATATATATATGCTTACCGTATAGCTATCTGTATATACACACACAGCATTATTGTACAAGCCATCATACAGTTATATGGGTTATATGCAGGTGTATAGAAGGATTATATGCAGGTATATTCAGACAGATATATATATGCGGTAAATATAAATATATAAAGGTATATATGCGGTATATACAGAACTGTTGTACATGCCATCATACAGAGTATATGGGTAGACCATAGTATGAGGTATATATATTAGGGATGCACCGAATAGGAAACAGTTAGCCGAAAACCGAATGCCGAAAGGCTGAAAATTATTCATAGAATAGATTTTTTTTTACCAATGTTGTTCAGCTACCTGATTATGGAAAAATATATGATTATGGCAAAACTTAACTTAAATAATAAATAATCACTATTATGGGTCCATAAAACATTTATTCAGCACTTCTGAATGCATACAGTACATTAATTCCAAGTCAAGTGCATTTTCTTTTCTCTGTAGGATAACTACAACAAAGTGCATTCAGAACAAAGCCAATGTGCTTTAAAACTGCATAAAGATCTGCACACATGAGGGAGAATAGCTTATAGCAGACTTAATGATGTTACTGTAGTGGCTACAGTAAGCATTTTATATAAAAGTACTCTGTATTTTTGTATGACAACTAATAAAGAAACTTGAACCGTACTTTTCGGACTATAAGCCGCGGCTTTTTCCCCCATTTTTCGACCCTGCGGCTTATATAACGGTGCGGCTTATATGTGACTCAACGTGACCAAACCCGAAAATGTAAAAATCTAAATATTGCTTTTTTGACTGCATTGAAATGTTATTTATCTGTTCCCTTATTTGCTAAACTTAATACAACTTGTAAATGAGTTAATTCTTGTTATTTGTCCGACAGTACATATGGTAATTAAACATTAAAACACCTGCAGCTTATAGTCCAGTGCGGCTTATATATGTACACATCATTCAATTTAGCTGCTGCGGCTTATAGTCAGGTGCGGCTTATAGTGCGAAAAAGTACGGTACTGTCATAATTCACGGCATTCTAGCCTACATGGAAGGACTGTTGTATTTACTACATCTCCTGTGACTATTAGCGGGGGATGACGTAGTGAAAGAGGACCGGAAGCCTTGTTAGCTAGCTTAACGCTAACGTTAGTCAAAAAGGTTTTAACCGCGACGGGCATATAGTAATGGTGAGGATATAAAGCATGTTAAAGACGCATTTATTGGACGCGTTGCGCACAGAGTTTAGATAGAAACAGTGAGACTCCCGAGTCCCAAGAGGAGTTATCACAGGCTGCAGAACGCAGGACTGAAGAGCTCACGTTGCGCATGTAATGATCACTGAAGCCGCGTTTTGATGACATCATCACGCGTTAGGTTACAGCAGTGCTTCTCAAACTTTTTCTGTCAGGCCCCCCTTTGGCGGACCAAAATATCTTGGCCCCCCCCCACCCAACAAAATAGTCATGAAATGGGCCATGTTTAAATTTATTGAAATAACACCAATATCGTGACCTTTCAAATTGACAACACCTTCCCTCGCGAGAGCCACCTTGCCTCGCTGTGAAACAGCACTGCAGAATGGTCAGCTCCCATCTCCTCACACAGCGCAGAGAACAGGCGCGCTTTCAGGGCTCGGGTTTTGATGAAATTTACCATGTTTATAACTTCTGTCAAAACCTCATTCAGCTCAGGGCTAAGCTGTCTTGACGCTGGCGCCTGTGAATTTACAGTGCGTCCATTGCGCGTTTGGCGAGACCCCCTTGATGAGCGCCTGTAGCCCCCTCCTTTTCCCTGTCATGGCCTGCGCACCGTCAGAGCAAAAGCCCACACAGTTCTCCCATTTCAGTCCATGTTCTGTCAGGTAACTGTCAATAAGTTTGAAGAGCTCATCAGCTGTCGCTCTGTTTTTGACATATTTGCAAAACAGCAGATCTTCACTCAGTGACTGGGAATTTACAAAGCGAACATAGAAAATAAGCAAACAGTCTTTATTGCCGTCAGTCTTTGACAAGGCAACACGCATGTCATCCTCAAGGCTCAACTTGGCCCTATATTTTGTTTTCAGAGCTGTCATGGATGAAAAGCCAGCTTCACACAGATATGTGGTGCTGAATGGTATCAACACCTTAACTGCTGCATCATGAGATACTTGGTACTCAGCACCACACTCTGAAACTAGCTCTCCAGGTGGTATCAGATGAGATTTCAATGAGTTCTTCCAAGAGTTTGGATGGAGATGTGTCAGGAAGCTTTGTCTCAATGTTGTCTGTAATTTTTTTGTATCAAGAGTAACTTGGTGATCCTTTTCTGTGTTTTATTAAATAATGATTTTCAGATTTTGAGAAATGGTCAAACTTATCCAAATATGGTATTTTCATGGAGAACAGTGCAGCTGCAACAGATAGCACTTTAGTGATAATTTTCTGTAATAAAAACGTTTTTTTAATTTTTATCTCAAGGCCCCCCCTGTCATGCCTCTGCGCTCCCCACTTTGAGAAACACTGGGTTACAGGTTGTTTCTGTTCTTTGACATTCTGTGATATATTTTCGGTGAAAAAACTATTTCGGCCGAAAGGCAATTTTTGGCCATTTTCGGCCGAAAACTTTCGGTGGCCAAATATATATATATATATATATATATATATATATATATATATATATATATATATATATATAGTTACTATGGGTGTAACAGTACACATACCGAACCGTTTCGGTATGGGACGTTTGGTTCAGTACGCGCTGTGTACCGAATTAATAGAACGTTACTTTAAACACTAACGGAATTCAGCCCACACACACCAGAGATTACCTGTAATTTAGCATAGCCTCATGGCAAACGCAAACAACAAGCCAGAGCTAGAAGACCTACTTGTTACAACTTCTAGCTCAAAGAGGTTCCACAAGTTGATCAAAATCCTAAGTATTTCCAACCGGGGCTTGAGATTGCTCACAGTGCAAATCACTATCTTCACGACCAATCAGGGAACAAAATAAGTACCCGCCAACCGCCAATGGCGGGCAGATTTAAGGTTTGGCGACTAACAATGAGAGGTCTGTCCGCCACCTGGCGTGTAGTTCATAATACCGTCATTCCTCTAATAGTAACCCCGGCTTGTATTTGTTTCAACTGTAGCGGATACCAGGCTTGTATTAGGAGGAGGCATGTATAAGAGAGAGGCCTATATTTCTAATTTTCAAACGGATCATAATGAATAAATCAACATTTTGTGTCAGTTTGAACCCAGTAAAATGTACTGGGTTCATTTTTTGAAACCAAGTACTGTATGAAATACGATAGTAAACAGTGCAATTACAGGTGGTCAAAAAAAGTTAAATAAAGTAAAATAGTGCAATCACAATACTGTAACTGGTATAATAATAATAATAATAATAATAATAATAATAATAATAATAATAATAATAATAATAATAATAATAATAATAATAATAATAATAATAATAACTTCGTTTTATACAATTCTGAGGTAGGCTTACTCTCTTGGTAAACATTAACACCATACCATTATATGGTATTTACTGCACAGCCATGCCAGCATATACATGAAACCCGGCTTGTATTAGGAGGCCGGCTTATAATTGCTTAGCTCAACAGCGCACCCGGTCATTAATAGAGACCCGGTTTTTAATTGAATACCGGTTACTATTAGAGGAATTACGGTATGAACTTCATATCGATACTCTTATTTTGAAAGTCCTGTGCGGGTCTCATTTCCGCCCCCAAGCGCAGCTCCAGTCATAATATCTATGGCTCCGTCAGCTAGCAACGTTCGGTTCATATGATACTCTTATTTTGAAAAAACCTGTGGCAACTCCGCGAGTCATATCCGCCCAGTCCGTGCTTCTGCTCGCATTACAGCCGAGCGGGGCTACACAGCAGTGCGCCTATTTTGCTAGCCGAAATAGGTCTGTGGTGTCATATGCATCTAACATGCGTTGCATCGTCGCCATTCCTTTATGCCCACATCGCCCGAAATGAACGTTACGTTAGCGTAAGCTAACAAGCTAATCCTGATCAGAGGCAGAGCAGAGCCATAGAGAACAGCAGACAGTGTGGACTGGGGAAAGGGAAATGGGGGGGGGGGCACTCTCCCTTTCCCTGTGTGTGTGCGTTTGGAAAGACGATGAAGTCACTAGTCAGGACTCAGGACAGGAGTATATTATAGTAAACTGAGGATTACTGAGGATGGACAGATAATGTTGATATTCAAATATAAAAAAGTTTCGAGAGGAGTGGAAGTTTGAAGACAGACTAGACTACAATATGATGCAGGGGTGGTGAGTTGAAACAGTGTGTGTGTCCCGACCCCACTTCTATGTTTCAATAAATTATTTGCATTTAAAACTATTAACGCCGACTCATTCCTTCAGTCCACTCAAAATGATGCTAATATTCCTTATGTTGTTTATGATATTAATTGAAAATAGCATATGAGAGTATTATATAGTAATAATAACACATGGCGCTATACTAAAAAGCTATTTATAATTTTTGGCTGGTAAAAAATCTGCCTGGCTGGTAGTTTTTTAAATCTACCAGCCAAATGGCTGGTAAGTCAAAAAGTTAATTTTGTTCCCTGCGACCAATGGTTGTTGTTGTCCATTTGTTACTACTGGCACGTTCTTCAGCTCAATGAAAGTGATCGCCTGTCTCCTATCCGTCATGCAGCGCATTCAGGCCCACGCCCACCCGGGGGTGTTTTTTTCACTATCTAATATAAATTTTCTGAATTTAATGTTTAAATCGAAGCTAAACCTTCCCCACTGTACCGAAAACGTAACGTACCGAACGGTGACTTCAAAACCGAGGTACATACAGAACCGTGGTTTTTGTGTACCGTACCGTTACACCCGTAATAGTTACACTACCAATCTGTTCTCATTTGCAAGTACCTTTATCTAAATTAATTTACATGTCTGGGCTGGTTTTACTAGGGCTGATTTACAAGTCAATGAATCATATTAGGCCTTTAAACTGAAGCTGTACCAATCCCTATATATATATATAATATATATATATAACTAAACCAACCCAACCAGTCTACCTGCACCGTGACACCAATGTGAATGCATGGGGACCAGGGAAAGGGAGCATACCTTTGTCCAGGGGTGTGCTTTGATCTGTGGGAATTTGAATTCTGTATAGTTGGGGTTCATCTCTCGAATCTGCTCTCTCGTCGGAGTCCCCAGAACCTAAGAGGTAGGGAAGACAGGTTAGTCCAAGTAGCATGTTACATTTTGGCATTTCTGCCACAAAAAAAGGGGGTGTGTGTGTGGGCATGCTACCTGCATTTTAGTAGCATATAAGGTTGAACTGTAGTACCTGTCGGGGCTGTACGCTAAGCTTTTTCACTAGGGGCACAGAATCTTTTTTAGGGGCACAATTTTACCATTATAGTGCAAATAAATATGTTCCTCCTGCCTCATTACTGTGGTCCTTTTATTTAACATTTACACCTTTTGTTTTCAGGTTTGTATCTTTTATAATGAATCAGCTGAAGTATTACCACAGCTGCAAACATTTCTTCCTTCATTGATAACAGTATTAAAGGCCAACCTCCAGGTTAAACCCTACTGATCAATTATGGGTAGTTTACATCATTGGTATATAATTTCATTATTTATTTTTTTCCATTTGACACCGGAAATGCCACTCTGAAAGAGTTAAAAAGGTCCATGCACGAATAACATGCACGCGCGAATCAAAAAAGCTTATCAAACGCCGACGTCACAACAGGACACAGGTGCATATTAATGAGCCGAATCTAATGTTGCTTTTCCACTAAAATAAAGTACTCAGTTTGTCTCCGTGTGGGGAGGCGGGGCTGCTGGTGATCAGCATGAGAGCTCCAGAAATGTCACGTGAAAAACTGCAGACCACTGATTGGTCAGAAGAGAGACGCGTCACTGTTTGGGGAGTCTGAACGAAAACAGAACGCCGCCATCTTTAATGTCTCGCATAGGATGTCTTATGTATGTTTGCAGCAAGAAACAAGTGCAATAAAAAAGGATACAGTCACTGTGTATTCCGCCTCATTTATTGATGAAACAAAACCGACATCAACACAATTTGCCACCGAGCGGAGAGTTTAGTCTGACAAAAAGATCGCTGATTAGTTACGCTTGTTGTTGGGGTTAGGGACGTAACGTTAGTTAGCCTAATGCTAACGTTAGCAGATAGACACGAGAGGCTAGGTAACGTTAAAGCTTGTAGAATAGACACAATGAGGTAACGTTAGCGTTAGCATAATAGACACAACGAGAGTCTGGTTAATGTTGTTATTGATTGATTGAATGAAAACGGTGTTTTACTCTGGCTTGCCAAGCTCATCATAGCCCCTTTCGTGACTGATGCACCGAGTGAATCCACAGTCACTTGCTCCTTAATAGGAAACCAACCTAGATTTACCATGAAGGACTGGTTCTGGCCGAACCGTTCGTTATACAAGTATCACAGAGACATTTCAAATGTACTCACAGTTGCACGAGGGTTTCGGACAGAGATACGGGATGGTTTGAAAGCTCTGCGTTGCTAATAAACATTTTAAATATTTTTTATAAACTGCTCAAAACGGCATTATTTCCGGCGTTGGCTGCCTGGTGTGATCACAGCGCATGCGCATCATGCACCCAACGCGGGAAATAATGCTCTGCCGCCTTGCTACTGCCTGTGACTCCCAGAGCACAGGAGTAGGGTCACAGAGCCCCCTGGTGACCAATACCTGTTGTGACGACATTACACGTGCACGTTATGAACCATTGATTAAAATATGCACGTGCGTGGTGATTGTGTTGGGCAGACAAAATGTTTTGATAAAAACGCTAAAACTGGGTCAATTTCAATACTTTTTTTTCCAATTCTTCATGAAAGTCACTGTTGGCCTAGTCCACATTGTTTATTGAACAAAAATACAACGTGGAGGTTGACCTTTAACAGTGTTCATTAGGGATGGGTTAGGATCGTTAGGATTTTATCGATACTACTACTCTTATCGATTCGATACTGCTTAACGGTTCGGTACTTTATCGATACTCTTATCGGTTCTTTTTGATTATTTTTATCAATTAATACAAGCAGTCAGATAAATTTACTATTTTGGGACTTTCTATTTTATTTAGAAAGTTCTTAAATCAGAATGTCCCGCCTTTACGGTAATCTGTGAAGAGGGGAATGGGCGATGTTGTTGTGCGTCACGACGCTGTGGAGAGCGTGAAATAAACTTGTGTAAAGAAAACTGTCGTCTTATTTGCTAGCCAACATACCCAGCTGTTAAAAACGGTTCAATACTCTATTTTATTAGCAGAGATACTTTTAGAACAATAGCCTGATGATATATTTTCCATGAGTTGAGTGGATGCATGACCGAAGCAGTGTGTGTGTGTGTGTGTGTGTGTGTGTGTGTGTGTGTGTGTGTGTGTGTGTGTGTGTGAGAGCGCACGCTTTGCATAGTGGGCGTGTCAACAGTGTCAGCTGAACTCGCACCAAACAAGGCATAGGGAAATAGTCAGACATCCCAGAATTATTTCATAATACAAAGTTTCTGAATGGATATTTGGATTAAACCAAGTTGTATGCAGTGATGACCGGTCTTTCCCCACGGAACACAAGTTACTTAATGTTACACGGGTCGCGCTATGCATGCGAAAGTAACAGCCCCGCTCATCGGGCAGACGGAGAGAGACAGAGGGAGGAGAGATATAGAAAACGGCCAACAAGATTAGTTAAATTCCTCGAAAAAAAGGATCGTATCAGGATCCTATCGTGGTGAAATTATGATATTGTGACATCGCACAATTGATATCAGTCATATAAATTAATAACCACATATCAGATTTATCTCAAAATTAAATCTTCCAATATCTGAGGAGTTGTATGTTCTTTGTAAATAAAGAGTTTGTAAAATGTTGTTTTGGTTTGATATCTCCCTTTGCGATGAACAGCAATTGGATGAGTTATCTTGTGATTTTGCATATGTGAACACTGCGATATATGTATCGATACGAGAAAGAATTCCAGATGATTATTGTGATGTGAATTTCTTTCATATCGCCCGGCCCTAGTAGCATAATACCAGTTTGAGGATTCCCTCTTTGATTTGAGCCGTTCTCCATCCTGTAACTATACTTTAGGCGGAC
This sequence comes from Notolepis coatsorum, assembly GCF_963971535.1. NCBI lineage: Eukaryota > Metazoa > Chordata > Actinopteri > Aulopiformes > Paralepididae > Notolepis > Notolepis coatsorum. The sequence continues at coordinate 89,858,270 of NC_140183.1, forward strand.
ACAGATACCGCCATTGAACATTAACATCCCTGTTAATGAGTCTAGGAAATCAAATAGTATTGTCACCAGCCGAGCACTGTGCCGTTAGGCTGTGTCTCACTTTGAACCCTACTGCATGTGACCTTCCTCAACCTCCCAGTCCTTCAGCCCACCTCCTGCCCCGGCGACACTCTCCCTCCTACCTTGATGATCTCTACTAGCTGGTCCACGCCGCTGTCCCCGGGGAAGATGGGCTGTCCCAGCAGCAGTTCGGCCAGAACGCAGCCGGCTGACCAGATGTCGATGTTGGACGTGTAGTCGGTGGCGCCGAAGATGAGCTCCGGGGCGCGGTAGTACCGCGAGCAGATATAGGACACGTTGGGCTCCCCGCGAACCAGCTGCTTCGCACTGGGGAAAACGTATAGAGAAAGACGGAAGTGGAGAAAGTGGAGAGAGAGCAGGAAAGGAGGCAGAGGAAGACAGATGTCGTTGAGGTGCCAGAAACCTTTCCTTCTCCATATATTTGTAAATAACTAGGTAAGGAAAAGAGGCAGAGAGAACTTAGATGTATATGACAAAAAAGACAGATACACAAATGGACAAGACGGCTAAACACTGACAGTGCAAAATGAAATTCAAGGACTTTCAAGTACTTTTCCAAGCACTATTTTCAATTTTAAAAGGGCATTTAAACGGATCCAATTCACTTTTAAATGCTGTTTTTTTATTGGGGGGAAAATCGGATCAAATATGTATGCTTAAAAACCAATTTCTGACAATTAGTTACACAAAATTCAATTTCTTGATTCAGATTATTATAATTTTTTTTTATCATGGATGAACAAAACTTTCAATGCGAATGGTTGATTTGAATTTCAGGGACTTTTTAAGCATCTTGTTAAAAATGGGCTGTTTAAGGAATTCCAGGCATTGGACTTTTTTTTGTAAAAAATCAAGCACTTTAAGCACTTCAAGGACCTTGTGCGAACCCTGTAAACATACTCAAGAAAGTGATAGAGCCAGTGACAAAGATATGAGGCAGACAGACGTATCCAGGGCCTCAGTCTAGTACTGACCTGCCAAAGTCACACAGTTTGAGGATGGCCGTCTCTGGATCCACCAGCAGGTTCTGGGGCTTGATGTCTCTGTGACACACGCCCTGGGAATGGATATAGGCCAAGCTGCGGAATAGCTGGTACATGTACACCTGGGGGGGGGGGGTTAATACACAGTTTTAGTTTAAGACAGACATAAACATACTAGAGAATTCGTAGAGGAGCGTAACTGGGCAGCATTTATTTTGCCGGCTGTGACGACGAAGATTGCCAATGGAAATTGGGATTTATGGACACAAATGCACATAATCACTGCTAGTTTGAATTCTATCTAGTCATTTTATCACTGGATTCAATCAGGACGCTTGCCAAAAAAATAAAAATAAAAATAAATAACTTTAGTCCAAAGCTTATATACCCATTTATTAATTGTGAATATATAATGTGTGGCACTGTGGCATGGTGTTCCCCAGCTATACAATGGCACCAGCATCCAAAGATGAGTGCATGTTCACCTCTTGGGGAAGAGCGACCCAGAGCCTACAGAGCCTTGGAAAAGGATCGTCAAGATGCTGGAATGTCACTTCTAGTCGGGAGGCTTTTTTCAACATATAGCACAATAAAAATAATTGCTTGTAGAGGAGCAATATGGAGAGGATATTGGACAACTTTCAAGAGCATTAAACCAGGGCAGTACACAGAAGAAACGCGGACTCGCGTGGAGAAGTCATTCCTAATTTATAGCCTAATAGCAGCATAATGAAATCATTGTCATAAGGAAGAACACACTTTTTTTTACACATTATTTATTTGCAGCATTATCCGTTCCTAAACAGGAACTTGGTGCAGCCTTTCTTTATGTGAGCAACTGTCAAAATCCAGCCAGATGGCATAGATGAAGTCCTTTCTGTCTTGCACCAAACATCCATATAAAAAAATCTGAATCCTTTGATCATTTTGCAGTAATGTATGGAGAGAATGGCATGGCTACAGCTGACTGGTAGCTTAGATTCAGATAACAGGCTTGATATGATATATTAAGATCCAATCATGTTACAATGTTTCTATCAAGTCACAAACACATACATCCAAGATGAGGTTGAGGCTTAGTCCACCACGTACACAGGGGTTCCCTCTTAGTCCACCACGTACACAGGGGTTCCCTCTTAGTCCACCACGTACACAGGGGTTCCCTCTTAGTCCACCACGTACACAGGGGTTCCCTCTTAGTCCACCACGTACACAGGGGTTCCCTCTTAGTCCACCACGTACACAGGGGTTCCCTCTTAGTCCACCACGTACACAGGGGTTCCCTCTTAGTCCACCACGTACACAGGGGTTCCCTCTTAGTCCACCACGTACACAGGGGTTCCCTCTTAGTCCACCACGTACACAGGGGTTCCCTCTTAGTCCACCACGTACACAGGGGTTCCCTCTTAGTCCACCACGTACACAGGGGTTCCCTCTTAGTCCACCACGTACACAGGGGTTCCCTCTTAGTCCACCACGTACACAGGGGTTCCCTCTTAGTCCACCACGTACACAGGGGTTCCCTCTTAGTCCACCACGTACACAGGGGTTCCCTCTTAGTCCACCACGTACACAGGGGTTCCCTCTTAGTCCACCACGTACACAGGGGTTCCCTCTTAGTCCACCACGTACACAGGGGTTCCCTCTTAGTCCACCACGTACACAGGGTTAGTCCACCACGTACACAGGGTTCCCTCCTTTGTTTATACATTAAAAAGAAAATCTCCAGTCCACACAACGACGCAAAAACGCTTCCATGACCTGGAGGAGGCTGCAGGGAGCTCTCTATGACCTGGAGGAGGCTGCAGGGAGCTCTCTATGACCTGGAGGAGGCTGCAGGGAGCTCTCTATGACCTGGAGGAGGCTGCAGGGAGCTCTCTATGACCTGGAGGAGGCTGCAGGGAGCTCTCTATGACCTGGAGGAGGCTGCAGGGAGCTCTCTATGACCTGGAGGAGGCTGCAGGGAGCTCTCTATGACCTGGAGGAGGCTGCAGGGAGCTCTCTATGACCTGGAGGAGGCTGCAGGGAGCTCTCTATGACCTGGAGGAGGCTGCAGGGAGCTCTCTATGACCTGGAGGAGGCTGCAGGGAGCTCTCTATGACCTGGAGGAGGCTGCAGGGAGCTCTCTATGACCTGGAGGAGGCTGCAGGGAGCTCTCTATGACCTGGAGGAGGCTGCAGGGAGCTCTCTATGACCTGGAGGAGGCTGCAGGGAGCTCTCTATGACCTGGAGGAGGCTGCAGGGAGCTCTCTATGACCTGGAGGAGGCTGCAGGGAGCTCTCTATGGTTCTGATTGCAGAGAAAATAGGACAGGACCATTAAATCTTAATGTCAGCATTTTCCATAAGCTCCGGGTTCACCCATTTACAAGAATACAGGTGTATTTTTATTTTTTATCCACTTTTTCTCCTCCTGTTTTTCTGTATTTTCCTCCCATCCCAATTTTAGTCGTTATGCCAATTCCCCCCTCCGCTTCCTCCGATACATAGGAGACAGCCAGCAGCCTCTTTTCACCTGACAGCGCGGGACTATCATTGGTAAAGTGTAATGCGTTGGAGGTCACACTACCTTCACCATTTCTCTCCCTCGCTGTGCAGGCGCCCTGACCGACCTGTAGGAGTCGCTGTTTACAACGACCAGATTACCACCCACCGGCTTCCCTCCCGCTGACACCGCCAATTGTGTCAGTATGACGGCCGGCCAAGCCGGAGGCACCGCTGACAGCCGGATTCGATACCAGTGTATCTGTGGTGGTACAGACGCTTAGTCCGCTGTGCTACCCGGACGCCCGAATACAGGTGTATTTTTTAAAACAGAGTTTCTGAACATCTTCACTCTGGCAGCAGTTTTCAAAAAGGTGGGTTTTCAGTTACCTAAATGCAGTTTGTGTGTGGACGAAGGGTCAAACCCCATAGAAAAATCTACGGTTTCAGAAATACCTGTGTACGTGTGGACAAGGCTTGAAAGTGCAATTTTATTGTTAAGCTCTTCTGCTTAACACTTAATTGATGGGCAAATTTTTCAGAAAACGCCTGAAAATTGCATACCCAAAGTAATCTGCAATTTATTATACTTTATACTTATAGCACATGCATGACTCTGGTCTTTTGGAAACATTCAGAATTTTCATCCACAACAGGAAGAATTACTCTGAGGGCTAGATCCACAAAGAATGGATTGCACGGAGCAAGTTGCACCCTTACTTACAATTCATTATGAATTGAAAATCGGGGACCCTGATGTAAACAAGACGAAAGTCTTTCTCTGGTCTGCATCCCCTTAACAATTGTGTGTATATTGAGCCGTACTGTATTGTACCCATTCTGCAATCAATCAATCAGACTCTTTCTTTTACTACAGTCTAGCTCAAACAGAAGTATTGCTCTGAAATCCTGTGAGGCATCGAGTTGTTGCAGGAAGAGTAATGTTGAGCGAGTTGATGAAGAAGATTAGGTTGTCTTGTTGAAAGTACAGAAAGCATTGCCTTAACCCTTTCACTACCACACTACCAAATGGTTACCCCTTTCACTGAGACAATACAGAAGAATGTTAACCCTTTCACAGCCACACGACAAAGGGTCAACCCTTTCACTACCACACCACAGAAGATTAACCTTTCACTACCCCACTACAGAAGGTGTGGTAGTGAAAGGGTTAATATCATGCTGTATTGATTCCCCCCCCCCCCCATCCCTATTGGATTTTAGCCTCGACTGATCATACCCCCAGAGGAGTGGCTGCCGTCATGGTAACCACTAACAGGGCTTTAGATAAACCAAAACAACCCAGAGGATTCGGTTACAAGGGATATTCTGCTAGACTAATAGCAACATATGTCAGAATTTCCAAAGGACCAAGAGTGTGTCCAGTCACTGTGCATCTTCGTGGCTGTTTGGATGTGTAGAGTTTGGACGTAGGTCTTAAATTTCATGTCACTTTAGCAGCTATGTTTTTGGCCATATGTAGGTGGGCGTTGAAGAGGGAGAGTCATGTGGTGTCTGACTGATGCAGCCTAGAAGAAAAAGGAGGAGGAGCCACTGACATCACAGTCGGTGACTGCACTGTGGCATCGTTTACACTGAAAACACTGACCGCAAAGGGTTAAACTCTACACTGCATGTGTATCTCTAACGGCCTCAGATATAGCATCATGATAATCATTATAATCATCATCAACCACTCAGGGTAGCAGAGAGAGAGACGGCATGGGGTCTGGGTGGGGGGGGCACAGGGCAGAAAATAATCATAGACAAATTGATGAAGGGATGAGAGAAAAGGGAGGTGAAGAGGTGGGAGGCGAGAATGAGAACACAGCGTGGTAGCAGTAGGAGCTCAGGACCCATGGGAGAGAAGAGGAGGAGATCCCACACATGTAGTAATGGAACTGTGTCGCTGGAGGACTTGTAATGCATTCGAGGGATGAGAGAAGGAAGCCAGGAATGACGGGGAAGGAGAGAGAGAGAGAGAGAGGTGTTAAATGAGGGCACCGTCTGTTTGTGTGTGTGTGTGTGTGTTTTGTGATGATCAGTATGCATCTCAAAATCACAGGAGCAGCAGGGTGGGCTGGGGGGGCAGGAAATGAGCCATGAGAGAGACAGATATAATATCCTCTCAGCTGCTACAGGCATCATAAAAACAGACTCATGCATACACACACTCACAAACGCCCCAAGTGCCTCTTTAGACAGTCAACAAAGTGTATTGCAAACAGAGCAAATCTCATGAGACCATCTCTCCCTTTTCTGCTTTCATAATCCTATAACAGTCAGCTGCCTGAAGAATTTAAATGAAAAAGCATTGGAACTACTTTAGTGGCTTTTACTACATCCAGAGGCAGCAGCTTTTTGCAATTTCAATACATTTTCTCCTTCAACAATGTAAAAGGAGCTAAATTGAGAGGATTAGACAGTAATACCCATGGGCCTCGTCTTGTACAATTTGACAAGCAGAAGGGCTACGGTCAGACAAGCCATAGAATGAGAGCATTGACCATATTCACACAGCAGCCATTTTGCACTAATGTAATGCTCAGGTAGAGCCGTCCCTGAAGGCTGTTTTTGGGATTCGAACTTCGGCAGGGTTTTTCGAACGGACATTCGATCGATCGTTTTTTATCATGCAAGTGCCAGAAAAGGAACAAATGTCTTGCTCTTCAGAAAATCGAAAAAAATCGAAATCTGTTTTTTTTTTTACATCTTTGAAATGTCAATAATGTGTTCCCTCATTTGCCCTTATTTGCAAACTTAAATACAACTTGTAAATGAGGTAATTATTGTTATATAGTTCGACAGTATTGTCTCTCAATACTGTGGAAAAACTACAGGCGAGGGCATTTACGGTGTGGGTCTGTCAGCTTAACAGGTACTTAAGAGGTGTTGAAACACACACAGCCAAACGCTCTCCTTTCTTAGCAGGGAGAAGAACAATGTTTATACACTTTATCTTAATGTTATAAGTTATAGCAACGCAACAAACGCAGTGTCCATATAAAAAGATTAAAAAAAAACGCGAGTCCGCGTGTATTGTCATTAAATTAAACAACATTAAAACACATTTAGAATGTCACGAATTTGATGAGCGAACTAATTTTGTTCGAGTGAATTTATTGCAACCTAATGGTATAAGAAGTAAATTCATTCAATAGGGAAACTCAAAGAAAATAACAAACAACTTATTATCATTATAGGACGCGTTGGTTGTTGTTGTAGACGAACGCACGCTGGCAATTCATTTGATGACAAGACAAACTTCTTTCTGGGTCTGCATCCCCTTAACAAGTGTGTATTGAGCTGTACTGCATTATTGCAACTTGGCTTGAATCCGCAGCAGTAAGCCAGATAAACAAAATTGTATTAACGCGCCTCGTTAAATCCTCCGCTGTCTCCTCTCTCTCAGTGCTCCACTGTCCGACTGGCTGCTCTGCCTGTCTGTCTGGCTACTCTGATCCAATCACATTCAGCGTTTCTCCCCCCCCCCCCCACCCACAGTCTGCGAATCAGAGCAGAGTAGGGCGGGTTTTCACGGAATGGAAACAGTCTCTTCTTTGCTTGTGAAGAGTGGCAGAAACGCCGCTACGAAACAAAACAGTTATTTTGATGCAGCCTTTCCTTGCTGGTGTTTGTGAGGTTTAGTGAGTTAACAGAAGGTTAACCTTCACTACCACACTACAGAAGGTTAACCCTTTCACTGCCACACTACAGAATGTTAACCCTTTCACTGCCACACTACAGAAGGTTAACCTTTCACTACCACACTACAGAAGGTTAACCCTTTCACTGCCACACTACAGAAGGTTAATTTGATTGATTGAAAACTTTATTAACAGATTGCAGAATGGGTACAATACAGTACGGCTCAATACACACAATTGTTAAGGGGATGCAGACCAGAGAAAGACTTTCGTCTTGTTTACATCAGGGTCCCCCATTTTCAATTAATCGTAGAAAATAATGTTATGAATGCCCGAAAACATTTGTGATGTCACAGTATGATGTCATAATCAAACATTCTAGAACATTTGTGTATCTATTCAACAATTCTCTCACAGCTACAGAAGGTTAACCCTTTCACTGCCACACTACAGAAGGTTAACCTTTAAATCTAAACATCTAAATGCTTATTGATGTAGCCTTTCCTTCAGCCAATACCTTGACCCCGAACATTACATGGCTTATGTGAGGCTTCCAACAAACCTTTCACTACCACACTACAGACGGTTAACCCTTTCACTACCACACTACAGAAGGTTAACCCTTTCACTACCACACTACAGAAGGTTAACCTTTCACTACCACACTACAGAAGGTTAACTCTTTCACTACAACACTACAGAAGGTTAACCTTTCACTACCACACTACAGAAGGTTAACCTTTCACTACCACACTACAGAAGGTTAACTCTTTCACTACAACACTACAGAAGGTTAACCTTTCACTACCACACTACAGAAGGTTAACTCTTTCACTACAACACTACAGAAGGTTAACCTTTCACTACCACACTACAGAAGGTTAACCTTTCACTACCACACTACAGAAGGTTAACTCTTTCACTACAACACTACAGAAGGTTAACCTTTCACTACCACACTACAGGAGGTTAACCCTTTCACTACCACACTACAGAAGGTTAACCCTTTCACTACCACACTACAGAAGGTTAACCTTTCACTACCACACTACAAAAGGTTAACTCTTTCACTACAACACTACAGAAGGTTAACCTTTCACTACCACACTACAGAAGGTTAACCTTTCACTACCACACTACAGAAGGTTAACTCTTTCACTACAACACTACAGAAGGTTAACCTTTCACTACCACACTACAGAAGGTTAACCCTTTCACTACCACACTACAGAAGGTTAACTCTTTCACTACAACACTACAGAAGGTTAACCTTTCACTACCACACTACAGAAGGTTAACCCTTTCACTACCACACTACAGAAGGTTAACCTTTTACTACCACACTACAGAAGGTCAACCTTTCCTTATAATACATTTACATTTAGTCATTTAGCTTTTAGACTTACAAGGCAAATACTTCAACTGCCACAACAACTTGCCACAAGACAGTCATTGCCATAACAAAAGAGCCTGATGCAAGGTGTTAATGTCCCCAGAGAGAGGGGGCCATGGAATACAATGCATTCTGGGTAGGGTTGTAGTTGATTAAATCACAGGTGTGAACCTCTCCACAAGTTCGAAGACCATTCATCTCTGAATGCGTTTACTGATATCTCCATGATTCATAGGATGTAGCTTGAAAAATATCCCACCAAAATGTTCAAGTGATGGCTTATTTTTAAGGTATGAATCTGTACTTTCCGATAAGTTAAAAAAAAAAAAAAAAAAATTGGACCTTACCTCAACAAGTCCAGCGCCCCCATGCCCAGTCACAAATGTGTTTCCCGATTTCATTGGTATGCTGCGTTCTTTATGGGTGTTCTAGCAGCGGTGTCTCACACCCATGGTGGTGTTGGATTGTGCACTTGGTCTACGTGTGTGTGTGTGTGTGTGTGTGTGTGTGCGTGCGTCGGTCGCTGTTCATTTCCTATAGTGCTGAAATGTGTATGTTTGACTCCATCCAAATCCGTATAGCAACAAGTCATGTAGGCTATGGCTATTGCATAAGGTTTATCTTGGGCGTGGGGCATTCAACTTGTTTTGAGCACCCACCGGCAGAAACATAAATCGGCGCCTATGGCTGCGGTTATTAAGAGTGGTAGTAGTACCTACTTACTGGTCACAGGAGGCTTCAATAATGTTTGGATGATAATCCATTTTGTGAATACATTTGTTGAAACAACATCTTTGTTGGCCGATGGCTCCTGCTATCTTAAAGGATAACTCCACTATTTTGGGAAATTAGCTTATTTAACATCTTCCCTGGAGTTAGACAAGAAGATGCATACCTTTTTTGTCTCTGTGCGTGCATTTTAGCTTTGGGAATAGATGCTCCGTTAGCATAGCTTAGCTTCATCACTGGAAGTGAGGGAGCCTTACAGTGCCTTACAGTGTATTGCAAGGTCTGACATTGACCAAACTTGATATGCATGACCTTGGTGGGCTCTAGGTCAACTCCTGAAAAGGGGGTCAATGTCAGACCTTGCAATCAAAAGTTAGGGGCGCACTGAAATTATGGCAAGGGTTATTAGCCCCCTAACTTTTGATTGCAAAGTCTGACATTGACCCCCTTTTCAGGAGTTGACCTAGAGCCCACCAAGGTCATGCATATCAAGTTTGGTCAATGTCAGACCTTGCAATACACTGTAAGGCACTGTAAAGCTACTGTCCTGCCTCACTTCCAGTGATGAAGCTAAGCTATGCTAACGGAGCATCTATTCCCAAAGCTAAAATGCACGCACAGAGACAAAAAAGGTATGCATCTTCTTGTCTAACTCCAGGGAAGATGTTAAATAAGCTAATTTCCCAAAATAGTGGAGTTATCCTTTAATGTGATATATATCCTTTGTGTAAAATAATTTTTCAAAATTAAAACTACTTTTTTTTTTAAAATACATTAAAAAGGGGAGGTTCGAACCCATTAATTAAGATTCGAATGCCAACATAACGAATGAAGTTCCGAACGTTTGGGCTCAGCCCTATGCTCAGGTTGGGATTTCTTTCCACCCTGTTCCCACCTGAGGTGGAAATCCCAACCCGAGTATGACATAAAGACCATGTGTCAACGGGAGGGTCCTACCTACCTTAACGTAGATGATGGGGATGGTGGTCTTAGCCTTGTTGAAATGCCGGGCCACCCTGTACACCGTCTCTGGGACAAAGTCCAGCACCAGGTTCAGATACACCTCGTCTTTCTGGATGGGGAGAGAAAACAGGAGGACAAGAGGTCAGATTTAAAAAATGAACTGACTGTCATGTATTATTCTTTATACAGAGCACATTCAGAAGCTTAAATATGTTATTGACCATTGTAAGTTTGTGTTTCAGGGGAGGCTAGCTAGCTATTGTCCAATCGAATGAGTGAATGAATGAGAATCGAAGAGAGTGAACTGTAACGTTACGCTAGCCTGCATGAGACAGGAATCAAACAAAAATAGAGACATTTCTGGTAACAGCTAAAAGACAAGCGGCGGACCCCACAAGTACTCCAGCTACAAAATCAAAACTCATTGGACAGAGAGCTGTGGGCATACTGCTGCCTTTTGCATCATCCTACCTGTGTGAGGTAGGCTTTTTTGCAGTGGCCTCCATCAAATCAAAATACAGATCGAAGTAGAACATTGAGAATGAATCTCAATGGAAATCTCAAAACAACCACCCCGCTTTGAGAAGATTTGCAAGGGAAAGCAAGCACACACACAAGTCACTGAATGTAGGCTAGAATGGGAATATGAAACATGATTTATTTGCAACCTGCAGTAGTTAATAGTGTAGGCCTAATTTTGATTAATATATTATTTAAGTTACTATTATTTTAATTTAATGAAATCTACTACTCGGAAGTACTGCAATTATTATTTGAATGAAAATAAATCTAATCAGGGAAGTAGCCTACTGTAGGCCTACAACAACTACATTTTTAATTAGGCCTAATTATATCACACTGGCACAGGATCATCTGGCAAGCTTTTGTTCATTTTTAAATACAACTATAATTGTGTCTCGTTATGGTAATCTTGTCTCGTTAGTAGTAGAGGAAATGGCATGTTTGTAGCCAAAAATCTATTCTAGGGAGCTCCAGTAGCTCACCGCGTACCTCGGACGCTATTTCGGCGTCGGGGACAACCGTGCGCGTCACGGATCTGGGGTACACGAGTTCGACTCCCGGACTCGCCGTATTTTCTCAGAGTGTCTTTCCCCCGATCTATACCCCATTCAACCTGTTTCTGTCGGTCATACTTGACCAGAAAAAAGCGATAAACGCTAAAAGAACCAGCTGACTGGTCAAAGTTTTAAAAAAAAATCTATTCTAGCCTACATCTAGGTGGGGACCAGGTTAGGTGGGGCTCGAAAATATTTCTAGCTACCCAAGTGGGGCCTGATTGAAAATGCTTGAGAACCACTGGTGTAACTGAAGAAGAAAGAATACCCACAAAAAGGCAAAAAGCAGGAATTGTGTATTTATTCACAGAATTGACATGAAAGCTTCTTTAGTGTGCATCACAAACTGGAGCCTCTCTAATACACACTGACCGCACCTTGATTTGAACTATTACTTATGTCCCCAACGGAAAGCTTTGTTACCATCTGCAATAATTTTTTTTTATAAATAATCTGTTTAATCTAATAAGATAACATTTGCAGTTGGTTCACCTCATTTCAAATCATTTTTATTGTAGTAAAATGAGATTGTCAAGTATAATCACAAGCACCTTAACCCTTTCTCTGCCACGCTTATGTACATCCTTATACCGTCCTCTGCCAGCTCTATTTGTCTATGGAGAAGTTCCCCTTCTTTGCAGGGCTATAACTTTTTAAATTGTATTGCTAAATTGACATTACTATGGCCCATTCAACGTCAATTATCTATCATTTAGGATGTAGCAATGTTCTACTTTTTCATTCACATATTCATACTAAAATACGGTCTAAAGTATAAATATGTTTTTATCGTTTTCTGCAGCATTCTGCAGAACGTGAGTTATAGCCCTAAATACATATATTAGATCATCAAATGTAGTTTGATACCGATTGACGTCATAATAAAACGTTCAATTGCACAAGGTCCTAAACGTCTTGCCTCATCATCTGCTGGTGACCGGAGGGGGGGGGGGGGTTTATAAGTCCATGGCCAACGTTAAATGAATCATGTAGTATGGGTGATATATTGACCATAGCAGTTTGTATCGAAAATGGTAAACAAACAGGCTGAAACTCACCCCAGTCTCCTCGTAGCGTTGGGTGATGAGCGTGGAGCAAAAAGATTGCCATTATGGGATGTTGATATATGCGATCCATTTCCAGGTTGTATAATAGTATATACGTCCAAATCATGTTGTTTATCGAGTTATTGGCAACGGATCGCTATCCATTGTTCCTCCGCTCATTTCCTGTTTGGGCGATCCGCCGATCGGCCACCAGATGGCGCTCTTGAACCGTTGGAGAGTTGAGGAGATCAACAGGGGATCTCAAGACTCCGTGGGTAAAATATGATTGCCATCACAGATTTTTGAAATATTGATCTCAAAGACGCCTTACGGAGAATGACGTGGAAACTCGTCCTTGGCGAATAAAGGGTTAAGATTTTAAAATGGAGACTTTTGAAAAAAGAAATGTTCACTTCTTTTGTTTTTGTGTTCAGACATTGAATTTCTATAAATTTGATTAAAATGCCATGGCAGATGTTTGCCATCATGGAGAAGAGGTGTGGGTGTAACGGAGGTACCGTGTGTCTATCCACAGTCACGATGGACAGTGTAGTGAAGTGGCTGTGGACGTTAAGCGGTACTGCATGTAAACTCACTCCCCAGAAGTGAATTCACCTCTTGGTATAGTGGTCTGCGATGTCGCCCGCGGCGCGGGAGACCGGGGTTCGACTCCCACTCAGGGCATGTCAAATAAGACCGGTTACATGGGCTTACCAAGTCCATCAGGTGTTCCTTCATTCCTGTAGCTAGCGGCTTTATGAATAAATACTAAGACATGGAACCGGAGCATTGAGGTGTAGAAAATGTGTCTTGTGATTACAGAATGTGATTACAGAATGTTATTATCAGCTTTGTAATAGTACATGTTTATATGTTTGACTATTTGGATTCCTATATTAGGCAATAGCATATTGGCATGGCGGCCATTTTTGCTCTTTATGTCATGCTCAGGTTGATACCTTCCCACCCCGTTCCCGATCAGCAGTATTGAAGTGGATATGGGTAGAACTCAATGCCATGATACAAATAGACATACTGTGAATACTGTGGTATAATGCTTTTCGTTAAGATTTTAGACAAAATGTCCACATGTCAAAATACTACCAAAATCCCATATTAAAAAGCCTTCATCATTTTATATACTGTATGTCCATTAGCCAATTTAAAATGCACTGCTTGAGTTATGCACATTGCTCTCTCCCCCACTCTCCAAATTATTACAATTTGACAGTTGAAACTGGTTCTTTGTCAACACATTATGAACAAACTGGGCAGTACATTAGGTGAGCAGTGTTCCCGGCTCCAAACAGCACAGCTCATTGATTAATCAAAGCTAATTCCTTGCTTGTGTTCCCCTTGTGACATCAGGGATGCCAATAATTCTGAACAGCTTGTTTAGGCTTGTTAATCTGAAGCAGCGTTGGGTTATGCTCCACATAATTGGAACAAACGTCCAGAAGAGCTGCATCAACCGACTTGTATATTTTATAAATTACTTGAATTGACCCATCTCAATTCCCGCCCTCTTTTCTTGATCCTCCAATCACAACTGTTGCTTCCCTCAACTGCTCTTCAACTTATTTTTTTTTTTTATGATCTCCTTGTATTATTATTTTTTCCTTTCTCCATTTTATTCTTTATGTAAGGCACTTGTCTGTGTATGAAACAAGCTATATAAATAAACTTGCCTGGCCTAAATCTAATTGAAATAATTTAGCTATTTGCCTTGTGTTGAACATTGTAGTGAAACATGTATTGCGATTAGATCAACAACAGACTTCCTATCAAGCAGCATTTTAAATGATAAGCCAAGAAATATATGAGCCCCTTAAGCCCTAGCCAATATTTTCAGAAAATTCACCTAAAAGTACATACCCATGTAGATGGAAGATTGCTCCACTTCTACAAGGTCCATTTGCATGTTCTTGGTATCTAGGGACATCTATGGCCCTCGGGGAATGTATTCCCTTCCCAGTGTCAGAAATAGTCTATGTTACTATGCTTTGGTAAATTGTAATGAACCAGAGGAGAATATAAATTATTATCTTATTTCCCATCTTTGATGGTGAATAACACCATGCTAACACTGACCAGACGTGAACACATGCTATTTTAAATACGAAGATAGAATATCAGGCCTATAAATTACCTTATTATGGCCAAGTCATACATCGGGTCAAATATGCTCTTTCCAATGGCAGTGTTATATCTAGATTTAGTACCACAAGGCGCCCGTTACAGGGCAGCAAAGACTGTGAATGAAATCTACTGTAAGTTATAAGTACAGTTACTTTTTTATAATGTCCATAGCTCCGCCATTTTTCATCAGATTGAGACGCGTTTTCTCTAGACGTTCACAGAAGGGTAAAGAAACAAACTACATAGTATTTTATGGCAATAACATTCAAGTGAGACCCGTGAGATATAATCACGAATGTCAGAATTTTTCACAAAGAATATTTTCAACAGCTTTGATAGAGCCTGGTGTGAGCTGGGTAGTGTAGTTTATGAAATGTCGATGTCCATCGAAAGCCCTGGGTCTCCTCTCGCTTAGGACTACAACGGTTTCATGACATGTTATTTCTTTGCATCCAATTAATCCGGTTTCCGCCGGGATGCACAGAGATATTTATAAACAAATTTAGCTAATAACACTTAAAATCATTGGTAAACAAACGTAGTGCTGAAAATATACACTTTGACTGCTGTTTTCATAGGGTTAGGGTCTTTACTCTTGGCTACATTTGAAAAAGAAAAGCAACATTAATTAATGCGGACTGTACTGTATTCAGGACGTGATATTAATTTTGGCCATGTACCGGGCCAGTCGGGCTTAAAGTGCAGGCTGTTAGTGATTTTTCCTCTCAACTTTGACAGGCTCCATCTCCGGGGTTTCACTACTAACAACGTTTCTCACGTCTGCACTGTACACATATTGTTGAAATACAGCAATAGCTCACAGAACTAAAACGCGTACATTACTCTCCGATTTGGCTATTCCATTTTGAATAAATGAAATGAATGTGAGAAGGTTACCGCTCATCAGTAGAGACCGTCCGATATTGGCTTATCGCACATATATCGGTATTGGCATTTATGTTACAGATATCCCACCGTTTGATTAGCCATCATGGCTCTAGCAGGCTCTGAATTTAAGCCAGCGTGAAGATACTGGTATATGGGGCATCCAAAGATACGAGCCATGTCACGCTCACTGGCAAAAGGGCTCCAAAGTTAAGCTATTTTAAACTAGCTAAGATTTGATGGGAGGAAAATGCTGTGGGCCATTTTCAAAGAGGTCCATGGAAGCACACAAGACTCCCCTTTACAGCCAGGTTAATTTATATTAGTCACATGCAGAATAAGACCCAAATCAGGCAGTTTCTTTTGCATGGAGTACAAATAAGTTACTTTATCCTGTCTTATAATATACGTCAGATACAGTCAGGTCCATAAATAATTGGATTTTTTTTCCATAATTCTGGCTCTGTACACCACCACTATGGATTTGAAATGAAACAATGAAACAAAAGCACAAGATGCTTTAAGTGCAGACTTTCACTGGTGCGCTCAGCAATACCAAAAGACCCGGAAGACAACGGAAAACAGCTGTGATGGATGACAGAAGTCTTTCCCTGGCGAGGAAAAAACCATTCACAACAGTTGGATCAAGAACACTCTCCAGGAGGTAGGCGTGTCTGTGTCAAAGTCAACAAGAGACTTCACCAGAGTGAATACAAAGGGTTCACCACAAGATGTAAACCATTGGTGAGCCTGAGGCTGAGGTTACACCTTTCGTATCATCTTCGTATTGTTTTCTTCTACGTATCGCCGCATGCTATCAGAGGTGCAAGATCCCCAAGACCTGGCGTCGTGCTTCTGTAATTGCCCTGCCAAAGCCAAACAAACCTGCGGAAGACCCCAAGGCATATCGACCCATCTCGCTGCTCTGTGTTCCATTTAAGATATTGGAAAGAATGATCCATAGCCGCATTGAGCCAGTAATTGACACACAGCTCCCACAGGAACAGGCCGGTTTCCGACGTGGTAGATCAACAGTGGACCAGGTAACACTACTGTCTCAAGACATCGAGGACAGCTTCCAGGCTAATGAGAAAGCGGGGGTAGTGTACCTGGACCTGACTGCCGCATACGATACTGTCTGGCACCGTGGACTCCACCTGAAGCTGATGAGGATGGTACCTGATCGGCACATGGTGAAGTTTATCATGGAGATGTTGTCTAACCGCAGTTTTGTCCTACACACCAGCGATGGCCAGCGCAGCAGGCTCAGAAGACTGAGGAACGGTGTCCCACAGGGGTCAGTCCTTTCTCCGATGCTGTTTAATATTTACATCTACGATCTCCCAGTCACAGCATCCAGAAAGTACGGCTATGCGGACGATCTTGCCATCATGCTGAGAAGACCCACATGGAAGGCACTGGAGGACGGTCTTAACCAAGACATGGACATCCTAGTAGCCTATCTACAAAAGTGGCGCCTACAGCTCAGCACCAGCAAGACCGTTTCAGCAGCATACCATCTCTGCAACAGAGATGCCAAGAGGGAACTGGAGGTATATGCTGACCACAAGCGTCTGGAGTCCCAACAAGCCCCTAAATACCTTGGCGTGCGTCTGGATCGGACACTGTCCTTCAAACAACACCTCGAAGATGTCAGGGCAAAGACAACATCAAGGGTTGCGCTGATCCGACGCCTCGCAGGTACAACCTGGGGAGCCACTGCCAAGACCCTTCGGATATCCACCCAAGCCCTGGTCTTCTCGGCAGCAGAGTACTGTGCCCCAGTCTGGAGCAGAAGCCTGCACGTTAAAAAAGTTGATGCGGCTACTAACAACGCCCTCCGGATCATCAGTGGATGCCTGAAGGCTACACCCGTCTTCCTGCTGCCAGTCCTTGCAGGAATCGCACCAGCTGGCCTACGACGAGAGGCTGCCACTCTCGCCCTAGCAAGGAAGGCAGTGAAGCATGACTGGCACATCCTACACAACACCACAACAACAACAGCACCTATGAGCAGACTCAAGTCCCGCCACCCCTACAACAAGGTGGCACAAGAGATGCTCCGTTCCACCACTGAGGACCTATCCAGAAATGGATGGCTGGCGGCAGCCTGGAAGAGAGAGTGGGAGAGTGCTGGGCCATCCCGTATCCACCACCACATCTGGGATCCAGGAGATGGCGCCACAGGAGACGATCTTCCACGCCGGCAATGGGTTCTGCTGAACCGTTTAAGATCTGGGGTTGGTCGCTTTAAAGCATCATTAAAAAAGTGGGGCCTGGCAGACAGCGCTGCATGCGAGTGTGGAGACCCTGAGCAGACTGTTGACCACATCCTGACCATCTGCCCCCTATACAAACCACCCTCGGAAGCCAGCCTCTTTGATGTGGGACCAGAGTTAAGGGCATGGCTACAAGATACGGAGTTGGACCTCTGACGTTACACGAAAGAAGAAGAAGGTCCATAAATAATTGGATTTTTTTTCCATAATTCTGGCTCTGTACACCACCACTATGGATTTGAAATGAAACAATGAAACAAAAGCACAAGATGCTTTAAGTGCAGACTTTCACTGGTGCGCTCAGCAATACCAAAAGACCCGGAAGACAACGGAAAACAGCTGTGATGGATGACAGAAGTCTTTCCCTGGCGAGGAAAAAACCATTCACAACAGTTGGATCAAGAACACTCTCCAGGAGGTAGGCGTGTCTGTGTCAAAGTCAACAAGAGACTTCACCAGAGTGAATACAAAGGGTTCACCACAAGATGTAAACCATTGGTGAGCCTGAGGCTGAGGTTACACCTTTCGTATCATCTTCGTATTGTTTTCTTCTACGTATCGCCGCGTATCGCCGCGACGTCATGCGCCTCGAGTCACACTTTCGTTTTTTTTTCGTTTTTGTCAGCCGGCACACTGATGTAGTACACTGCCAAAGCAGTAGGTGGCAGTAGGTGGCTTGGACTGGGGTCCTTATAACAATAACTTGACAACACATGGTAGCTGAAGCTATTTGGGACACATGGTAGCTGAAGCTATTTGGGACACGGAGCTCTGTCCCAAAACACACACACTGTTGTCACCGGGAGGGCACGCAGATGGTATCTACTGCGCATGGGCGTTTTCGCAACAACTGCCCCGTGCTGACTACACGCTGTTGTCGAAGCGTTTTTTTTGCGTATCTCCAAACGCAAACACAATTTTGCGTTTCAGCCGTATCCACAAAAAAACGCCAAAAAACGCATTTCTGTGTAGATAGGACATCAAACGTCGTCAAAAACGTATAAAAAAACGCCAGGAATACACTAGTCTAACCATAGCCTCAAACACAGGAACAGCAGATTAGAGTTTGCCAAAAAAAACTTAAAAAGCCTGTACAGTTCTGGAACAACATCCTATTTATAGATGAGACAAGGATCAACTTGTACCAGAATGATGGGAAGAGAAGAGTATGGAGAAGGAAAGTAACTGCTCATGATCCAAAGCATACCACCTCACCAGTGAAGCATGGTAGTGGTAGTGTTATGGCAGGGGCATGTATGGCTGTCAAAGAAACTGGTTCCCTTGTTGAAGACTGCTGACAAAAGCAGCAGGATGAATTCTGAAGTTTTTTAAGGCAAAGAATTGGAATGTTATGCAAAAGACTAAGTCAATCACATGACCTGAATCCAATTGAGCATGAATTTCACTTGCTGAAGACAAAACTGAAGGGAAAATGCCCCAAGAACAAGTAGGAACTGAAAACAGTTTCAGTATAGCAGGGTTCCAGGGTTCCAGACTTCAGGCCACCATCGACTACAAAGGATTTGCAACCACATATTCAAAGTGATACAATTATTTATGGGTAGTCAGTTTGTCCAATTACTTTTGGTCCCTTAAAAAGGGGGGTGCACAATGCACATGTAGAAACTGTTGTAATTCCTACACTATTCACCTGATTTGGATGTAAATACCCTCAAATTAAAGCCCAAAGCCTACCCTTAAAGCACATCTTAATTGTTTCAAGTCCATTGTGGTGGTGTACAGAGCGAAAATTGTGCCAATGCCCAAATATTTAGCTTAACAGTATACTCAATTCCATACTTATCTAATGCCTACATTTGTCCTACACTGTACTCATACCTACCTTGATTATACTACCTATATCCAACCTATAGTTTATTCATATCAACAGTGTATAATACTACTTATGGGTGGAACAGTTTACAAAGATCACAGTTCAGACAAATGTATAGAAAAGCTTTTATTATAACCATATAACAATTATATTATTGTTTATGAATTTTTTTTAGCCCTATGCTTGACTATTATTTTAGGCATGGCAACAAATAAAATAATAATAATAAAATTAATAAATAAAATATTAAATAAATAAATAGGCTACACGTCTCTTTTTTGTGTTACAAATTGTGCTCACCGATATGAACATAGGCATCTTTACTTACTTAAAAAAAAGGAAACATCAAGAAATATGTTTATGGTATTAATTCCACCATGCCATGTGTTTTTATTTTATAATGCTCATGAGTCATGATTATTGCTGAAGTCCGAGTCATACAATACTCACTGGCTTTCAAAAAAGTTTATGAGTTTTAATAAGAGAGCACTATCTCTCTCAACCAAAGCAATGCAGGTAGATGGTAGAGCCATATGAAATCCGTTTTATTTTTTTCCAAATTCCATTTAATTTTTTTCCAAATTCAGTTTTTTCCGTTTTAATATTTCAGAATTCTGTATTTTGCTTTGTACGCTCATTTTACCATCAGAAATAGTGTCTAATAAGTGGGAATGAATAAATTGGCTGTCTTAAATACTTCGAAGCTTCGTTCGATGGGCATGGGATTCGAATATGAAAATAAAATTTGATTAAATATAAAAATATAAATGATATATATATATTTCTTTGCAAAATCAACTCTGCCTCTCTTTGTTAATTACAACAAGCAATGCTGTTTGTTATTTAAGATGAGGTCGGACTCGGCACTGACAGATTTGTGTTCATTGTGCTGCTTTTATAAAGCCTCAAATGACGCTTCAATATTTCATGAAAGCAAAGTGTTTTGTTTGTCTAAGACTTAAAAAGGTTTAAACTTTACAGCACTGACAAAGTTTAACAAAGTGCTGTACAAGTCACACAACATAAAAAAAAATATATATATATATATATATATATTTTTTTTTATTTACAGTTGATTCCATTTTTATTGCTCAATTCCACGATTCCGTCCGCGATTCCGTGATCGCGGATTTCATATGGCTCTAGTAGATGGCAACAGAACTATTTTGATTGACAGTCGATTCTGCCAATTACGTCACACCGCTTGCACCCGCCTCTGCTGTTCTTACCACCAACCGGCAAGCGCTTATTCGTTTTTTACTTCCGGGAAGTCCGCCATTGATCTGCATGCGAGAACCACAACAAACTAATAGCTAATAACGCTAGCTCCCCGCCAGCCACGAGTAGACTACCAGCGCTCCGCAGGAACAGATTGCAGAATGGGTACAATTCAGTACAGGCTCTCTGAGCAAAGGAAGGAAGTGAGAGATATGAATGAGTAATGCTTGCTATGTTCGGGTAAATATGCTGATGTTATTGAACGTGTAACTATATAACGTTAATGTCACAAAACGAATGCCTTTGTTAATCATAAGTAACTTTGATGCAGTAGCGTGTGGGGGCGGCGTTGTGCTGGTCGCTTGACTGAAACTTTTTTCAAAGTTTGAACGTGTGGGCCAGATTGACGCGACACAAATTGACGGATAGGGTTGAAGTGGTCACCAGGGCATGGAGGTTAGGGATAGGGTTGAAGTGGTCACCAGGGCATGGGTGTTTAGGGATAGGGTTGAAGTGGTCACCAGGGCATGGGTGTTTAGGGATAGGGTTGAAGTGTAGGCTTGGGCGGTATGACGGTATGCCAGGGTATTTAAAAATCCCGTCGGTATGATTTTCAATATAGTAAAAAATACAGATATGTTTCTTTCTAGATGGGATCGTGGCAGCGAGCGTGACGTCACAGACTGTGCGCCACGCAACATTATAGTGTGTTCCTGTGGGTCGCCCATCTCGCATGCGTGTTCATCTGCATGACAAATAAAGACTTATTCTTCTATAGAATGCGGTTATGGACCGGTGGCCATCCGTTTATTAAGGTCGAATGGACCATATGGGTCCACTTCCAGACATCGGATGATTGTGGATTCAGGTATCGGAGCGTTTTTCTAACGTTTTGAGAGTACGGATTTGTGCGTGAATGTGGACTCTGGAATACGTTGTTTGGGTAAGTAAGTTATGTTATGGTTAAGTGTGGGGCTGGGCGATATGGCCTCAATATATCACGATATTTTCTGACCTTTCGGCGATACACAATACATCACAATGTTCCCCCCCCCCCCCCAAGACAGTATTTGAGTTTGCAAGCCAACATTAAAGACAAAAGACCCATGCATTTAGCATTTGTATATTATATATTAGATTTAGATTATTAGATTATATATTGCATATATTTAGCATTTTTATGAAACTACTGTATATTTGTATGTCTCTAAATGTTTTGATGAATTGAAAATGGAGGACCATTATGTAAAAAAGCCGAAAGTCTTTTTCTGGTCTTCATCCTCCAGTCCACTGTTGTTGTATTGAGCTGTACTGTATTATACCCATTCTGCAATCTGTTAATAAAGTTTTCAATCAATCAGACAAATGTATAGAAAAGCTTTCATTATGTATTTTTTATTATTTTTATTATGAAGGTGTATCTAAATGGCAGCCTGTCCAGTAGCAGAGGTCTAGAGTGTGGCATTCCGCAAGGAAGTTGCCTAGGACCTTTGCTCTTCTCTGTATTTACTAATGACCTATCTTGGGCTACCAAATGTGCTACAACAGTTCTTTATGCAGATGATTCAACATTGTATTACGCTGCACCATCATGCAATGTACTTAATGAAGTTTTGAGCAGAGAACTTAAAGTTGTGCATGACTGGGTAGTATGTAATAGACTTGTCCAACACTTTGATTGCCAGCACTATTTATGCACTATTTATCGTTGGATGCCACCACCCACTTCAATGATAGCGCTCTAAACGCATAATCTCTGTCTTAAATTATGGCTATGTGTCTAATCTGCCCGTCGTTTATCAATGACTTGTTTGCAGTCAACATTGTCGAGACGGATTTTTTTTTCTTTCTTTTTTTAATAATCGGTTCATTTCCGTTTTATAGCATTTTGAAAAACCCTCGTTTTTCAGGAAAATATATAGATTCCGTGATAATCGCCCTTTACTGGAATATTCTGGCATACACAAAAAACTGTCATTTTTCGGCCTATTTATGAATCGTTTTCAAATAAACTAGGGATGCACGATAATTATCGGGCCGATATCAGCAATTATGACGTCATGCCGATAAAGTTATTGATAGCTCTGATAATATAATATATTTTTTGGTTAAAAAAAATGCGTGTGTGTGAATTGGGATGAAGGGCGTTTGTTTTTGCTCCTCCCGTTTTGCCAGTACAGTGGTACGACTGATAGCGTGTGGTTTAGGAAGAGGGCGTTTTACACAAATCCAGCACTCCCTTTCTTGGCTGTGACGTAGCCACGTAAGCAGGGGAGGAAATTAGGCCACTTTACTCGCCAATTGCGAGTATTTTTTACGTTTGGCGAGTAATTCATGAAGAGCACTCGCCAGTCTGGCGAGTACTAGTAATTACAAAACAAAACAAAAAAATCATTCTGCAATCTGCTGATTCGCTCACTGGCACAAGCCGAACTCTGACTCCCCCCTTGATTCCTCCCATTTGTGCCTCATAATAATCCGACCATAACCAATGAACATCATCGTTGTACAGATGCGCTCTAAGCTCCTCCAATGAACACTCATTTTCTAGAAGATGCCGCCCATCTAGGGGAAGTGGACAGATCACTGCGCGCGCCGCGCGGACCTACAGACTCCTGCCACCGGCAGCCGGCTAGACAACGTAGACAAACTTAGACAAAAATACATCAGTGGATGAAAATAATTGCATGTAGAGTCGTCACTTTCGGATATCAGTGCGGTCTGACATGGGGGCGAACAACAGCATGCGACGTGTCTCCTTCGAGTCGGATGAGAATGACAAGTCAACCAGCATTAGCCGGCTAGCTACCTAGCATGTAACAAGCTACCATAACGCGCATTCAACATAGTGGACGACTATACTGAGCGGCTTTGCTTAAATGCAGCCGAGTGACATTTTATTATTACCGGGTTTCCCCCCATATCACCACTCGCCCATATGCCCTTCACAACGGTGATGTTGTCATACTTGGCATTCAGAATACACCTGCTGAACCCCTAGCGTTGTCGATTCGGTTCCAATGGATTGTCATCTTACAGCACAAGTACAGTACAACCAGAATACATTTGGCATACAACCAGAGTGCAAATGTAACAAGTCAAGTTCAAGTTGTTTTATTTAGCCATTACATTGCAGTGAAATGCTTGGTTCTTTCACTGCCCAACTCAGTCCAACCTAAACCAGCCCAACCCAGTATTGATTGATTGATTGATTGATTGAAAACTTTATTAACAGATTGCAGAATGGGTACAATACAGTACAGCTCAATACACACAATTGTTAAGGGGATGCAGACCAGAGAAGGACTTTCGTCTCGTTTACATCAGGGTCCCCCATTTCAGTCCTGTTTGCTTAATGCCTTGTCCACTTCCTCCACACTCCAATATGCCCTTCAACCCTGCTCCTGTCAAACCTGCTCTTTCCATTCCCTCCATGTCCCCCCTTTCTGATGAATATTTCCTGCACTTAAGAGTCAGACACACATTCCTAGTAGTTGAGCTGTGATGAATGAATGAATGAAAACTTTATTTAACAGATTGCAGAATGGGTACAGTACAGTACGGCTCAATACATGCAATTGTTAAGGGGATGCAGACCAGAGAAAGACTTTCGTCTTGTTTACATCAGGGTCCCCCATTTTCAATTCATCATTCAGCATAACCTAGACCAGCCCAACCCAGCATCTTTCACTGCCCAGTTCAGCCCAACCCAGTCCAGAATAGTTCCCTCTTTCATGTTAATATGTGATTTAATGATGTAATATTTTGAAGAGTAGAGACAGTGTGATTAATTTACTATGATTGAAAATCAATTTAGACGAAGACGTACAAAGAAGTAATTATCACAATTAGCGATTTTTTTTGTCTGGTAAAAAATCTGTTTGGCTGGTAAAAAAAAATCAGATACTCGCCAGTTGGCTGGTAAGCCAAAAAGTTAGTTTCCTCCCCTGCACGTAAGTTTCAGAAGCAGCGCAAATGTAAACAAAGATGGCGTCAGTAGTGTGGGAATAGTTTCAGAGGAAAAAAGTTTGCTTGCTATTTGTAACAAATGCAATGCAGAAGTTCCACGAGGAGGGAAAAGGGCAACAACTTATAATACATCCAACCTAACAAGTCACCTGCAACATCACCACCACTACGATGGTGTTAAAAGCCTACGACGACACGCGAGCAGCTAAAGCGTATTGCTCCGTAGTAGCCAGGTTAATTTGCACCACCAAGCACTGCTTAAAAGCTAGCGGCTTGAGCCCGTGGGTCATTTCTGTCAAACTTCTTTAATTTAGCAAACGCCTCGTCAATAGGTACAAGCGCCGCGGGTTCCTTTGTAGCTGCTTTGGATTCACAGCAGCTTTAGCTGCTCGCGCGTCCGTCGTAGGCTTTAACACACCATCGTAGCGGTGGTGATGTTGCAGGTGACTTGTTAGGTTGGATGTATTATAAGTTGTTGACGGATTGTGAATTTTCTGATTCAAATTATATTTATTTGGACAAATAAATATGGTCACTTTATCAGTCAAAACTGTTGTCTTGGCTTTGTTTTGTTCATAGCAGGCCACGTGAGCGGATCGGCGCGGGCGAGAAATCTGCTCTTCGCTCTTTAAAGCTTGGTCCGCTCCGCTAATCGCTCATGTTGACCCCGCCCCCAAGTCGCTCTCCGCTTGCTCACCTTGAATCGAGCGCTCCCCGCGCCACATCACCCGGCAGATTTTTATTTTTTTTGGAGCATGGTGTAAATTAGCTTGTCTAGAGTTTCTAGCTCCACCTTCTCAGAATATTCTCTTTTTTTTTTGTTACATAATGTAAAATTACAGATTCATACCTTCAAAATAAGCCATCAATTGTCAAATTTGAGACGATAGTTTTCAATCAATGTCCTATCAAACATTCTGGTACAGTCATTACCAATTTGCAGCAGGAGCCTCTGAAGAGAATTCAGTGAATTCAGCTAATGATAAGGGAACTACACTCCTTCCCAGAATGCAATGAGATGTCAATGTCAATGACTAATTCACACCATGAAACAAAGGCCCAGCAGGGAACAATTACGGCTGAATGGGGGTATAGTGTGACTGATCAATACAGGCAGGCCTACAGCAACACACACTTTGATTTGATGCCATGCATACACACATAGATAGACAGAGGTTTAGATATTTAGATAGATATATAATAGTAATATAATAGAAAGAGAGAGAGAGAAAGAAAGAAAGAACGAAAGAAAGAAAGAAAGAAGAGATAGAGGGGGAGAGAGAGGAAGAGAAAGAAAGAGGGAGATACAGAGGAGAGATGGAGGGAGAGAGAGGGAGATATAGATAGACATGAAACCTAGGTATGTAATTTCATCTTTCCTTGTGACAATATTGTCACCCACTGTACAAGACTGTACAAGAAATTCCTTCTGTAATGTACTGATTTCTTTTGATTTCTCTGTTTGAGAGAGAGAGAGAGAGAGTGTGTGTGTGTGTGTGTGTGTGTGTGTGTGTGTGTGTGTGTGTGTGTGTGTGTGTGTGTGTGTGTGTGTGTGTGTGTGTGTGTGTGTGTGTGTGTGTGTGTGTGTGTGTGTGTGTGTGTGTGCGCAGGGGAGTAGCTGGGGGGGGGGGGGGGTTAGGATGATTCCAAGGGCCCAGCAAATGCCCCAATTTTTTTTATAGATTGGGGGCCCCACATTTTTTAATAGATTGGGGGCCCACAAATTGATTCTTTCATGGGGCCCAGAATCTCCAGCTACGCCCCTGTGAGCGCACCTTTCTACTCTAGAGAGCCGTCATCACCGTGATGCGTGCTTGAATGAACTGCGAGATAACTCATAACTCGTACACACGCACTGTCTCTGCCATACAGTAGTTATGTTGTTTTAGCGCGACGTGGGTATATACACGGGCGAGGATGAAGACTATGTTAGACTACTTTTAATACATAAATTAACGTTCCGTCGGGTCCCGTGTATTCTCGAGAATGATAATAATAATGCAGGACCTCTTCAGATTATATTATCAACGACAGACAGTGAGAAAAGCAACCCCCCCCCCCTCTCACACTGAAGAATATGCATATTAGATCACTCAGTGATTAACACCTATGTGCCGTTTGTGTGTGCGCGCGTCCATGTATGTGCGTTTCGTGACGCGATGTAGTTCTTATCGCAAATGGAGATTATTACAATCATACCATCTAGCAAGAATTAAACGTATTTACAAGTCGTATTAGGTTTAGCAAGTTGGGGGACGTATACCTTACATGTCAAAGCACTAGAAATGGCCATTTTTCTATTTTTATCGATTTCTGAAAAGATATCCTTTTTGAGCATTTAACACTTTGGGTGCCGGGAAACGCCTAAACACGTCATTCCCGGCCATGCTCAAGTTGCCGAAGACGCTTTACAGCGTCTTTGATATAAATATTTCAAAAATCTGGGACCGGATTCATATTTCCCCTCCGCTGGCCTGAGATCCACCAGGAGGACCCACTGAGCTCTCTGGCGGTTCAGGAGCGCCATCTGGTGGCCGATCGGCACAATCGCTTAACAGGAAGTGCCATAGAGGTTGTGCTGGTCGCCCGTATTACTTCCGGGCACTCGCTATAGGTCCCGAGGCTCGATCTCGACACACTACATAGCGATCGATTGCCAATAACTCGATAAACAACATGATTTGGACGTATATACCATTATACAAGCTGGAAATGGACCGGGTAAATCTACATCCCATAATGATAAAATGTCTACTCTACGATGATCGCCCAACGGCGCGCGGAGACTGGGGTGAGTTTTAGCTTGTAAAATTACCGTCTTCGATACTAACTGCTATGATCAACATTTGACCCACATTAGATGATTGGTATAACGCTGCCCACGGAATTATAAACGCCCCCTAGCCCATCCGGTCAACATCAGATGACGTGTAGTAACTTCTAGAAGTACGTCTAGTTGGAATTTTTTATATCGCGCTGATTGCCATAAAACTGTATTGCATCATCAATATAATGCATTTGGGGCTATAGATCACGTTCTGGAGAAAGCTGCAGAAAGAGATGAAAACATACTTATACATTAGACCATACTTTACTATGAATATGTGAATGAAAAAGTTTAACGTTGCTACACAATGAACAATACATATAGGACTTTGAATGGGCCCTAATAATGGCAATGTAGCAATAGAATTAAAAAAGTTATAGCCCTGCAAAGAAGGGGACTTTCTCTATAGACAAATAGAGCCGGCAACCTACGGTTGATAATGAATTTAACCCATGGCAGCCAAAGTGTTAAAGGAAAACTCCAACATTTTGGGAAATTAGCTTATTTAACATCTTCCCTGGAGTTAGACAAGAAGATGCATACCTTTTTTGTCTCCGTGCGTGCATTTAGCTTAGGGAACAGTCGCTCTGTTAGCGTAGCTTAGCTTCATCACTGGAAGTGGGGGAGGGTTTGAGCCTGACGTTCCCTACAGTGGCCTACAGTCACGAAATACACTCCAAATACAACTCCAAAACGTTCATGTAAACATGTTGTGACCTGTGTATTCACCACGTGGAGAAATAAAAAATAATTGAATTAGACAATTACGTTTTATAAGCAAATATACTCTGAACAATTTTTTTGACCAACCACTACTCTATGAGCGCAGCCAGTGATTTCAACGTGACGCTGTGTGTGTTTACATTCTCATTCATTCAAAAGATCCAAACCGATTGAAGTTTATGGATACCATGACTTGAAATCTTCTTACCTTGATGATTAAAAGCCTCCCCAATTTAGAAAACAGTAATCCAATGGCTGGTATTGTTATATACCGGACGCTCTGAGCTAACCGGAGCTAACACAGACCAGGATCGCAAAGCATATATAATGACTTCCTTTCTGGGGTTGTCAAAATAAAAGAGCGACGTCTATAGCAGCGGAATACGTTTATTTTGTACATTATCTAACGTTAACACGAACCTAAACTAACTTTAGGTTAGTTGTAACGTTAGTTTAGGTTCGTGTTAACGTTAGATGTACAAAATAAACGTATTCCGCTGCTATAGACGTCGCTCTTTTATTTTGAAACCCCCCAGAAAGGAAGTCATTGCTCTCGTTATCGGCTTGAGTGTCCGGTTAGCTCCGTTAGCGTGCAGTAGTTAGTAGTATATCAATACCAGCCATTGGATTACTGTTTTCTAAATTGGGGAGGCTTTTAATCATCAAGGTAAGAAGATTTCAAGTCATGGTATCGATAAACTTCAATCGGTTTGGATCTTTTGAATGAATGAGAATGTAAACACACAGCGTCACGTTGAAATCACTGGCTGCGCTCATAGAGTAGTGGTTGGTCAAAAAAATAGTTCAGAGTATATTTGCTTATAAAACGTAATTGTCTAATTAAATTATTTTTTATTTCTCCACATGGTGAATACACAGGTCACAACATGTTTACAGGAACGTTTTGGAGTTGTATTTGGAGTGTATTTCGTGACTGTAGGGCACTGTAGGGAACGTCAGGCTCAAACCCTCCCCCACTTCCAGTGATGAAGCTAAGCTACGCTAACAGAGCGACTGTTCCCTAAGCTAAATGCACGCACAGAGACAAAAAAGGTATGCATCTTCTTGTCTAACTCCAGGGAAGATGTTAAATAAGCTAATTTCCCAAAATGTTGTTGTTTTCCTTTAAGAGGTGTTACGAAGGATCAGATTAAACCGAATATATATATTTATTACTTGAGATATATTGTATAGTATTTGTATATCGTCTGATATCCCTTGTATATTCTTTGTACATATACAGGGAATATCCCTTTTACCTAGTACAGACCATAATATTTCGTTCTCCTATTGGACAGCGATCCCCTAGGCGCCACGGCCATACCCCCAAGGTCTAGTTCAAAGTCACCGCCAAGACATGCCTGGACATGACCGGCTCTGCGCAAGAATACGAGACAGAAATAAGGCTGGTACTAGATTGTTCACCTAACGTATAAATACGGCGCAGGTGGATACAGCAGTAGTCTAATGTTAACCAATAAGTTGAAGCCTCACACCACGATACAACGTGCTGTGAAGTGGGCCCGTTTTGCCCCGAAATAGAGCCTTGAGACCGCGTGCGAATTGATAGCTGAAGTGTCAGAGTTTAACGCTGTATCGTCGAGTTCGACCTATTCTATTATTAAGTAATAGTCTATTATGTATAGTGTATCGTGCGGCTACCGTTCTACAGTGACCAGCATTACCAACGCTTCCTCGTACCGAGCTAGTGTGCTTATCCAGGCTGGGCGGCTTAACCTGGTGCCGTCATCCGAGGAGCCCTAGACGAGAACCGTGTGGATATGTACACTGGATAACCTACACCGGCGACTACAGAGCCCTTTTCGGCTGGATTATATTTGCTTTGGTCCTGTAGCTGATGGAGCGGAGAATCGTCTACACCCACAATTGTGTGGGATTTACCCTGTGAGGAGCAACGTCGAGCCCGCCTCTAGGACGCCTGAGGCTGGCTAGCTTTCCTCCATGCGGCACTGCATACCGGAGAATAGCTGTTGTTAGTCTGCGGATCAAGAGATTATTGCACCGTCTCCTGTACCTGGAGTCTCCTTATTCCTCGTTGACCCAGACTTTCGCTACCGACAAATCCTCTCCCCTGCTGGCCTACAACCGGAGCGACCCTATTAGTATCTCCAGCTGCCCTACTAGTGTACCATATATATAATTCTTATGATACAGGTGGTATTAATTATCTCCTGCGTAATATGCTCATGGACTTACGCTCTTGACCTATTCATGCACATTCTTCGCCTTACAAGCGCAACTCTCAATCTTGATAAGTAAAGTAATGTAAGATAATCTTCGTGCTGCTAATAAATATTCTTCTAAACAAGTATTTGTTGTGAAGCTGTGTTATTGTGGATGTGTTCATCTCATATACCTGTGTACTGTATGGCCAGTAGTAATGTACATAAGTCAGTAGTGGTTTAATGATACCATACTTATTCAATACAGTCAGGGAATTGTACCCCTCAGTTACAAGAGGGATTCTAATTCTTTTGTTGTCCGCCGACGGGTTCAAAGCTCCAGCGTGACCCCTAAGGGTTAATTAAACTACAACAGTCTACACCCCCTGGGCCCCTTAACAATTGTTTGTATTGAGCCGCATTGTAATTGTACCCATTCTGCAATGTTAAATAACGTTGTTTATCCATTCACTAGCTCTATTAAGCGATGATAGCTAGCCTAGCCACAATGCTATGGTCGCTGCATTTAACGTTAGCATGTAAGCTAACGACAACAACAATGGCGTCAAAACTTTTTCTAACCGGATGTGAGTGACAAAGCCTGAACAGGATATCACAGGTTCACCCTTCTCATTGGTTGAAAATGGCCTTCATGTTTGTACATCGCCATCTGTTGCTTTGGCATTAATTTGTACTACATGTATAGTACATCAGTGTTAAACCACTGTGAGCGGCCTGGAGTGGATTGGAGCGGAGGAGAACTCTCGCTCCGGACGTCGCGCCGACCCATTTTAAAACCCACTCCTCGCTCACGTCAAAACCGCCCGCTCCGCTCCCCGCGCCGCTCACGTGCACTGGTTCATAGTAGTAACGCTCATGTCATGATAAATCTGGTTAGGTCAAAACTACAGGAATATATATAAAAGAAAATTATTATAATACAATAAATATCGGTTATCGGTATCAGCCTTGAGGAGCAGAAAGTTATCGGTATCGGGGTCAAAATCAATATCGTGCACCCCTAAAATAAACGCTAGATTATCATCATCATCATTTATTTATTCGTACATGGAATTACCACAGTCCAACAGTACATATTCATATAATTCACCAAATCCCATGGCCGAAAGGAACAGGAAGAAGAAAGATTCTTGTATATACCTGCCCCAAACACACCGATACTCATTGTGTAAAACCAAACAGAATATACTCATTTTGCAAAAATGGAAACATCCCATTTTGTGTATCTATCAGTCAAACTACATATTTAGGTTCATTCATTTACACATACACAGCTATACATTTATATAATGTATTATTCTGTATTATACTTCTATATACTATCTAATTTCTATTTTATTATAATATAACTATATCATACTATTTATTCTACACCATATTGGTACAGTATTATACAATATTTTAATATATTATTATTCTATGTTACGCTGCTATATACTATATTACTATACTCATACTGGCCTACACTGCAACTCTATGCTACGTCATCCTAACACGCTAAACTGCAATATTATACTAAACTGTGCTATACTGTCTATGTATCTTTTCTTTGCACAACCTTTTGAAGTGAAATATATTAGTGGAACTCTTTTCATCATTCTGCAAAGAGTTCCATAGTTTGATACATATAATTGAGGTGCACCTTTGTTTTAAGGTTGTTCGTGCAAATTGGTGCTTAAAATAAAATTTCCTTCTGCTGTTATCTGGACAGGGAACGAACAACCTCTGTATATTTGCAAGATATCGGGTTTTAATCGTTATTTATTTTATTCGCTATTCGCATAATTCATCGGGGCAGCCTGTGCATACTGTTCTGAATGTGTCTGAGCTGGCAGACGGTCAATACCGCCCTCTAACGCCTTCGGCCGCTATTGCACTCCATTTGAAACGATGTAGTTTGTTTTCTGGGCCGAGCTGAGCCATGCGGGCGGGGTTTAAATACTCTGGCAGGACGTGTGAATATTTTAGGCAACCAACTTGTGTTCAGCGTTTCTCTGATTGGCCACTACGCCCATGTGACCGCGGCAGCGCGAGAGAGCTGCAGTGCGGAAATAGACTGCATTCTATTGCCGTTCTCTGCGACAAACTCTAACCAACTCCGAAACAGCGCCTAAACTTAACCCTTCTAACCTTAACCAACTCCGAAACAATGACTAACCTTAACCTTAACCAACTCCGAAACTCCGCGGGGGCGTGGCGGGGCTAGACGCAAGTTGGTTGCCTTTAAAATTCACGCTGGCAGGACAAGCGCTTACAACGATGCATCAACTAGCCCCCCCCCCCATTCATATGCAATGCCGGACAACGTGGGACGGACCTCCGCGACCAGTACTTGGAATGGCGATCAGATAATTTTTTTTGCATTACATCAGAGACAAGGTAAGGACACTATATATCCAATCTTGCGTTGATCTGATATTTCTTTCTCCCGCGATCGAAGCTGTCTGTGTAGACTCTGTGTGTGCTGTTTACCGTTAGTCACATCACAGCACGCAGGGGCGCCCCGCTACAAGCCCCCTTTCATGGGTGCATGAGGAGACATAACAATAATTTAGCGTTGATTTCAGGAAGATTCGATAATCAGGCGAAAAATGACAACGTGATAACTGGATTTCACTAAAGGGCTATTTTCGTGTATTTTCCTGGGATTACTCAGAATCACCCAAACTATACTCTTATTCACCACGGTATAAAACGGAAATGTACGGATGAAAAAACAATCTTGTTTTTTGCATGTTGACCAGAAGGAACTTACTGACAATCTACAGCGTTATTAGATCCATAGCTATAATATTTCATATATTTTAAGCACTCGCAAACACTGCATTCTCTTCATTGAACAAAGCGCTGGCACGCAACGGCCCAATGCCCATAGCGCCCTCTGGCGTCCAATGTGTTAACTGACTGGGTGTGGCAGCACAACCCCCCCCCCCCCCCCCCATTAGTCAACAAGAAATACAAACCTTCTCCCCACTGGAGTAGAAGAAGTAACGTAGCCTCACAATGTTGCAGTGGTCCAACTTCCTCATGATCTGTAGTTCTCGGTTCTACAATGAGAAGAAGGGGTTTTACATTTAGTCATTTAGCTGATGCTTTTATCCAAAGCAACTTACAAGTTCTGTATGACAAGTCATCAGGAAGGGCACAACTCTATCAGCTGAGTAACAATGTTCATCAAAGTGTTGAGTGCTACAGTGTAGGTTAGTATATTAGGACAAGTGCATGACAGTAAGGTTAGGGTTAGATTATAATTTTTATTTTTTCATTTCAGATAATGGTTGAAGAAGTGCGTCTTTAGTCAACGGCAAAAGATTGGATGGGTTTCGGCTGTCCTACTGTGGTGGGCAGTTCGTTCCACCATTGTGGGGCAAGGACTGAGAATAGGCGGCTTCTCCTTGATGACCCTCCTGGATGGGTTTGATGGGTGTTACTGTTATGTTATTACATGTCAGCTGGGAGGACTGCTACGCATGTTCTTTCATTCCACAAAATGATACAGGCTATCAAATTCCAATGTATCATGTCAAAGGGCAATGTCTAGTGGGGGGGAAAGAAGCTCTCTGGCAGATGGTTCAACACACAGCTTCTTATAACAGCATTTAACCTGCAGAATGAACAGGATAGCCACGGCCTCAGCATACCTTAAACCTCTTGTCCTGCAGGACCTTCTTGATGGCCACCATCTCCTGGCTGTCGATGAGGCGGGCCTGGTATACCACTCCAAAGGAGCCATTGCCAATCACCTTGATGTCCGTGTAGGACACTTCCTGTGGGCGGTCCGGGCCTTGGCCAGGCGTGGCCACCACAGTCGTGACCTTGCCACTGTCTCCTGGAGAGAATAAAAGATGGGACAACCACATGGTTAGAAACATTCCCAACACTGCTCGATTACCAGTGGACCACTTATGACATTTATGGAAATATTCTGATTTTAGACACTGGCGGTTGCACGTGTACTTCGCTCCACTTCAGCTCCCTTATCCCCTCCCCATGCTTACTCACATGGGAAATAGCTACAGAACACCCCAGCTCATCCTTTCCACACATGCCCCCCAGGGAGGGAGTAGAGCCATATGGAATCCGCGATCACGGAATTGAGCAATAAAAATGGAATCAACTATTAAAAGAAAAATAATAATAATTTACTTTTTTTTTTATGTTGTGTGACTTGTACAGCACTTTGTTCAACTTTGTCAGTGCTGTAAAGTTTAAACCTTAGACAAACAAAACACTTTGCTTTCATGAAATGAAAGTCATTTGAGGCTTTATAAAAGCAGCACAATAAACACAAATCTGCCAGTGCCGAGTCCGACCTCATCTTAAATAACAAACAGCATCGCTTGTTGTAGTTAACAAAGAGAGGCAGAGTTGATTTTGCAAAAATATATATAATTTTTTATTTATTTTTTTTAATAATCGAATTTTATTTTCATATTCGAATCCCATGCCCATCGAACGAAGCTTCGAAGTATTTAAAACAGCCCTATTAAATGGACTGTTATATCTTATTAAAATTTGGACATTTATTCATTCCCACTTATTAGACACTATTTCTGATGGTAAAATGAGCGTACAAAGCTAAATACAGAATTCTGAAATATTAAAACGGAAAAAACGGAATTTGGAAAAAAAATTAATGGAATTTGGAAAAAAATTAAACGGATTTCATATGGCTCTAGGAGGGAGGAGTTAAACATCAACAAGCGCTCCCTCTGTCTCTAAATGGTTATGACCTCCACAGACACACCAGGGCTCCACCAGAGTGTCTACATGCATCAACAAGTTCAATCCAACACCTAAGATCTTCTAATGCCACTGCTTATTTTGCAATAAAAATAAACATCATGTAAAAATATAGACATAATCTTCTGAGCAAGTGTCAGTTCAAAATGATCAGTAAGGCTAAATGACAATTACTAGTAATAATATTATATTAATCACTACAAATTAACAATAGTCTTATAGCCAGAGTCCGGAATTAATCTTTTGGCTCACCTGCCAAAGGCTCCTTCCTGTAGGCCTCTTTTCATAAGTGTACTGGGCTACTTGTAAGACGACTGTGGATTCTGTGGTTGGGCTGGCCATGTTGAAGCTATATCAAGGTAGAATGCCAAATTCCATGTTGAAAGTTATTTAGACCCCAGGACGGTGTATTATGGTGGTTCTCGGTTTCATAGTATATACATGGCTTTAAAAAAAAATCCTGTCTCATTTAGCCTCCAGCCAGCAGGCAGTCTATGTTTCCATAATTAATCAAGTCAACTTCCTCTTGTAGAGTGGACTGATGATCATTTATAGTTAATTTTGGACCCTGCTTACAGCATTCAATAAATAAATTGATATTCAAGGCCTCCCCAAACAGAATTTAAGACAATTTAATACCTTTTATTAGTAAATGTGAATTGAAGACGTTTTAAGGACTCCACTGGGCTGCTAATGAGCTCCTGATTCTCCTCATACCACTCTCCCCTGCTTCCCCATAGCCTGGAGACGCCATACTACTTTAGACCCTTATGACCGCACTCACCTCACTGGCCCCGGTCCAATACCTTCCTACATACAATTACATGCACATCCTTCCTTGGGCAAACTGAGGAAATCACTAAGTAGTTGGACTAGTGAGGTCTTGAGCGCTACATGTCAGATGACTAAGTGTATGGTGTGTTTCTAAAGAAGACTTGAAACGGGGTCATCGTGTCTGGCTAATGTTCGACCTTATGGAAAACAAGTAAAGTTAGCGGCTCCTATCAGTGAGTGACAGTTCTGGTTATGGTCAAACAGTAGCTTGGCATGTCGAGCGTTAGCTCAGCTGTGTGTGTGAGTGGACATTAGGGGTGGGAATCACCAGAGATCTCACGATACGATACTATCACGATACTCGAGTCACGATACGATAGTATTGCGATACTAAATATATTGCGATATGATGAGTATTGCAATATATTGCGATTTATTACCTTTTTTCAATTGCAAAGTAAAACTTTGTCAACATGTTTCATCTAATAAAATAAAGTTTTCAGTCTGTTCATCTCACTTCAATAATTTTTATTGCAGAACATGGTATTTTCTCAAGCAGACAGATGTAAACACTGTCATCTGTGTTGCATGTAGCTGACAAACTGAACTGTTTGTATTACAGTCATATTCCAACTTAACTGAATGCACACGTGTGTGTGGACTACTTTACTATTACAGGTATTGAAATGAACAATGCAACTTCATTATACAAAAAAAAAATACATTTTTTATAAATAATTAAATATCGATACTTGGCGTCCTTGTATCGATACAGTATCACCACACAAAGTATCATGATACTACTACGTATCGATTTTTCCCCCAACCCTAGTGGACATACAGTCGAGTGTTCTGACTAACACATGG
This sequence comes from Notolepis coatsorum, assembly GCF_963971535.1. Classification (NCBI taxonomy): domain Eukaryota; kingdom Metazoa; phylum Chordata; class Actinopteri; order Aulopiformes; family Paralepididae; genus Notolepis; species Notolepis coatsorum. The sequence continues at coordinate 89,895,133 of NC_140183.1, forward strand.
GTACCAGAAACTGTGAGATTGGGAGGGAGGGGAAGAACAGTAGCGAGGTGGCCTGTTGCCAAGCGGCTTGTCAGAGCCTGTGATAACATTGCATGGATTGGACAGTAGCACGCCCAGTGCCCTACCATTTACTACACTTGCTCACTCCGCCCGTCTCAACAAGACCATCTTGTGAGCTCCAATTGGGCCTCATATCTCCTAATTCAGATGCCAACTTTCATCCCTCCGTAGTACCACAGGCTATGTATCTCAAAATGGAGGCAGATGACTTGGCAAGAGTGCATACACTTTTAGTGAATACTAATTGAAACAACCCTTTTTAGCCGCATCGGTCTTCATAATCTGTAGTGATACAGCAGCATGGATTCAATATACTGTACAGGAGTGGTTAACTTAATTGGTGAAAAATTAACACCATTTGGCTATTCTTGAGGACTCCCTGCAATCAAATATGACAATGTTGAGCAGTATGGTGAACGCCTAAACCATTTTCAGATTTATTAGCAAAGCAAAAAGCAAGCTGCAGAGTGCAATAGCTATCACGGCCACATGACTGACCTAGATCACATTCCCTGCCCTCAGACCATCCAATACATTCCGTTTCCTGAGGTCAGTGACTACTTACGAGGTTCCCACAAGTTGCAACTTTCCAGCGACACAGTCCACTGTGGTCTACACAGCCCGTTAGCATCACTTTCACCCTCTTCTTAAACAAGTCAGAGGGGAGGGCATTAAGTATGGAACAGCCGTGGCATGATAGTGCTTTTAATAATGAATGCAAAGATGAGCACTCTGACCAGCTGTCAGTCAAGAGCTTTGGTTCCCGTGAAAGTTAACGCATGTCTAATGAGTAGGAAAGAAAAAAGGTGAGAGGGGGGGGGCGGGCAAGTGATTTCAAGCCCAGGCACTGCAGACTTTCTAAAATCAATTAATTCACTGCTCATTTCTAAATAAAAAAATGCCAGTACATTCATTTCACAGTAACAGGATTACATTAACATTTAGCCAACACTTTTATCGAAAGCGACTTGCAAGTTCTGTACGACAAGTCATCAGGAAGGCCGGAAGGGCACAACTCTTATCAGCTGAGTAACAATGTTCATCAAAGTGTTGAGTGCTACAGTGTAGGTTAGTTTATTAGGACAAGTGCATGACAGTAAGGTTAGTTAGGGTTAGATATATATATATATATTTTTTTTTAGATAATGGTTGAAGAAGTGCATCTTTAGTCGAAGGCGAAAGATGGGACGGGTTTCGGCTGTCCTAACTGGGGTGGGTGAGTAGTTCATTCCACCATTGTGGGGCAAGGACTGAGAAAAGGCAGGTTCTCCTTGATGACCCTCCCGGAGCTCGGATAGGAGTGGGTCTGAGAGGGCCAGAATAATTAGTGATTGAATCGCTGTGTATCACAGCTCTGCATTTCTTCAGATCAAGGCACTAGCGTTTAGGAGTTGTGTGACTGTGACTGAACCTTGCTTGGCATTGATCAGAGATGGATTGTATGGATTAGGGCTGCCCCCTCTTAAATCAATTGGTTGATTAATCAGTAAATTTCACCTTAGCGGACCAAGACTTTGTTAGTCCATTAGTCATCGTTATGCCTTTTTCCATGCTGAATGAATCATTTCCTGAAAAATTATGAGCACATTTATGGTAAGCTCTAGATTTAAAGAACTTCCTTCTGAATGATTGCATGTGGGGAAACACAATTGTCGATTAAACCAACTAATAAGAGTAGGCAACAAATTCCATGAGTATTAGTCAACTAAGCATTTTTTTTGTCAAGGACAGTCCTAGTATGGATGTACCCTTGAGTGATGCAGTCCACACATATCTGTAGTGGGCCCTTAGTTTCATAATAAATGTTTGTTATCTAATATGCAAAAACTAAAGAGGAAGTACAAAGTAGGGCATGATTTATTAATGAATTAAACTAACTAGAAAAGTTACTGTATACTAACAATAGGCTGAATAGAGAATGGACAGGCTTTGCTGAGCTAAACATTATTATTGATATATCCAACCGCCCCTACCACAAAGTCATTATATAACCAACATAATTTTACCTAAACAAGTGCAAATTCACGATAGCGGTAACCTTTTTTGCGATAGAGGCCACTCCCGTTGTCACACCCCTTTTGGCCAAGTGGCACGAACATACACACTTTACCTCCATGCTAAATTTCTACCTCCTAGGGTGAACCTGTGGTTGCTAGAGGGTGGGGAATTTTTTGTGGACCAACCAACCGACCTATATAGCTGCTGGTCGCAGCGAAAAATATAAACAGCCTTTCAAGTTTCAACTCCACAGTATATAGTCCAAGTCATCCAGGATGCAGTTAACTACATTGCTTGATCTGTTCCATATTTCTACTACTCCCATCCACTTTGTCCCTTACCTCTGTGCCCTTATCTTTCACCCTGCAAATGCCCCCCACCCCCCTCTCTACTCAAGTCACTTCACACCGACACTTCATCAGTGGCCCATAGGTAACACTGTTGAGTGGAGCTCTTTCACAGTGCGGTATTAGCTGACAGGGCTGACCCCTGAATAAGAATATACTGCAACAGTTCTTTTCAAATGTAGACAGGTTTCAATCCTGTGTGCATACTGCTGACTTGCTATGTTTGACATGGATATTGTGCTGCAATGTTGCAGCTCTGGTCTCTCCTCAGGTCTGACCTTGTCAACACCTGTGTCCCTCCATACAAATATACAGCCAACTGCAACCTCGACCACTGGGCATACTGTAAATTCCTGTCCTTACACCAGTGAAACCAGTTGAAAGAATAATGTGCTGTTGGGAACTACAGTTTACTGGATTACAGTGAAAATGGGGATTGATAGGAAACATTACATAAAATAAACTATGTACCATTACGGTAGATAATTAGTTGCTCCATCCGTCCAAGATGATGTGAACGAAACAAATGGCCTAATTTATAGCTGAGTCCCTGGGCCTGGTTACCTCCTGGGGGTGCCTTGACAAGCAACTAGCTACATACAGGTGTCAACAGCTGCACACTATTGTTGAGTCAGCAGCAACCCTACATTCACTTTAACTGGGAGTAGTAGAGCTGTGTTTACCTATAGTTATATGAAATTGATTTGCGAGATAAGGTTATATTATATTCAATCAACTATATAGATTTAAAAGGAAACATTTCTCCTTTGCCAACTGTCCCGATTCTCTACAGCTGTACAGATCAGACGGCTGGTGAGCTAGCTGGGTTATATTTAACGTTACGTTACATCATTGGTTTGTAGCATTAGGTTGTGTGTGAGAGCCAACGTTACTGGGAGCTAGCTAGCTAACATTAGCAGAGTTATGATATTCAGTCACAGACAGTGGATCCCATGTTTAGAGACATGGCTAGCTAAGATGTTAATACTGTAGTCAAGATTACAGCAGACTCGTCAACGTTAACCCCGTTGGTTTAGCTCGTCTCATCTCGTAGTAACGTTAGGTAGCATCATGGCATAATAATAACCATCTAGCTATAACGATCATACCACTCCTGACATCCTGAAGGAGGCCGACTAACATTACGTTACCGATCGTTCACGTAATGTTAGCGTTAATAGCTGGAAATATTTAGCGAAGAAATTAAATGCTAATGTCAGCTAGCTAACGTTACCACCAGCCTTTATGTCAGTAGGTAAGGCTGGGCTAATCTAACATTATTAGCCCATATGCACTGAAATACCTTCATCGGAAAGGTCCCTTATTTCAAAAACACTTATCTCATTAAAAAAAAACTTCGCTAGCTAACGTTAGCTATAGCTAGCAAGCTAGCAGACTTTAGTTGAGCAAAGTGTTGGCTAACTGAGGTTAGCTCCTCAGTTAGCATTTAGCAACATAAAAGCTAAAACGTCCAACGTTAGTCCCGAAGCTTTCAATTATAACCACAGCGTTACATATCCAACGGAGTTCTATTATATAATCAAGTCACAAACAATACTCACTAGATAGTTTTAAATTTCCAAAGCTCGACGAGCTGCTGCTTCCACCACCACTGGCCTGTTGGGAAGCACCGGGTTTTCCTGCCGAGCTCCCCCCGGCTGCTGCCTGCCCGGCCTGGGCCGCCGCGGCGCCGGGAGCTCCGGGAGGCTCAGCGAACGAGCTGGTCCTGGGCCGCCCGCTGCCGCTCATGTTCGTGTTCCTGTTGCACTAAAGCCGGGGACAGGGGGGGGAGGTAACCGCGATAATAAGAGCCAAGCAGGCACAGACTTATTATAACCTATATTTTCTTCTTAAATATTCGTTATGAATTAAACTGTATTAATAATAGCGTATCGTCTAATAAGCTAGCTTGTCCGTCTCCCCCCTTTCTTCTTCTCTGAACGGTGTTGGTGGGGGGACTGGGGACCTGACGCACGACGACGCGCTGCATCATGGGTAATGGAGTCTTTTTTAGTCAGGACTACAAAAAAGTGGCCACTTGTGTTCCTGGGAAACAAAACGTTTGATTGATTGATTGAAAACTTTATTAACAGATTGCAGAATGGGTACAATACAGTACAGCTCAATACATACAATTGTTAAGGGAATGCAGACCAGAGAAAGACTTTCGTCTTGTTTACATCAGGGTCCCCCATTTTCAATTCATTTTCATTCACATTGAGTATCACTTTGACAGTAAGTCATAAATGTATAGATGTAGCAGTACTGTCTATCTGTATGTCATGTGTGTCGTATATGTTATGATGAATTGAAAATGGGGGACCCTGATGTAAACAAGACGAAAGTCTTTCTCTGGTCTGGATCCCCTTAACAATTGTGTGTATTGAGCCGTACTGTATTGTACCCATTCTGCAATCTGTTAATAAACTTTTAAATCAATCAATCAATCAATCAATCAATCAATCAATCAATCAATCAATCAATCAATGCAAATATAGAAGTTGCACTGTGTATGTGTGCCTATGCCAAGGATAATGCATTGGCTCGACAACTTTATGCATTAGCTTTCCTAATGTACAGTCTCCTCCCCATCATATATACTCTATGTCAGGATCTATGGGTAACAGTACTGTATATTTGCATATCGTATATATCACAAATGTAACAGTACTATATACCTGTATCATGTCATGTATGTCCCTATGCCATACATGTCATGATGTCATGTATGTTGTGTATGTCATAAATGTCACTATAAATTGAAAATGGGGGACCCTGATGTAAACAAGACAAACGTCTTTCTCTGGTCTGCATCCCTTAACAATTGTGTGTATTGAGCTGTACTGTATTGTACCCTTTCTGCAATCTGTTAAATAAAGTGTTCATTCATTCATTCATTCAGGCAATTAAGTTAAATAAACAACCAAGACATTTTTCAAAAAGGGTAAGCAGCCTATGGGACCCTAGACCAATCAACGTGGAAAATGAAAGAATGGATAATAAATAAATACAAGTTAAATAAATAAACAATCACGTAAATAATAATTCATTAATCAGTCAAGCAACCTAATTATCACGAGTGTCACACAGTACTACAGCAAAGAACTACAAGACCCATGATAAAGGCGCTCGATTTATATGAGTGACAAACGATCCGTCCAATCGTAGTCTCTAAACTCCGAGCGCTGCGAGCGTGAGGCGGGACATCATTCCACAAGAATGGAGACGATCGGCAGGCAAACGTTGTGTATTTCACGCATTGAAAGATAATTAGGCACGTTATGCCTTTTAAACTGTGAATTTTAGGACCGTAGTCGGTGAAAAATGAATATTAGGAAGGTACGTGGTTGTTGCGTGAACAAGGCAGAGTGACGAGCACAACACGAGGGACTCGTCCGACGACAGTAGAATGAGAGGTAAGGAGAAAGAAGGGCCCGGCGGAGCAGTGAGAGACCTGCGGGGAGACGCGACTAGCGCCGCCTGACGCCCGCCGCTATAACCGGGGAGCCCAGTCAGGACACCGCGGTGCCGGGGAATAGGTGTTCAATATGAAGGGGAGCGCCGCCAACAGCTCTCCATATGTCAACACACATACAGGAAACAAAGCCATGAGACATATTTACAAGTACAATAAGTATCAGTAGCACTTTTTTTTTTTTTTTTTTTTAACACATTTGCGTTCTTGTGAATGCCATAGCATAGGGCTTCATATTTTCTTTTTAAACTTAATGTTTGCATGCCCGATTGTTCCTACCTTCTTTATGAATTCCTTATTGAGTCTGTTTTTGTAAAAGATTAAAATGTGCAATTTACGTTATGTTATAGCCTCATATAATTATTGTATGTTGGACTCGTCAATACTCCCAGTGTTGTTGTTGGCCCACATTCGCCTTTTTTTCCACACAACATTGATGATGGAGCAGATTGTTTGACAAAATGGTGTTGTTTTGTGTACAGGGGTTGCCTTTGTGTTGTTGTCCACGATGACTAAGAAGGAGCCTTTGTAATACAGAACTGTCCAATTTCAGAATCTCAGTCATAACCATAGGGCCTTATTTGTAGTCTCTTGTCTTTCTCTCTCTCTCTCTCTCTCTCTCCCCCCCTCTCTCTCTCACTCACACACACACACACACACCACCTTACATTTTACCAATAACCAGCAAGGCACACATAAGGCAATATACTTTTTCAGTGATGTAGTAGTCTAAAATAAAAGTGGGTCAACTATGAATTCCAGTCAGTAATCAGAATAAAGACAACCCACACTACTATAGCAATGTCATTTTCCAAACGGTATTATTCTATTATTTAAAATAGTCGCAAGTGGGTAAATAGAGCCTAGGTACTCTCCACTACACAACACGCACGGACAGCCATGGCCGAGCAGCAGGAGGAGCAGGAAGGCGTGTACGTCGAACACCAATACATGTGCAGCGAGTGCCACCAGCTCTTCAATACCCTGGAGGAAGTGCTGGTCCATCAGCAGATCCACAACGGGCCGGAAGGGGAGGCGGGGGAGACCATGGCCATCCAGGGCATCTCGGAGATGGGAGAGAGCCAGTACCAGTGTCTGGAGTGTGGAGCCTTGCTGGTGAACCCAGACGAGCTGCTGCTCCACCAGGAGATGCACATGAGAGAGGCTGGGATGGAGGTGGAGCAACAAGGTCAGACGTGAGGCGGTGGTGTGGCAAAATGTGTGTGTGTGTGTGTGTGTGTGTGTGTGTGTGTGTGTGTGTGTGTGTGTGTGTGTGTGTGTGTGTGTGTGTGTGTGTGTGTGTGTGTGTGTGTGTGTGTGTGTGTGTGTGTGTGTGTGTGTGTGTGTGTGTGTGTGTGTGTGTGTGTGTGTGTGTGTGTGTGTGTGTGTGTGTGTGTGTGTGTGTGTGTGTGTGTGTGTGTGTGACTGTACTGTACACATGCAAATTAGTTTTATGGGAGGTTTTAAATATTGATGATCATTAAGGATTAGCATTGGTGGAAGATTATCTAGAAACAACGTTTTGGTGTTCTGTGCAGGGCACCTCAAACCTGACCGGTAAATCAGTTTGATAACATAGTATATTGCCTTGGTGTCAAATTTAGAAAAGCAATGTACTTGCTTGCTGTTTTGATCCAGATTATTTGCAGGTTATATGTTAAAGATGCCAACTTAATTTTGTGTGTGTACTCTGTACTTGTATTTGTGCAGTGACATCTAAACTAATCTAATCTAAAGTCACCTGCACATAGTTGAAGTTCCATCTTCAGTTCCATCTTCAGTTAAAAGCATGTGCATGTTTCACACAGGTTGTTCTTCATGGGGGTGGCGGTTCAGGGTGGGCACGGGATGTGTGTGCGTGTGCGCAACACATGCAATTTTCAAAGCAAGTGTGCATTGTTAATGTTATTGCGTTTGGGAAACCTATTTCGTTTGGCCTATATGGAGTTCGTATTTATTCACAATACTGCCCTACAAAGGCAAAAAACAGTAACTTCTGTTACTGCCTTTGTACAGCATTTTTGTACACCTCTACATGCATATTTATACCACTATATCTGTACCCATCTACATGCATATTTATACCACTATATCTGTACCCCTCTACATGCATATTTATACCACTATATCTGTACCCCTCTACATGCATATTTATACCACTATATCTGTACCCCACATGCATATATACCACTATATCTGTAAACCTCTACATGCATATTTACCACTATATCTGTACCCCTCTACATCTGTATTTAATACCACTATATCTGTAAACCTCTACATGTGTGTGTATTTATACCACTATATCTGTAAACCTCTACATGTGTGTGTATTTATACCACTATCTGTACCCCTCTACATGTGTATTTATACCACTATATCTGTAAACCTCTACATGCATATTTATACCACTATATCTGTACCACTCTACATGTGTATTTATATCAGTAAACCTCTACATGCGTATTTATACCACTATATCTGTACTATTCTACATGTGTATTTATACCACTATATCTGTAAACCTCTACATGTGTATTTATACCACTATCTGCTGTACCCCTCTACATGTGTATTTGTACTACTGTATCTGTACCCCTCTACATGTGTATGTATACTAGGTGTGCGGGAGCTTAGAGGACTGTATATAATTATCACCTTAGGGGGTGTGGTAGGATGCCTTAACTCTTAAACTAATTGTACCAAATACACAACTGAGTGAATAACTTAAAATGGAGTCACCTAAACTAGAAAGAGCGAGGAAACTGTTTGAATCATAATGCTTTTATATAAGCAAAAAAGGGGAAAAAGATACATACAAAATTTAGATGGGCGCCCAAATAGTTCTAATAAAGTGTTCTGGCCAAACGTTGCCGCGGTTACCACCGTGACAGAGGAACAATTCCCTCTGCAGGATGAGAGAGATGGAGGTGATGAGGAGTAGTAGACCGCTGCGTGTTGATGAGGGCGGGAAGACGCTGCCCGGTCCAATAGGCGCCACCAGTCTGCTCCTGCAGACCAGATGCTCCGCTGTGGTGGTCCGAGTGTCTCGCTCCGCTCCGTGGTGCTGCACGGCGCACGGCGCACGCCGACAGCTGCTGCAGACACGCTGGTCCCCTCTGTACCACAGGCTACTGCTATGGCTACTTCTTAGGACTAGTTGTGTCCTTTTACAGCGACACAGACACTATCTAAATGTTCTCTGGTCTGTGTTATATATCGACTGATATGTCCAGTATAGAGCAGCTATCGAAGCATGAGCCGAATCTACTTTAGGTATTAGCGGCGAGCTAGCTAGCTTCGGCTAACTGGTAACGATAGATGGGGAATACTATAGTCCGCTGTAATATGCTAATCCCAGACGTTTACTAAACATCAAATTAGCTGGGTACTAAAACTCACTCTCTCTTGGTGGTATAATGTCCGCTTGGTAAGCCACTTTACATACTTGGTCACCGTCAAACTATAACGTTAACGAGAGCAACGCTGTGTGTACGTCCGCTCTCTTGCGTGTCCGGTCAAGTTCAACGTCAACAAGGAAGTGATGCAGATACGAGGGAACACTACCACCTCTGGCCCACTAGATGGCAGCACCGTCATATAACCTGAGATGCCATCAATAGGCAGACAGTGTAACATTATGTGGTAAATAATAACTTAACTCCCACATATTAACTTAAAGGGGGATTATTTTAGGTCTAATTTTACCTAATTGCAGACCCTTCAGCACAGCCGCCCCCTGATTTGCGGCGCTAATCAGTACTGAGGTCTGCTGAATGTCTAGTAGTCACTCAGGCTGGTCAGAGTCAGAGTACGGGGGTAGTCGGATCAGTCGAGCCACTGGTCTGTGGTATGTTCTTCCTCCGACATCCACGATAGCAGAGCGGACTCTTCCGTCTTGCCCTTTTACCACACTCTTCACCCCTCCGGTGAGCCAGCGGGCTCGGGGGAGTGCCTGATCCACGATCATGACTGGGGTTCCTGGTTCTAGGTTGCCTCTTTCAGTGATCCACTTGCGGCGGCCTTGCAGCGATGGGAGATATTCGGTGGTGAACCTCTTCCAGAATTGGTCGGCTAAAGCCTGACTATACCTCCATTGTCTTCTGCCGATGATCTCGGTGGAGGCGTAGACCGCAAAGGGAAGGGCCGCGTCTCGCCGCCCCATCAAAAGGCTGTTGGGTGTTATGGGGTCGAGATCGGCCGCGTCGCTACTGACGTACCCCAGTGGCTTGGAATTCAGAATGGCTTCAATCTCCACCAGCACGGTGTTGAAGACCTCTGCCTTCGGAACCTGTCCTCTGAGCGCGGCTGCTAGAGCAGCCTTTACTGACTTGACCTCTCTCTCCCACGTTCCACCGAAGTGGGGTGCATTTGGAGGGTTGTAGGAGAAGGTGACCTGTTGGGAGGCCAGCTCGTCCCTCAACTCCTCACTCATCTGGTGGTAACTCTTGATGAGTTCAGCTTCTCCTCCCTTGAAATTCGTCCCGTGATCAGACCATAAGGTATGGGGTCGCCCTCTCCTTCCAGTAAATCGACGGAATGACTGGAGGAAGCTGTCTGTTGTCATTTCAGCCAGCACCTCGAGATGGACGGCTCTCGTGGTGAGGCACTTGAAGATGATTCCCCATCTCTTAGCAGTTGCTCTCCCGATCTCCGCCTTGATGGTGAAGGGCCCGAAGCAGTCCATGCCTGTGTTGTGGAAGGGCGCTTCTTGGAGACGGAGGCGGCAGGATGGGAGGTCAGCCATTCGTGGCATGATGGGTTGGGCTCTGAGCTTCTGGCAGTCTGTGCATGACCGTTGGTAACGCCGCACAGCCTCCCGGCCGCGAAGTATCCAGAACCTTCTCCTGAGCTCCGCGAAGAGCCGCTCCGCTCCAGGGTGATACAATTTGGTGTCATAGTGACGAATCACCAAGTTAGTCACCGGATGCTTCGAGGGGAGTAGGATGGGGTGTTTGCTGTCCTCAGTGAGGCCCTGAGCCCGTCGTAGGCGGCCTCCGACACGTATGAGGTCTTTCTCGTCCAGTTCGGGGGCCAGTAGCCTCAGCTTGCTGTCTCTTGGTAGCTCCATCTTCCGTCCCAAGCACGCCATCTCGATCTGGAAGACCTCCCGCTGCACCCTCTGCAGCAACATGATCTCAGCTGCGGCGTAGTCGGCGGCGCTGAGAGGGGTCGGGTCTCCGGGACCGGGGTTCCGGTGGTGGAAGGTACGTACTTGGAGCTCTTCTAGGGTCTGGCAATCCTCAACCTTGGGACCGTCAGTATTTGAAGGGTCTTGGAGTCCAGTGAGGCCGCAGAAGATGGACTTCTTAAGTTCCACCTCCACCTCTGCGTTCTCCAAGTTCGGAGGAGAAGGCCAGTCTTCTTCTGGCTTGCGTAGGTAGTCGGGTCCACGGTGGTAGAGGTTGGGACGTGCCAATTCCTCGAGGGTCGCACCTCTGGTGATCACGTCCGCCGGGTTGACATCTGTCGAAACGTATCGCCAGCAGCTGATCCCCACAAGCTCTTGGATCTCTGTCACCCTTGTTCCTACGAATACTTTATATCTGCACGAAGTCGACTGGATCCACTGGATGACTGTTGTGGAGTCAGACCACATCGACACCGCGTGAAGGGGGAGGTGCAGCTCTTCCTTCAGCATCTTTCCCAACTGGGCTCCACTTAGAGCTGCGCAGAGCTCCAGCCGGGGAATGGATTGCTGCTTCTTGGGTGCAACTCTTGAGCGTGCAAGAATGAAGGAGACGTGGACTGTGTCGTCGGGCTCCACCGCGCGCAGGTACGCTACTGCACCATATGCCTTCTCAGACGCGTCACAGAATACATGAAGGGAGAGCTGGCTGCCGGTCAGACTGACGCTCGAGGGAAAGTAGCTCCTGGGAAACTCGATCTGTTGGAGGGTGGGGAGCTCTTCTTCCCACTTCTTCCACTTCGCCCGAGTGTCTCTGGTAGGGGGTCATCCCATCCCTTCGCCTCAGTCCACAGCTCGCTGACCAGAGCCTTGGCACGAGTCGTGTAGGGGTTGATGTAACCCAACGGGTCATATTGACTCGCCAGAGTACTGTAGATCGACCTCCTGGTTACGTAATGGCGAGTTTCGATTTTCTTTTGCCGGTAACACAGGGTGTCAGACTTGAAACGCCAGAGGAGACCCAGAGTCATTTCCTGGGCGTCCTCACTTGACTGGGAGAGCCAGGTCTCGCTGCTGTCAGCCTTCGCTTCGTCTGGGAGGTCTCGGACGACCTCAGGGTCGTTGGTGGCCCACTGGCGGACCTCAAAGCCAGCGGTGGCCAGGAAGGTGCGTATGTCATGCACCAGCTTGTAGGCCTCTTCCGCGGTCTCCACGCTGTGGAGGCAGTTGTCCAGATAGAAACTGTGGTGGACAGCATCGGAGACTCCGGGGGGTGCGGCGCCGTCGTCGGCATGAAGCTGCAGGGCGTAGGTGGCGCAACACGGGCTGCAGGTCGTCCCGAAGGGCAGCACCTCCCACTGATAGATGGACGGTTCCGGGTCGTCTGGGTTTTCTCTCCACAAGAACCTCATGAGTGGCTTATCTTCGTCGAGCAAACACACCTGATGGAACATGCGTTTGATGTCGCCACTGACGGCGGTCTTCTGTCGTCGGAAGCGCACCATGACTCCGAGGAGAGGAGGGGTCAGAGTCGGACCGGGCAGGAGATAGCGGTTGAGGTTCTGCTGGCGCACTTGAAAGCTGCAATTAAAGACCACTCTGTTCTTTCCGTTGTGCTTAACGTTATGGTGTGGAAGGTACCATGACTCGGTACTCCTTTCCGCCTCCTCAGGCTTCAGCCTCCTGACGAGTCCAGACTCTATGAGCTTGCTCATTTCTGTGGCGTAGGCGGCAGCCGTCTCGGGGTCTCTGCTGAGTCTTCTTTCAGTGCTAAGCAGACACGGCTTCGCTACTCCTGGGGGAACCTTGAAGGTCGGCATGGGCTCTCTTCTCAAGAGCGGTGTGGCGTATCTGAGGACACCGCGCACGCAGACACGCTTGGTCTTGGCTTGGAGAAGATCCATCGCCGCCTTATCTTCTTTGGAGCGGGTGTGTATCTTCTCGTTTTTGTATGGAGCAATGTCCAGCTGCCATAACCTCTGAACATTCTCCAGCAATGCCTCGTCTTCGTGCCCCGCTCCAATGAAGAGGTAGTGGGTCTGACGGGCGTTCAGATTTCTTAGACTGATGGGGCCCTGCAGGGTCCAGCCTAGCGGAGTCTCCAGGGCGACGGGACATCCGGGTGGACCCGGGATGATGTGCTTGGGTAAAGTGAGGTTCACATTATCGGAGCCGAGCAGGAGGGTGGGCTTCACCTCCATTGCAGCGTTGATCCCCAGATTACGGAGATGTGGGTACCTCTTCATGAGGGACTCCATCGGGTAGCCGTAACTGGAGAGGCACAACCCGGCAGCTGTGAATACGCGGCTCACTTTGAAGACTTCCTTCGGCCGTCCGGCCGGTGTGAGGGTGAGGGCCACACTTTCTCCTTGAATAGTGGTGCGCCCTGGTTGGATGGTGAGGAGATCCAGCTCCTCTGCGTCGCCCACGAGTCCAAGGGCGATGGCAGCCTCACGCATCAGCAGCGTGCGCTCCGAGCCATCGTCAATAACCGCGTAGGTCTCCAGAGTCTTGTCACGGTTCCGCAGGACCACCGGCACAATCTTCAACAGCACGCGGGGAGTGCTGCCCCTCACGGGGCCCACGTAGTAGTTGCGTAGCTCTCTAGAGGGCTCATCACGGACTTCCGCCACATATGGCTTAGCCTTGTCGTCTCTATTGTTGAGGTCGTGGAGGGCCGTGAGGTGGATCTTCCCGCACCCGCTCTGTCTGCAGGGTCCCTTGAGGGTGCAGTCCTTTGCTCTGTGCTCACGGGCGCACTTCCAGCACCGCTTATTCTCTATTATCCACTGTTTCTTTTCCTCTGTAGTCTTCTCCTTGAACACGGGACAGTTGTCTAGCCAGTGGACCTCTGTGCAGCACTGGCATGGCGGCGGAGTCTTCTTCTCTCCTTTCTTCTGGGAGGAGAAGCCTCGTTGGCCTTTCGGGGGCCCTTGGTGCTCCTTTGATGTGGTTTCATGTACGGTGGTCAGCACCCTAACGGGCCGCCCCGTTCGGTCTGACTTGTCTCGTCCACTGCGTCCATTGCCTCTCGGCTCTTCCCGCTTGGGGAGGCGGATGTGCCTCATCTCCGACTTCAGGAACTCTGAGAGCTCCATCAGGGTAGACAGTGGCTGTTGGGGGTGGAGACGCTCGTGTTCCCGTCGGAACCTCTCTTCCCTTTCCTTTGGAAGCTTCCTGACGAAGCGTTCTACGTTGGAGCCTGCATAGAGCTCAGTGCGGCCGGCGGCTCCTTGAAACGTCAGGAGGCTCACCAGAGCCTGTACCTTCAAGGAGTATGCGTCCAGGGCGTGGTCGTCCTTTATGTCTGCCATTTCTCCCAGCTCGTGGATCTCCTCCAATATGTGGTCCCACGGGCGTCCCCAGCGCTCGTCCAGGGCCTGGAGAGACGAAGTATAGGGGGTGGGGGAGTATGCGTTGGCAGTGCATATGAGCTTGGCCGCAGGCAGCGTACAGTGCATAGACAGCTCGAGGAACTTCTGTTGCTCGCTGTGGTTGGCGGCGCCCAGGAGGAACTCCAGACACATCCTCATGTCATGGTACTGGCTTCTAGAATTGTCTTTGAAGAATGGTATGGCGCTCCCTGGTGGGCGCTGTGGGAGCGGGTCGTACCTAGGGGCCGGTGCAGTTACGGGCCAATGTTGATGGGATCTGGAGGTTGCTCTGTGTGTGGCGGGTAGCCGCTCACATTGAGAGCGGGGTGGCACCTCTCTTGGTGCCGTATATTCCTCCTGCAGACGAGCCAGTCGCCTTTCCAGGTCTTCGGAGTCGGCCTTGTCCCTTCTTCGGGGTCGGGGATACGTAGCCGGGTGCTCCTCCCTTTCAGGCTGGCGGCGCTGGGGTGAGTTATTCCTAGTGGATGCTCTTGATGATTGCCTGGAGGCAGAGGCCGATTGCAGTTGGGCGGTAGCGAGCCGGGTGTACTCCAAGGCCTGGGCTGCCGCTCTATCGCGCTCCCGCTCCAGTGCTTCCGCGGCTCTTCTCTCTCTGTCGAGCGCATCTTCGCGTTGTTGTTGCATGCATTGGAATATGAATTCTGTTTGGCTGGTAACGCTCCCCCTGCTTTGTGCTCTGCTGGGGGGCCTACTAGTTCTGCGAGTGTCTAGGAAGAACTCTCCCGGTTGGAAGTGATTGAAGTCCTGCCTGCCGCGTGGCTCCACTCTGTCTGGGGGATTAATATCCTCTCCAGGTTGCGAGTCGTTTTCAGCGGAGTCACTCTCCTCTTCTTCTTCAGGCTCATCTTGCTCATCATACTCATCTTGGTTGGCAATATCCAGTGGCGAGAAGGTAGTTATGTCTTTACTACACGAGACTGCCACCTGGTGTCTCTTCTTCTCTTCAGGCCGCTGGGGGGTGTCAGTCGGGTCTGACTCTGTTCTCAGAGTCTGATCTAACTGCGGTGTGGCAGCAGCACCCTCTACTAGCTGGGGTGTGCCTGCCGTCTGATCTAACTGTGGTGTGGCAGCAGCACCCTCTACTAGCTGGGGTGTGCCTGCCGTCTGGGTTGTAAAGTCCCCTACTGTCCGGTCAGCTGATGTGTTTAGCACATGCTGATTGCTCTCCGAACTAGGGCTACTGGGTGTACCCAGGACACAGTCATCTAGTCGGGAGGGTAATCTACGCTCCCTAGGAGCACGTGTCTTCCCTTCAGGGAAGGGGGGGGGGGGGACCCTTTGAACCTACCTCGCTCTTTTGTGACATCCTATCTGGTTTAAATCCGGCTCGAAGGACCAAATTGTGCGGGACCTTAGAGGACTGTATATAATTATCACCTTAGGGGGTGTGGTAGGATGCCTTAACTCTTAAACTAATTGTACCAAATACACAACTGAGTGAATAACTTAAAATGGAGTCACCTAAACTAGAAAGAGCGAGGAAACTGTTTGAATCATAATGCTTTTATATAAGCAAAAAAGGGGAAAAAGATACATACAAAATATTGTTATCACATTACACAAAGCCTAATTAAATACTATTACTAAATTTAGATGGGCGCCCAAATAGTTCTAATAAAGTGTTCTGGCCAAACGTTGCCGCGGTTACCACCGTGACAGAGGAACAATTCCCTCTGCAGGATGAGAGAGATGGAGGTGATGAGGAGTAGTAGACCGCTGCGTGTTGATGAGGGCGGGAAGACGCTGCCCGGTCCAATAGGCGCCACCAGTCTGCTCCTGCAGACCAGATGCTCCGCTGTGGTGGTCCGAGTGTCTCGCTCCGCTCCGTGGTGCTGCACGGCGCACGGCGCACGCCGACAGCTGCTGCAGACACGCTGGTCCCCTCTGTACCACAGGCTACTGCTATGGCTACTTCTTAGGACTAGTTGTGTCCTTTTACAGCGACACAGACACTATCTAAATGTTCTCTGGTCTGTGTTATATATCGACTGATATGTCCAGTATAGAGCAGCTATCGAAGCATGAGCCGAATCTACTTTAGGTATTAGCGCTGAGCTAGCTAGCTTCGGCTAACTGGTAACGATAGATGGGGAATACTATAGTCCGCTGTAATATGCTAATCCCAGACGTTTACTAAACATCAAATTAGCTGGGTACTAAAACTCACTCTCTCTTGGTGGTATAATGTCCGCTTGGTAAGCCACTTTACATACTTGGTCACCGTCAAACTATAACGTTAACGAGAGCAACGCTGTGTGTACGTCCGCTCTCTTGCGTGTCCGGTCAAGTTCAACGTCAACAAGGAAGTGACACAGATACGAGGGAACACTACCACCTCTGGCCCACTAGATGGCAGCACCGTCATATAACCTGAGATGCCATCAATAGGCAGACAGTGTAACATTATGTGGTAAATAATAACTTAACTCCCACATATTAACTTAAAGGGGGATTATTTTAGGTCTAATTTTACCTAATTGCAGACCCTTCAGCACACTAGGGATGGAACTGTTAATGTAAAAAACCAAACTGATTGGTTCAACCACCACGGTTTGGGTCACCTAGAGACCGTTCAGTTTACTTTAGGTTCTGTGGAATCCTTTGCTGTAGTCTTAATGCATCACTCCTGATGCTGTGTATAGAGCACTGCACCTCCGCGCTACATTGAGCTCATGGAGGGGAGAGAGCGGGGGGAGAAAATGAATGAATGTGGATTAGGGATGCACCGAAATTTCGGCCACCGAAAGTTTTCGGCCAAAAATGGCCTTTCGGCTTTCGGCCGAAAGAGTTTTTTCACCGAAAATATATCACCGAAACAGAAACCACCAGCTGTAACCTAACGCGTGTTGTTGTGATGATGTCATCAAAACGCGGATTCAGTCATTACATGCGCAAACGTGAGCTCTTCAGTCCTGCGTTCTGCAGCCTGTGTGATAACTCCTCTTGGGACTCGGGAGGCGCGCTGTAAACTCTGCGCGCAACGAGTCCAATAAATGCGTCTTTAACATGCTTTATAGTTTATATATCCTTATTTACTATGCCCGTCGCGGTTAATCACAGAGTGATCTAATATGCATATTATTCAGAGCGAGAGGGATTGTGTTTCTCACATTGACGCTGTCGCGCGTCTACTGTGCCAAAGTCAAGAGAGCGCATTCATCTGGTGACTAGAAAGGTGCGCTCAGTAGAGCACTGATCTCTCGATCTCTCTCTCTCTCTCTGATTGAAAACTTTATTAACAGATTGCAGAATGGGTACAATACAGTACAGCTCAATACACAATTGTTAAGGGAATGCAGACCAGAGAAAGACTTTCGTCTTGTTTACATCAGGGTCCCCCATTTTCAATTCATCAGGACATATATGACATACAGATAGACAGTACTGCTACATCTATACATTTATGACATACCAGATTTGCAAATACAGTACTGTTTGTGATACAAAAAGACCCATAATAGTGATTATTTAAGTTAAGTTTAGCCATAATCATATATTTTTCCATAATCAGGTAGCTGAACAACATTGGTAAAAAGAAATTCTATTCTATGAATCATTTTCGGCCTTTCGGCATTCGGTTTTCGGCCAACTGTTTCCTATTTTCGGTATCGGTTTCGGCCAAGAATTTCCCATTCGGTGCATCCCTAATGTGGATGAGAGCCTTGACATTAAGTGGTTGTAGCTACGGCTGTGGGCGTGCTGGAGACGTGATCCAATATACTGTCACAAACCTTATAAAATACAGGCTCGCCACAGTCCAAAAACCCACAAAAACTTGTCATTTCCACACACAGACTCTTTTCTTTACTTTATTTAAATAACAGAATATTGTCAAAAACACACGAAAACAATACAATGACCAACAGACTGCGCCTCCGAATGTCCCGCTCGCCACAAGCGCACGAAAAGCAAATAGAATGGTCAGACAGTCCGGGGGTCGATACACAAAGGAGGCTCGTTGACAGAAAAGGGAATTGTTCAATACTCAAGGTCATCGTCCAGTCCAGGGTCAGACTCGGTACACAAGGGGGTATCTCGGCCAGTCCAGGGTCAGACTCGGTACACAAGGGGGTATCTCGGCCAGTCCAGGGTCCGTACACAAAGAACACCTCCTGCTTTCTCCTCTCCTCCTCACTACCTCTCACTGTCGCACCTCTGAATATCCAATCTCTCTCTTCTCCAACAACACAGCTCCAACTCGCTCCACTTGACTCTCTCTCTCCTAGTGTTAATGTAGTGTGTGGGACCAGTGTGCGCACGTGAGATGTGTCAACTAATTATGCGCAGGTGTATCTTATCCGTTCTAATCAGTTAGTGGGTGTGTCGGGCATGTGTGAGGTGTGTGCCTAGTGCTGCGCAAGTGTGTTTTCCAGCAGTACTAATCATCTACCTAAATGCCTCCACACCGTCCGTGACGGATAACTACGGGAGGGGGGGAATAAGGAAGCGCCCTTTGTGCGCCCGTTCCTCGCATTTCATTGTATACTTGTATGCCGTGACAAATAAAACTCTTGACTTGACTCTTGACTTGACTTTCCTCGCGCCACCCTCCCTTCGGCCGACCTGTCTTGCCACGCTCACCACATCCCGGCCACCTCTCCTTTATACGCCTCGCAGCAGCAGTGTCTAGCCAGCCTGGAATTCCTCCGCTGGTAGTGACTCGTTGCGTGTGGCACGAGCTGTCGCTTCCGGGATTCCCCTCTGTACGGCTGACGCAGAGCCAGTTTCTTGCGCTGCGACATCCCCTTCTCAGTAGCGTACCGCGACGGTCGCCACAATACTTTTATACGCCTGAGTCTCCTGAACATGGAGAGACCAATCCCAAGTCGATCGGCACTTTCTCGGCCGAGCTATAGTCACTTTTCCGCACCTACTCCCGAACTCCGCATGCGCAGATCCAGAGAGACTCTGTGGGCATTCTGCGCATGCGGAGTTCGGGAGTAGGTGCGGAAAAGTGACTATAGCTCGGCCGAGAAAGTGCCGATCGACTTGGGATTGGTCTCTCCATGTTCAGGAGACTCAGGCATATGAAAGTCTACTCTATTGGATCATGTCTCCAGCACCCCCACAGCCGTAGCTACAACCATTTAATGTCACGGCTCTCATCCACATTCATTCATTTTCTCCCCCCGCTCTCTGTCCCATGATTTCAGAATACCGGAAGTGTTGCAGTGGTCTATGGAGCGCTTTTGTTTGTATAACTGGCCTTTTGACTATTTCCATTTACGGTCGTACAACACTAAGAATAAGGAATACTAAGTTCAGTTAACATTAGTAATTCATATATCACTGCATTTCAATCCAAAACTGAGACCTTTTAGTTTGTCCAGACGAGGTGGTGAGAGTGCAGCTTTGTGAGTCTGTTTTAGAAATCGCTATTAACCCTTTATCTGCCAGGGATTATTCTGATTTTATACCGTCCTCTGCCAGCTCTATTTGTCTATGGAGATGTTCACCTTCTTTGCAGGGCTATAACTTTTTAAATTGTATTGCTAAATTGACATTACTATGGCCCATTCAACATCAAGTATCTATCGTTTAGGATGTAGCAACGTTCTACTTTTTCATTCACACATTCATACTAAAATATGGTCTAAAGTATAAATATGTTTTTATCGTTTTCTGCAGCATTCCATAGAACGTGAGTTATAGCCACAAATACATATATTAGATCATCAAATGTAGTTTGATACCGATTGACGTCAGATAAAAAAATTCAATTGTACAAGGTCCTAATCGTCATGCCTCATCTGCTGGTGACCGGAGGTGGGGGGGTTATAAGTCTGTGGCCGACATTAAATGATTCATGTACTATGGGTGATATGTTGATCGGAGCAGTGTGTATGTTTAATAATAATCAAACACGCTGAAACTCACCGCGGCTTCCTCTGACCGTTGGGTAATCAGCGTGGAGCAGACGGATCGCTATTATGGGATGTTGTTATATGCGATCCATTTCCAGGTTGTATACTACTATATACGCAGGGAGCTAAATTAACGTTTTGACTCACCGGCCAGTGGCGGGTAGATGGGAAGAATCTACCCGCCAAGCATATTTCTTACCTGCCAACTTTTTTAAAATAATTTTAATTTTTTTTTAATAAAATATATATATTATATAATCATACTTGTAGTTGTATTATCTGCGAGACATCGCCACCTCGCTGTCTGCAAACAGCTCCACTGTCTGTGTATACTCGAGTGGCCTCCCTCCAGCTCCAGCAAGGATTCTCCGGCGCTGCAGCTAGAACCTAAAATCTACATTCAGCATGAAAGGATTATCCTGCGCTGCAGCTGGACCCTATTCAGCAGCCCTCATGCGATGTAAGCCAGGGGCTCGAATACACATGTTGTAGGACATTGATGTCAGGAGCTATCTGTAGCTACTGCTGGATGGCGTTGGGACAACGCCTCTGAACTATTTAGTTTACTGGGACATTTCGTAGTGACTAGTGAGCTAACATGGGCTAACATCTGAGCTACCTAGCCAACGGAGGTATTATGCACTGGACACTTTCTGGAGCAGTTGTTGATGTCGGGAGCTATCAGTAGCTAGCCGGCTGGATAACGTTACACAATGCCTCATGTATTAAACTAAAAGTGAATAGTTGACTGGGTCATTTTGTAACAGTAGCTAACATTAGCTCACGGAGGTCCCTCTGACTAGACTAACGTCACGGTGACTGTCCGAGGCAATAGCCTCTGTTTACATGCAGCATACAGAAACAGGTGCGGGAGGGGTAGGAGGAGAAGTGCGCGGTGCGCTGCATGTCTGTGCTGAGACAGCGAGTGAGAACTCCGCTAAAAATTAGGGATGCACGATATTGATTTTTTGACACCGATACCGATAACTTTATGCTCCTCAAGCCGATACCGATAACCGATATTTATTGTATTATAATATTTTTTTAACTGTGTATATATATATTTTTTTTTTATCAACATTTTTTATTTTTTTTGAGTATTTATAAGCTCCGACGTCATCGGTACTGCTATCGGTACTTGAGAAATGATGGAGTTTTTTTTTTAGGAATTTAAACGTCGCAAACTAATCTTGTTGGCCGTTGTCTATATGATATCTCTCCTGCCTCTGTGTGCCTGCGCGGGGAGCGGGCTGCCTGCTCTCTCCTCTCTTCCCCTCCCACACACACACACACACTCACTCACTCACACACACACACTCACTCACACGGGTGCTGCGCTGGAGTACAGACAGCTCTGCTCTCATAATGGCGGACAGAACGAAATGTTCAAAAGTCTGGGTCTATTTTACTAAAGTCGATGCTGACAACGCTCGTTGCCACAAGTGCAACAAGACATTTGCCAGTAATGTATAAGCGCTGGTACTTGTCAATGTGGCTGGCGGGGAGATAACGTTAGCTCCGAGTAGAGTAATGGCTGACAATCCGGAGGTAAATAAACGAACGAGAGCTTCTGATTGGTGGTAAGAAGAAGAGGTGGGTGCAAGCCGTGGGACGTAATTGGCAGATCGACTGTCTGTCTCCGAATGTAACGTGACTACGTCACAGCCAAGAAAGGGAGCGCTGGATTTGTGAAAAACTCCCTGTTCCTAAACCACACGCTATCAGTTTTACCACAGTACTGGCAAAACGGGAGGAGGCTATAATAAAAACAAGCGTCCTTCATCCAAATCCACCCACACCGGATTTCTTTTAACCAAAACATTTATTATATGTTATCGGAGCTATCAATAACGTTATCGGGATGACGTCATAATTGCTGATATCGGCCCGATAATTATCGGCCCGATAATTATCGTGCATCCCTACTAAAAATTTGATCATGATTTTCGGTTTTCACATGACTATTTGATTGCCCGCCACACGGCGGGCAGACCTCTCAGTGGGAGTCGCCAAACGTAAAAACTGACCGCCAATGACGCTTGGCGGGCTCTAGTTTCGCCCCCTGTATATACGTCCAAATCATGTTGTTTATCGAGTTATTGGTAACGGATCGCTATCCAGTGTATCAAGCTGGAGTCCCGCTAACGATAGCGAGTGGCCGGACGAAATATGGGTGAGCACCACTTCCGGCGCGTCACTTCCGGTTTTGGCGATTCGCCGATCGGCCACCAGATGGCGGTCTTGAACCGTTGGAGAGTTGAGAGGAGATCAACAGCAAGTCTCAAGTCTCTGTGGGTGAAATATGATTGTCATGACAGATTTTTGAAATATTGATCTCAAAGACGCTGTACGACGTCATTGGCAGATTACGCATGGCGGAGAATGACTTGTTAAGTCGTCCTTGGCGATTAAAGGGTTAAGATATTCAGATAAATTAAGATATTCCTTTATTGATCCCCTTGGGGAAATTCTACTTGTAAGTTGCTTGTAACTTGTAAGGCTACTTGTACTGTAAGTGGACAAGACGAGCTATATCACATAATATTCTCCAGCATAGTTTAAAGGATAACTCCACTATTTTGGGAAATTAGCTTATTTAACATCTTCCCTGGAGTTAGACAAGAAGATGCATACCTTTTTTGTCTCTGTGCGTGCATTTTAGCTTTGGGAATAGATGTTCCGTTAGCATAGCTTAGCTTCATCACTGGAAGTGAGGCAGGACAGTAGCCTTACAGTGCCTTACAGTGTATTGCAAGGTCTGACATTGACCAAACTTGATATGCATGACCTTGGTGGGCTCTAGGTCAACTCCTGAAAAGGGGGTCAATGTCAGACTTTGCAATCAAAAGTTAGGGGGCTAATAACCCTTGCCATAATTTCAGTGCGCCCCTAACTTTTGATTGCAAGGTCTGACATTGACCCCCTTTTCAGGAGTTGACCTAGAGCCCACCAAGGTCATGCATATCAAGTTTGGTCAATGTCAGACCTTGCAATACACTGTAAGGCACTGTAAGGCTACTGTCCTGCCTCACTTCCAGTGATGAAGCTAAGCTATGCTAACAGAGCATCTATTCCCAAAGCTAAAATGCACGCACAGAAACAAAAAAGGTATGCATCTTCTTGTCTAACTCCAGGGAAGATGTTAAATAAGCTAATTTCCCAAAATAGTGGAGTTATCCTTTAAGTCTGCTGTTTGGGTGCATTACAGATTTAGTGGATTTGATTAAACTGAGTGAGAATTGTGCTACACGAGGTGTATGCAAGCATAACGTTATGGGCCGATTCAGATTCCTTTATTGTCACTTATTTCGGTACTTTACAGCAAGAACAGTGAAATTGTATTTATTGTGGTCCCTCGACCATAGCAGCTTCTATCTTAACACATTCAGCGCCGGAGGTCGCTGTGGGCCGTATGGCTGTGTGTGCCAGCGCTTTAATGAATGGGGCTACATGCCGGTGTTTGCAGGGCTAAAACTATATTAAATATCATAGCTATGGATATAAAACTATTGCCCATTTGACATCGAGTATCTATCGTTCAATTTGTGAAAAATAAATAATTTTTTTATCCATACATTCCTGTTTTATACCGTGGTGAATATGGTGAATATGAGTAATTCTGTGTAATCCCAGGAAACGCCGCTATGCAGCGTTTAGTGCATTCACTAGGAACCGCGCCATTCCTCGCCTGGATCAACAATCAATCTGAAATCAACGCTATATTATCGGTATTATGTTTCATCATGCATGAAAGGGGGGGGGGGGGTTTCTATGCTTCGATCGTCACCAACGGAATACGTTACACAGTACATTACAGACACACGCTCCGATCGCGGGGAAGGAATTATTGGATCAACACAAGATTGATACCATATAGCCCTTACCTTGACTAGGATGTACTGCAAAAAGAATATTCCAATTATCTGATCTCCATTCCAAGTATTGATGTCGATTGTGTTGCCAACATAATCCACCAAAGAACATGAATCGGCGGTGCTTGATTCTCCCCAATCCATGCGTTATAAACGTTACTCCTGCCCGACAAGGAAAACCCGGACCGGACTTTTTAGATCGACATACAGGCCAAGGCCAGAGAGATTCCAAGGATGTGCAATACCGTATTGGACGTTTGCAATCTCAGACCCATTCCCAATGATAACATCAGGCTCCCTCGATGGATTATGAATGGAAATAGCGAATAAAAGAAATAACAACCAAAACCTGACTTTTCTCGGGTTTGGCGCTCAAGCGATGGCGAGTTAACCCGACTTATCTCGGGTCTGGCGTCCAATGTGTTAATAATAAGATAGATTCTTAATAATAAAATAAGATAAAAATACAATAAATGTTGCACAGAATAAAATAAGATGACTAAAATAAAGATGACTATATACAGTTCTAAAAGTGTGCAGTGCAGATCAGGATGTAGATATTATACTATATACGTTTTAAATAACAAAGATGGCTATGTACAGTTAAAAAAAATTGTGTAATGTGCAAATTTTTTAGCAGTGCAAAATGCATGTGCAATACGGTTGTCAGCCGCAACAGTGTTTATCAAGTGTAGTGCGGGGGGGGGGGGGGGGGCCATCAATGGGCTCTGTTTATGAGCCCATTGACGCTCACTGGGCTCGACTTAATTTGCATCACCAGGTCCGTTACCGGCAGGAGGAGAGATCTGGGAAAGCAAAAGCAACTCTTTCTCCCCAACGTAATTATTACACAACAACCTCAACTATTTAGATTCCAACAGGGCAAAATCCATAATCAAATCCTTAATGTTATTAAAATCCAATCCATAATCAAATCATCAATGTTATTTATAGAGAACTAAATGTAGCCCGATGCCGTTGCGGGTCGTTTGTTATTTCAGTACATAACTTCGAGCCACTCCCACTCGAGCATTCTCATAGTGGGGGTGTAACGAGATTGCAACATCTGGTCATTTTGTTGGCAATGTGGCTCTTAAAATTAGTTAGTTTAGCAAAGCATAAACCAAATGCAGTTTATAAAGAACAAAACTACTGGTAAACAGGAAACACTGTTTATTTTTCGCCATAGGCTTACATTTTTTTTCTGTCAAAATGGTTTTTGGTTTGATGTTGTGGTTTGATGTTGTGGTGGGATAAATAAGTGTATGGGAAATTATGCTGCATCACTAACCCATCTGTACTACTGTTCACCAGAGCTAGGCCTGCCACGATAACACATTTTGCTGGGCGATTAATTGCCCCCGAAAATATCGCGATAAGCGATATTATTGCGACCGGTTAGAGAATTTTTTTTGAGAAATTTATTTCCCAAAACTTTTATTTTGAAGCCCACCGCTCCGTCTTTTCCGGTTTTAGACTTTTATTTTGAAGCCCACCGACCGGACCGGAAGTATTGTTGCGATTATCCTAAGCAGAACATATGAGCCGACAACATGTCTCGTCCGGTTGTTTTTGAGCTAATAACAAATGTTGAGATTGTTGGTGAACAACTAACTTTAGGTTAGTTTTAACGTTAGCTACTAACGTTAGATGCAGCTACTACAGGCAATCAACGATGAGGAGGAAGCGTCAAAGCAGTATATAATAGAATAGCTGTGGTGCGTAGGCACTGCAGCACGACTCGAAACTACCGGAGTGTTATAATAAATTAATTCGTGTTTAACTTGTCCCCGTGTCCAGTCCTTTGACCAGCCCCACCCGTTCATTGTAAACAATGATGCATGTAATTGTATTAACGTTATTCTGTGTTGTACTTGTAGCTATGCTATACGTTGTATTTCGTTTGTTAGCTAATGTTAGCATGGAATGAGAATCAAAGCTCTATCTTTCATCTTTATTTAGCAGTCCAGTTTCTCCGGGCAGTAGCGAGTAACTACTTGGGTCTAAAAATAGCTAACGTTACACTACAAATAATGCTACTTGGTTAAAAGGAGCCACACTATTGAGAAATGTAGTTAAGCTGTGGCGTTGCCCCACGGGGCTCCCGTGCTGTACTCTAGTAACGTCAGCGACCCGCCTCCCCACACGGACAGTGACTGACAAGCGGCACTGGTTCCGCCTCATTAAAACAAACGCGCAAATAGCAATTAATCGCGCCCGTCAAAATCATTGCATTCATTTTAATTATCGCAGCAATTAATCGATTTATTGCTTATCGCGGCAGGCCTAACCAGAGCTGTGTGACATCACTAACCATGACGATTCAACTGCATCGATTTGAAAATGTTAGAATCGATTAGAATGATTTAGAATTTTTTTGTGTATTGTTTTTATTGACCTATAGTCCATTCATGCTGAGTGAATCAGTTCCCCCAGCCACATTTGTGTATTCAACATTTCTTGGGGAATTAACTGATAGAAAATGTATCGAATCGTGGTCAAATGAAGAGATTTCATGATGCATTGAATCGTTGCCTGAAGAATCGTAATCGACTCGAATCGTTGTGAGGTCGAATCGTTACACCTCTACTAACCATCTGTACTACTGTTCACCAGAGCTGTGTGACATCACTAACCATCTGTACTACTGTTCACCAGAGCTGTGTGACATCACTAACCATCTGTACTACTGTTCACCAGAGCTGTGTGACATCACTAACCATCTGTACTACTGTTCACCAGAGCTGTGTGACATCACTAACCCATCTATACTACTGTGTGACATCACTAACCATCTATACTACTGTGTGACATCACTAACCCATCTATACTACTGTGTGACATCACTAACCATCTATACTACTGTGTGACATCACTAACCCATCTATACTACTGTGTGACATCACTAACCATCTATACTACTGTGTGACATCACTAACCATCTATACTACTGTGTGACATCACTAACCATCTATACTGCTGTTCACCAGAGCTGTGACATCACTAACCATCTATACTACTGTGTGACATCACTAACCATCTATACTGCTGTTCACCAGATCTGTGACATCACTAACCATCTATACTACT
This sequence comes from Notolepis coatsorum, assembly GCF_963971535.1. Lineage (NCBI taxonomy): Eukaryota > Metazoa > Chordata > Actinopteri > Aulopiformes > Paralepididae > Notolepis > Notolepis coatsorum. The sequence continues at coordinate 89,922,362 of NC_140183.1, forward strand.
GTGTGACATCACTAACCATCTATACTACTGTGTGACATCACTAACCATCTATACTACTGTGTGACATCACTAACCATCTATACTGCTGTTCACCAGAGCTGTGACATCACTAACTCATCTATACTACTGTGTGACATCACTAACCCATCTATACTACTGTGTGACATCACTAACCCATCTATACTACTGTGTGACATCACTAACCCATCTATACTACTGTGTGACATCACTAACCCATCTATACTACTGTGTGACATCACTAACCCATCTATACTACTGTGACATCACTAACCATCTATACTACTGTGTGACATCACTAACCATCTATACTACTGTGTGACATCACTAACCATCTATACTGCTGTTCACCAGAGCTGTGACATCACTAACCATCTATACTACTGTGTGACATCACTAACCATCTATACTACTGTGTGACATCACTAACCATCTATACTACTGTGTGACATCACTAACCATCTATACTGCTGTTCACCAGAGCTGTGACATCACTAACCATCTATACTACTGTGTGACATCACTAACCATCTATACTGCTGTTCACCAGATCTGTGACATCACTAACCATCTATACTACTGTGTGACATCACTAACCATCTATACTACTGTGTGACATCACTAACCATCTATACTACTGTGTGACATCACTAACCATCTATACTGCTGTTCACCAGAGCTGTGACATCACTAACTCATCTATACTACTGTGTGACATCACTAACCCATCTATACTACTGTGTGACATCACTAACCCATCTATACTACTGTGTGACATCACTAACCCATCTATACTACTGTGACATCACTAACCCATCTATACTACTGTGTGACATCACTAACCCATCTATACTACTGTGACATCACTAACCATCTATACTACTGTGTGACATCACTAACCATCTATACTACTGTGTGACATCACTAACCATCTATACTGCTGTTCACCAGAGCTGTGACATCACTAACCATCTATACTACTGTGTGACATCACTAACCCATCTATACTACTGTGTGACATCACTAACCATCTATACTGCTGTTCACCAGAGCTGTGACATCACTAACCATCTATACTACTGTGTGACATCACTAACCCATCTATACTACTGTGTGACATCACTAACCATCTATACTGCTGTTCACCAGAGCTGTGACATCACTAACTCATCTATACTACTGTGTGACATCACTAACCATCTATACTACTGTGTGACATCACTAACCATCTATACTACTGTGTGACATCACTAACCATCTATACTGCTGTTCACCAGATCTGTGTGAAGTTCTGGAGACAGAGGAAGCGGGAACAGAGGCCCAGGTGTCGGGTCCGGTCCAGTACCAGTGTCTGGACTGCCTAGCTCTGTTTGACTCCCCTGACGTCTGGCTGGAGCACCGGCAGACCCACAGCAGGAGCAGCACGCACAGCAACAACGAGACCGTGGTGAGACAGGGGAGACTGGGGAAGCAGACCGTGTGGTGAGACAGTGGAGAGACTGGGGAAGCAGACCGTGTGGTGAGACAGTGGAGAGACTGGGGAAGCAGACCGTGTGGTGAGACAGGGGAGAGACTGGGGAAGCAGACCGTGTGGTGAGACAGGGGAGAGACTGGGGAAGCAGACCGTGTGGTGAGACAGACTGGGGAAGCAGACCGTGTGGTGAGACAGTGGAGAGACTGGGGAAGCAGACCGTGTGGTGAGACAGGGGAGACTGGGGAAGCAGACCGTGTGGTGAGACAGTGGAGAGACTGGGGAAGCAGACCGTGTGGTGAGACAGGGGAGAGACTGGGGAAGCAGACCGTGTGGTGAGACAGGGGAGAGACTGGGGAAGCAGACCGTGTGGTGAGACAGGGGAGAGACTGGGGAAGCAGACCGTGTGGTGAGACAGGGGAGAGACTGGGGAAGCAGACCGTGTGGTGAGACAGTGGAGAGACTGGGGAAGCAGACCGTGTGGTGAGACAGGGGAGAGACTGGGGAAGCAGACCGTGTGGTGAGACAGGGGAGAGACTGGGGAAGCAGACCGTGTGGTGAGACAGTGGAGAGACTGGGGAAGCAGACCGTGTGGTGAGACAGTGGAGAGACTGGGGAAGCAGACCGTGTGGTGAGACAGTGGAGAGACTGGGGAAGCAGACCGTGTGGTGAGACAGTGGAGAGACTGGGGAAGCAGACCGTGGAGAGACTGGGGAAGCAGACCGTGTGGTGAGACAGTGGAGAGACTGGGGAAGCAGACCGTGTGGTGAGACAGGGGAGACTGGGGAAGCAGACCGTGTGGTGAGACAGGGGAGACTGGGGAAGCAGACCGTGTGGTGAGACAGGGGAGACTGGGGAAGCAGACCGTGTGGTGAGACAGTGGAGAGACTGGGGAAGCAGACCGTGTGGTGAGACAGTGGAGAGACTGGGGAAGCAGACCGTGTGGTGAGACCGTGGAGAGACTGGGGAAGCAGACCGTGTGGTGAGACAGTGGAGAGACTGGGGAAGCAGACCGTGTGGTGAGACAGTGGAGAGACTGGGGAAGCAGACCGTGTGGTGAGACAGTGGAGAGACTGGGGAAGCATCCAGATTGGAAGGAGATCATGCTAACATGTTCTTCCTCCACTATCTAAAGAACCACAATACTGATGCAAGGGATTTTTGGATGGTCTGAAAAGACTCCCAGTTTGTGACACTGGTTCCCATTCTTTATAAGTATTATTATTAGTAGTAGTATTATTTAGCCCATGTATAGTTCTTAGTCCTATTCTCACTTTGTCTGATCCTGCCAAGGTCTACTTTTACTTCAGTTAGTGAATTACTACATTTCCCAGAATTACTTTGGGTAAGTCCAACTCACCCAGGTGTGGCATGAATCAAAACAACAGCATCTTGACTAAGCTGGCCAACTGCTAACTTAGTTCAACCACATCGATCACGGCTACTCTACAAAATGGAAATATAAAGCTATATTAATTGCATTGCATTATGGATGGTTGAGCCTACCTTCACTGGGAAATTGAGAAGTCTGCTTGTTTTATGTTCGATTTCGACCTGTATGATTGTTGAAGGCAGGTGTAACATGGTCAGTTTAGAAATAACCACTTACCGTACTTTTCGCACTATAAGCCGCACTGGACTATAAGCCGCAGGTGTTTTAATGTTTAATTACCATATGTAAGGGTTCGTGCACAGAGGGGATTGTCACAATACTGTCGGACAAATAACAAGAATTAACTCATTTACAAGTTGTATTAAGTTTAGCAAATAAGGGAACAGATAAATAACATTTCAATGCAGTAAAAAAAAGCAATATTTTCGGGGTCCACATATAAGCCACACCATTATATAAGCCGCATGGTCGAAAAATGGGGGAAAAAGCCGCGGCTTATAGTCCGAAAAGTACGGTAGATAAAGTGCAGTTGATGCCAAAAACATAATTTATTGTTGAAAGTTTAAGTTAAAGTTTAGATTAGGCTGAAACATTTTCTGCTATCAAACTCCTCTGTAGCCGGGGGCACAATATTGTCATGTTGAGGATTGTCTCGTTTCTCTTGATCTTAACAGCTTGGAAGGGTTTTAGGGCGTTTTCCTTTCAATGTGACGTTGCTTGATTGAAAGCCTTTTTCAACCTTTTGACAACTAGATTGATGTACAAATTCCAGTGTTATTGTAAGTAAACTCCATTTCATTTGTCCCCTTGTGCAGGAGTACGTGCTGCAGGCCGATGGCACCATCACTCCACTGAACAATGTTCAGAACTACGTGTTGAGTGAACAGCAGGCTGGAGAGATCTTGGCACAGGTACTTGGTCTAGTAGTACACGCCTCACATCAGAAGCATGGCAGGCAGGAATAGGATAACGGGGCTTAAGAAGTTTCAGAGTTTTAAGGTTCCATTCTGTACCTGGCTCTGTTTTTATTGCAGGTCCTGGCCCAACAGCAACAGCAGCAGCAGCAACAGCAGCAACGGCGACAACAGCAGCAGCAACGACAGCAACGACAACAACAGCAACAGAAGCGGCGTCAGTCTGTTCCTAAGCCTGCTACACCCCCTCGCTCCTGCCTCCTGCCTCCAGTATCGCCCATCCCTGGCTCAGCCACGATGCATCTGCAGATCCTCACGGCCCAGGCACTGGCCGACGGATCCACCGCTCCCGGCTCGCGTCGGACCAAGTCGCTGCCCCCGCTGCTGCCCGCCCTGGCGCCGGGCTCCCAGGCCAAGCTGGGGGTCCTGGAGAACGGCGTCCACAGGCTGGAGCTGAGGCTGGCCCCGGCCGCCAGGGACGACGACCAGCCGCAGCCGAAGGAGATGGTGGTCATCCACCCTTACGAGTGCTCCGAGTGCTCCCTCCTCTTCCAGACGCCAGAGGACTTCCTGCAGCACCAGGGAGAACACTTCCTGTGTCAAGACAAGGAGAGCGGGGAGGCGGGGGTCATGAGCGGCTACGAGGAGGAGGGTGCGAAGGAGGATCCCGTGGAGAAGATGGAGGAGATCCGGCTGAGGGTTGTGGAGAAGAAGACGTCCGTTTGGACCAAGCCCCAGCAGTGTGAGCTGTGCAACCGCACCTTCACCTCCGTCAACCGCCTGGCGGCGCACAAGCGTGTGCACGAGCAGGGCACGCACGAGTGCCCCGAGTGTGACAAGGTGTTCAAGAAGGCCTCGTCGCTGCAGACGCACATGCGCACGCACACCGGAGAGGCCAGGTACCTGTGTGTGGACTGTGGCCATGGCTTCACCACCGAGATGACCCTCATCATGCACAGGTGAGAGGCCGCCCCTGAACTCATTCTCATTTCTCGTGTTTCAAATCCAAGCGTTGAGTGCCAGAAAACGAGATATCTCGTTTTTAGATCCTTTTTTCTTTTTTCCAATTTTCCCATTCTAAACACTCGCCGCACGGACCTGCCTGTGTCTCCCTGGCACCGCTGCCTACGTTATAATTGCAATGACGATTAAATGAAGCAGTACACGGCCACCTGTCGCCGATTTGCTCGCCTGAAACCTATTGTTTCCCGTATTATAGCCAGGCCCAATGTGACACCACATGTAATGGCGATCGCGATGGAACTACTGGGATTATTAGTTTTGGAGTACCGGTACCTTCTGACAAAGGTAAGGTCTATTTTACCGAACCTAAAACATGCTATTGGTAACGATCTGATGACTTTGTGAAGAAACATCTATGGTGTATACCTTTTGATTTGGAAATTATATAGGTTTCAGGCGAGCAACCCGAACGATTTGCGCATAATGCACATAATACAGGGGAGTTGCTCCTTCAGTGTTGGACTGGAGCACCATTTTATTCTCCAGTGAATGATTATTTTCATATAAGAGCCAGAGATCAGTCGCGAGGGGGGCTCAGTGTTTCGGGTGACACAACCGTCACTGACTACAGGTATTTTATTTGTGACTGTCGTAATGCTGCTTCAAATGTTCAGCTAGAGTTGCTACAATGGACTGTCGCTATCTATAGCTAGCTGTTCCCTGTAGGTAGAGTTACCGCATTACCGCGGTATCGCTGTTACATCACGCCCACCGCAGAGTTAGGCTGAATACCGCATCACCGCTGTTTTTTATAATAATAATAAAGTACCCTGCTCTCGTTGGGCTTGCGGCTCTGCAGATATACCCTACTCCTCTGTCGAGGTTCCAAGCGACCCTATTGGGTACCAGAAAAGTCACATGAAACACTGCAGACCACTGATTGGTCAGAAGAGAGACGAGTCACACGTTGGAGCGTCTGGGAGGCTTATTGCTTATTGCCAGCGGAAGAGTGCGCCCGAGTGCTTCCGCGTTTTCCCTGATTGGCTGCGACACGCCCCGCGGCAGGCGCGGCAGCCGCAGAGCGGAGCGGCAGAGCTTGCGGCAGAGCTTGCGGCATTATGTAGCCGTAATCACTGATGATTTTCATTCGAAGCTTAGCTCACCTGGCAGCGCTGCGGTTCTGCGGTCTGTTGGTGACAAGTTCGAATCCCTTCATTTTTTTTTTTTTTTTTTTAACGTGTATTCTTTCGCCGGTTAAGGTTAGGCATGGTTAAGGTTAAGGTTAGGCATTGTTTCGGAGTTGGTTAAGGTTAGAAGGGTTAAGTTTAGGCGCTGTTAAGGAGCTGGTTAAGGTTAGAGTTTGTCTTAGAGAATGGCAATAGACAGCCTATTTCCGCACTGCCGCTCTCTCGCGCTGCCGCGGTCACATGGTCACATGGTCACATTCTTGCACTCTTCCGCTGGCAATAAGCTACACGTGTCCTGCAGTGTGTTACCACCAATCGGCAAGCGCGTATTAGGTTTTTACTTCCTGAATGTCAGCCATTGATCAGAGCTCACAACACGGCTAATACGTTAGCTCCCGCTGGAGTGGATTACCGTCGCTCCTCAGGAGTACTAAACGAGGCATAATGATTTTACTGCAACAAATGTTATAATAAAAGCCCTTCGTTCTATACACTTGTCTGATTGAAAACTTTATTAACAGACCGCAGAATGGGCACAACTCGGCACGCTCTGAGCAAAGAAAGGAACTGAGATATGAATTGAGTAACGCTTGCCTTGCTATGGTCCGGTAAATACGCTGATGTTATTGAACGTGTAACTATATAACGTTAATGCCACAAAACGAATGCCTTTGTAATCATAAGTAGTAACATTATAATAATATTATAATAAGAAGAAAGGGTCGGGGGGGGGGGGTAACCGCCGGGCGCTACCACCCCTGCCCGCGACACAGAGTGAACGGCGCATGACCAGAGGGGAGACTTCGAATCCGTGTTTCACTTTCAATAACTAATGCGTGCTTGCCGAATCCCAAACAATATTCATGCTGCAAAGTCATCCTCTAAAGATAGACATTTAGACTAGAGGCAGGCTATATGCTATAAAGAGTAGACTACAAAAAAAAATAAAAATACATTCAAACTTTAAAAAAATTAATTTGTGTGTGTGCGGTAATAACCGCAGCGGTAGGAAATATTTCGCAAATTTGTGCGGTAAGGAAAACATCAATACCGCGGCAGCTCTACCTGTAGGATGACATTTGAACAGGAACCCCGCAGGTCTAGGCCGTGGTTGGTGCTTGTTGCACAAGCGGCATGTTCGTTTAGAGTAAACGTATGGATTGGGATGGGAGTCATTTTATTTATTTGAACCGGAATGGGGATCAGGCGAGAGCCAGTGTTAGTCATTGGATTATGACCAGATGTGAGAATGACTCAAGGAGCCGGGAGGGAAGAAGATTTCTCTCTCCCCTTATTTAGCTTTTTTAAATAATCAGTTGTGGACGGCTTAAAGGTGCTATAAGTGGTGTTCTTTTGTTAAGATAAGTGTTAAATAGCTCTACAATAGCTCTACATTCCAACAGCCATCACTGAAATACATTTTCTGGTATCCCTTCCCACTTTATCCAATCAGGAGAGAGAACCCTAGATATATATATATTTTTTTCCCCCTCCTTTTTCCTCCGATTTTCTCCCATCCCAATGTTAGTCGTTATGCCAATTCCCAATCCCCTTCCTGGTCACTTACAGCGACTTTTAATTTTGGCACCTCGACTGAGGATAACCTTTTTTTCTTTCTTTCTTTCTTTTTTAGACGACATAAAGGTGCCGGTAGCTTTGGCCATTCAGGGAGGGTCGCAACATTGAAGGCATGCCTATAATAGAAAGATGAGCAATACCAGTGCTGTATGTCAAAATATACTATAAAAGACATGACAACATGACTGCATCTTTGTCGTAATGATTTACCCCCAGCATTCGCAACAATGCAACCAAGTCAAATATGAACTCACAGTTCCCAAAAAAAGGGTTGCATATGCGACCATTTTGCTCACAATCTAGAGCGCCGCCAAGACTGGCAGTGAGCATTTAACCATCTGTAGTGTGGTAGTGAAAGGTTAACCATCTGTAGTGTGGTAGTGAAAGGGTTAAAGTAGGGCTGGGCGATTAATCGATATTTTATCGATAAATTCAAATGAATGATTTAGGACGATTTTGAAAATCTTTAATTGATTTGCCAAAAAAGATATATATATATTTTTTTTTATGGTCCGCTTTTATTTGACAGTGATGTTTGGTGACATTTAGATTTGCACTTTATTAATCCCAATAGGGAAATTCATTCTTGTTTGATGATCAAGAGGCACCTTTTATTTGTTTTAAGTGAAGTTTGGTGAAAAAGCAAGTTATTGCACTATTAATCCCAATAGGGACATTCATTTTTGTTTGATCAAGAGTAACCTTTTATATATATATATATATTATTATTATTATTTTTTTTTTTAAAGTGAAGATTGGTGAAAGTTAGGTTTACACTTCAATCCCAATAGGGAAATTCATCTTGGTTTTGATTTATTTGTCAAATAAAAACAAAGGTTATTTGAATGATTTCCTTGGCGCTTCTAGTTTTCAAGATAAAAAAAGATTAAAATCGGATTTAAAAATAAATAAATCTGAGATTTTATTTTTAGGCCATATCACCCAGCCCTAGGTTAAAGTGCAATATTATTGTCTCAAATCACTGCACATGTGGCGCAGCCAGGCAAAGTGAACCACTCTTTTCCTTTTTACTTTTTTCATTGTGTCCCTTTCCCTCTGTCTTGCAGGAAGTCCCACATTGCAGACCCCCTACACAAGTGTCAATTCTGCAGCAAAACATTCACCAACATGACGAAGTACCTGTACCACCGCCGGACCCACATCCCTCGCGACACATCTGGTACAACCACCCCTGTCCCCATGGTAACGGAATAACCCTTGGCCTTTCCAGCTGATCTCCTAGTCCTTAGTTATAGTACATCAAATACACAGGCGTCAAACAAAATCAAATCACAAATACCACAAGAACACACAAGGGGATGAACAAGCAATAATACATGATCTTATGATCAACATAGTTCACCCTGGCTGGAAACTAGCTTGGTGGTCTGATGCCAAAACCAGTGTGGCTTCCTTATGCCCTGGTTTGTTTTGAGATGTGCCTGTTGTCCTCCTTCAGATCTCAGCCCCAGTGAGGGCATCTGCGTCTGCTCTGGCCATCCTGCAGAGGGCCAGGGAGAGGAGGGAGGCAGGTGAGAGCAGTCAGGAGGAGGCCATCATTACCCTGCTGGTCCCCGTCACAGAGGAGACGCAGGGACTGAGGGAGGAGACGGCCACCAGCTCGGAGAGCAGAGTGGAGGGAAGTGAAGAAGAAGAAGAAGAGGAGCAACAGAGAGAGAAGAGCAGCATGGAGATAGACGCCCTGTCAGCCAGTGTAGAGCAGGCCTCTGAGACTGGCCTGGAGGCAGCCTCTACTCCCCTGCATGGTGGCGGGGCGGAGGGCCCCTCTCGCTCCTCTGACCCGCTGGAGGCAGCGTCAGCCGGGCCGTCTGGCAAGGGGTCGTTCCCCTGCCACTCCTGCACCAAGACCTTCCCCTCTCAACTCCAGCTGGTCTGCCATCGACACAAAGCCCACGTCACGGAGTTCCGCTGGGTGTGTAGCGTCTGCGGCAAGTCCTTCAGGAAGCAGATCCACCTCCGCAATCACCTGCGCACGCACACCGGCGAGCGGCCCTTCCAGTGCTCTGACTGCGGGAAGACCTTCTCGTCCCTCGCCAACCTGTCGCGCCACAACCTCATCCACTCGGGCAGGCGCCCCTACAGCTGTGACGTCTGCCACCGGACCTTCTCGCAGTCCTCCAACCTCCGGCAGCACAGCCTGCTCCATTCCAAAGCCTCCAACGAGCCCTGCCCCGACTGTCCAGCCACCTTCAGATGGCCGGCCAGGCTGGCGGCACACCGCTTCACCCAGCACCCGGGGGCCCCGGCCCCCTTCCCGTGCCCCCACTGTGAGGCCGGCTTCCTGGTCAGGAGGCAGAGAGACGGCCACTGTCTGGAGCAGCACCCCACACAGAGAGACCACCACTGTCTGGAGCAGCACCCCACAGGAGGGGAGGTGGCCAAGCAGCCTGCTTCAGAACCCTCCACCTCGGCCATGGGGGGGGGGGAGGAGACGGGGGCCTGGTCTGCTCTTTACAGAGGGGGGCTAGGTTGCTCCATCTGTGGGAAGAAGCTCAACTCTGCCGCTAACCTTCGACTCCACCAGCTGAGCCATTCGAGTTTGGGCCCTGGGCGACCGCGGGGTACCTCGGGCAAGCGGCCCAAAGCCCACCAGTGCAGCATCTGTGGCAAGCTGTTTGTCTCCTCCTCGGGGGTGGTCCTGCACCAGAGAGTCCACACCGGTGAGCGGCCCTTCCCCTGCCAGGTGTGTGGCAAGCGCTTCCGCCAAAGTACACACCTTCGCGAGCACCTTCGCACACACTCGGGCGAGCGTCCGTTTGGCTGCGATGTGTGTGGCAAGGGATTCATCCAGAGCATGCACCTGGCTGAGCACCGTCGCACGCACACAGGCGAACGGCCGCACGCATGTCTACAGTGTGGCAAGGCCTTTAAGACCTTCTCTAACCTGCGGAACCACAAGAAGACCCATGCCCGGCAACAGAGGCTGGACGAGGAGGCTGCAGCACAGGCTGCCATGGAGACCAGCACTGCTGTGGCACTAGTGGAGGCCTCCGCTGTGCAGCTGGCCAATCGGCAGCCTCAGCTCATCCACATCCAAGGCTCAGACCTGCAGCAGGTCAGACTGGCTTTTAAGTCACTGCCCCATCTCTGCTGTGTTCTTATTGTCATTGCTGTTTTTTTTGTATTATGCAACATATTTTATATCTTTGCTCCTCAAGGCCTTTTTGAATGTTGCAGTGTTGCTAAATGAGCACCTGTTGTGTGCAGACAACAACCCCAAATGCCCCCTCCCCCCCTTAAGGAAATGGACATGCAATTAAGCCTACTATTACCCACAAAGGAGAATTCATTAAAACCATTCAAATGCATTAAAAGTCCTTGAAGTCCGTGAAGGACTAGGCTCAACCCATGGCAGTATGTGTGGCTCAGTTTGTGCCCACGTCGTTCATTAACACCACTTCTCTACCTTCCTCCTAGGCCCAGGGCACCCCCACCATCATGTGCAATGAGTTTGGGGAGACCATAGCCATCATAGAGACCAGTGAGGGAGGGGTGCTGCCCCTGGAGCAGGCCCTGGAGATCTACCACACAGCCCTAGAGAACGGCTTGGCCCTAGAGAACACCATTACTGTGGACGGACTACAGCTCCTCTGAGGACCAAGAGAATTGGAAAACGAGAATTATCAGTGAATTTTGACACTGTCGATACCGAGTGAAGGAGACGTGTGCCTCGTGGATTACTTAGGGCAGAGAATATAGATTCACCTCACGAGTATCCTTAAGGACTTTGGGTTATAGGTTATATATTGACCTTACCTAACATTCAACTGTTTTCCTTGTCATCTGTTGTTCACAAATGCACTCACTTTCTCCACAAGTGTGCACGAGAATAAGTGTTCAGTAGTGGATTTTGAAGTCTAGTTTGTCCATTAACCATATTCACACACAGTGACCATTTTGCTGTTATGTAACACTCGGGTTGGGTTCCTTTCCACCCTGTTCACACCTTGTGTGGGAAAGTGGAAAGAACTCAACCTGAGCGTAACATAAGAGAAAAATGGCCACTGTGTGAATATGGTTAATGGGGAGAAATGCAAAGAACTTGAATTACATGATGCTAAGATAATGACATTTAAATGTATTTAAGAGGAAGAAACAGACCAAATGTGTAACTTCTCATAGACAAAGTTATGAAAAGTAAATATTGAAAGCCATACATTCTAAAGACAAAAAAAGCATGGCTGATGTGAGAAGCGTGGGCCATTAACTGTTGCCTCAGACGAAGGCTGTTTGAGGTCTGTATGATTTGACCACGTTTGTCAAACGTGTTTGAATCTTGGTATGTACAGTTTTATTTTTGTTGAAATGCTTGATTCTGCTGTTGATGCATCATTTGGTGTTGTAAATAGATCAATAAATGATGTTTTCCAAGTGAATGGATCAAAACAATAAATGATGTTTTCCAAGATTTTGTATTGGGGTTATTGTGTCAAAGCATGCTAGTATAACACTAGTGCTATAAGAACCAGATGTGTCTCTTGAACATAAACAGTATTCGGCCAATTTACAATACAGCATTATAACTCATCTCTTTTCTGTTTCGTGTCTTATTTCCCTCAAACAATATAAAACGATCTTACACTAGTAACCAGCCACCCAAAGCATTTAATACATAGTAGCTACAGCCACACAACAGTGATGGGAGATGAGCCTGTATAAGACAAAAACACAATATACTAATTACTAATACATAACATTGTTTTCTTAACACATTAATGGTATCAGTTTTGCCACATCTTACCGCGCATGCAGTGTTGCAGAAAAAACAAGAACAAAACTGTTTTTAATTGAACACCTAATTTTATTTGTATACTGAAAGATAGATACAAACTTAAATTATTCATATAAATTCCTCTCTTGCATACTGTATCAGCAAAACAAGTAGTATAACACAAACGTTAATATCCATATTACTTTAGCCCCCCCCCCCCTTTCATATTTTTCCCTTCGGTAATGGGTCTTGAAGTCAACTTCTGTTCGATGACACTTTTTTTTTTTGCGTTATCAATAATATAACGAGTCTTGCGACTCTACAGTAATTATGTACAACACAACCAAGTCTTGCACAAAGACGCAACCAATATTATATCCTAGCAACTCTTTGATTAATACCCTCCCCTCACCTCCTCCCCCGGGTTTCTCTCCACCCACCAAACGAGGTCTGGAGAGAACAATAAAGTGACAAAGGGAGGAGGGTAGGAAAGGTGGAGGAAGGAGAAATACAAGTGTTGAGGTTATATAATCAAACTGGGGAGTGAGAGAGGGATGGTACAGGGTCTAAAAACATACTGCTTATTACTGTTGAATCAATAAAAGGGTCCCCTTCAGCTTTTTCCTCTTTCAAATTAATTTGAAAAAAAAATAAACGTGCATGCGAGTCCTTGCTGAGCTGAGGGTTTTTACCAGAGGGAAGACTACAGCGGAGGAGGAGGGGACGGGTGTGAAGACTCATCCCACGCACAAACTCATCCGTTCCCTGCCTCAGAGATCATAAAAAAAAAAATAATAACTCATGAGAAAAGACGGCGGTCGGCAGAGATAAGCGGCGAGGAACATGGACAGCGGTAAAGAGAGGAGTAGTAATAGTCATAGTAGGAATAATACGATAAAGGAACTGGAGAATAATGCGAATGTCAATTAAAAAATCAAGTTCTCTTAATTTTTTTTTATATATAATAAAACTGCTTGGCAACAGAGGATTAAGGCCTAGTCAGGCTGTCCTCTGCTCTCATAACTCAAGCCCCCCCCCCCCTACAAAAAATGTATCTAAAAACTAGGCGAGTAATACAATTCAGTCCAATTAAGAGACAGGGATGTGCCCACCGACTCTCTGTCCCACCTCCTTCCTTCATGGTTAGCAAATGAGAGGCACAGGAATGTTGGTTTCCCGCCATACTGGCATCTGCTCAGGTCAATCATGGGAAGGGAGGACTTGGCCAGACCGATATTTGCAGGAATGATGGCACTGCCAAAAGGATCATTTAAGTCTCAGTCGCTCATTCAGTCAGTCAGTCAGTCCTAACAGACCTCTCCAGAAAGGTCATACGGTTGAGCACTAAAATGGAGAAAAGGAACCAATAAAAGGATCTTTCTGATCCGTCTCCATAGCAACAGGCTCTCCCTCCAATCAAAAGGGTCTCCAGCCAGTGAGGGCCCAGCCCCCTGACGTCCAGCAGGAGCAAACAATCTAATGAAAAACAAAAAAGAGTGAACAGCCTGTTCCTCTCAAACAGAAAGCTACTGCTTTTATTCCTAAAACCCTATTAAAAAAAAGATAAAAGGTTCATATGAGAGCTCCGTGTTCCACGCTCTCACGTGTTCTGTTGAGTCTCCCTGCTTCAAGGCAAATGAATAGCAGGTGAATAGAATGCTCCATAGTGGAAGCCTTACACAAGGTTAATAATACTAAGAGAGTGCTAATTCAAGTGTGGGGATAAGAGTCTGCAGGGAGGGCAGGTGTGTGTGTGTGGTATGGTGGGCAGGTGTGTGTGTGTGGTGTGGTGGGGAGGTGTGTGTGTGTGGTATGGTGGGCAGGTGTGTGTGTGTGGTACGGTGTTTGTTATGTAAGTGTGGGGATAAGAGTCTGCAGGGAGGGGAGGTGTGTGTGTGTGGTATGGTGTTTGTTAAGAGTCTGCAGGGAGGGGAGGTGTGTGTGTGTGGTACGGTGGGGAGGTGTGTGTGTGTGGTACGGTGTTTGTTATGGTGTGTGGTACGGTGGGGAGGTGTGTGTGTGTGGTACGGTGTTTGTTATGTAAGTGTGGGGATAAGAGTCTGCAGGGAGGGCAGGTGTGTGTGTGTGGTATGGTGTTTGTTAAGAGTCTGCAGGGAGGGGAGGTGTGTGTGTGTGGTATGGTGGGGAGGTGTGTGTGTGTGGTATGGTGGGGAGGTGTGTGTGTGTGTGGTACGGTGTTTGTTATGTAAGTGTGGGGATAAGAGTCTGCAGGGAGGGCAGGTGTGTGTGTGTGGTATGGTGTTTGTTAAGAGTCTGCAGGGAGGGGAGGTGTGTGTGTGTGGTGTGGTGGGTAGGTGTGTGTGTAGGTGTGTCTGTGTGTGTGTGGTGTGGTGGGTAGGTGTGTGTGTGTGGTGGTGTGTGTGTGGTACGGTGTTTGTTATGTAAGAACTTTTGTGCCACTGGCTTTTCACGTGTCCTTTTTTTTGGTATGTGCGTATTACTTTGTAAACCAAAAACATCAATGCCCCAACATTGCGTACACACTCATCCTTCATCCGTCTCACTCTCTGAAGTTAGCCGTTCGGACCAGAGGACAGAGGTACAGAGTGTGGCATTGAAATAAAATAAAATAAAACACATGAAGGCAGGGGGGGGGGGCAGCGGAGACATGCAACTTCGACAGTCGCTGATTGGTCCAACACCTCTGTCGGCGTCCCTCATCTGGAAGAGTCCTGTGAGTCGCGAGGCTCCTCCGGGCTGGGTTCACCGTCTCGCTCCGCCTCCTCGCCGGGCGGCTCCACGCCTCCTCCCCCGGACCCCCCCCCTTCCCCCGATTGGGAGCCGGAGGGCCCGGGGAGGCAGGAGATGGAGTCGGAGGCCTCGGAAGGGGCGGCCGTCTGCATGATCTTCTGGCGAACCTCCCTGATCTTCAGCTGCAGACAGACCTTGGTGGGGAAGATGTCCGAGTAGCGCGTCTGGAAGGCGGCGGTGGCCTGAGCTGGAGGAGGAAGCGCAGGAGAGGAGAGTCATGAGTCCCAGGACGGAGGAGACACGGTGAGAGCCTGGAGGGGTCACTCTCTACTGCATGCTGCCGACACATCCTTCTCTCTACCCACTCTACTGGTTCTCCACAATGGAATCATCACCTCAGTATAGGTATCAAACTATGGAACTCTTTGCAGAACGATGAAAAGAGTTCCACTAATATATTTCACTTCAAAAGGTTGTGCAAAGAAAAGATACATAGACAGTATAGCACAGTTTAGTATAGTATTGCAGTTTAGCGTGTCAGGATGACGTAGCATAGAGTTGTAGTGTAGGCCAGTATGAGTATAGTAATATAGTATATAGCAGCGTAACAGAATAATAATATATTAAAATATTGTATAATACTGTACCAATATGGTGTAGAATAAATAGTATGATTTAGTTATATTATAATAAAATAGAATGTAGAACTACATAAAATATGTAGTTTGACTGACAGACAAAATGGGTTTATATATGTTGATTTAATTTGGTTGTGTTGATGTTAATTTTTTTTTGCAAAATGGGTATATTCTGTTTGGTTTTACACAATATGTCTATCGGTGTGTTGTGTGTGTGTGTAGGGGCAGGTATATATACGATTTTTTCTTCTTCCTGTTCCTTTCGGCCATGGTATTTTTGGTGAATTATATGAATATGTACTGTTGGACTGTGGTAATTCCATGTACGAATAAATAAATGATGATGATGATGATGATGAATCATCACAAGAAATAACACGTTCCATCTTCAGGGCTGTGTGGGCTCATTTGTTCTCTATGTATGCATGTGGCAACCTGTGTTTATTCTGAATTCTCTATGTATGCATGTGGCAACCTGTGTTTATTCTGAATGTACATATTCTGATGACATGCGTCTGACCTGATGGGAAGAAGCCGTGCTCCTGGAACAGCTGCATGACCAGCGCCCTCCTCTGGTCCAGGGTGCGTCGCAGGGAGGAGTAGGGCACCTTTTCAAACTCCAGCTCACCCAGGATGTCCTCGCCCTCCGTGCCCGGCGGTGGGACACACAGATGGGGACCTGTGTGAATAGTGGCTTCATCAGTCGGGGTCGACCACGTGAGAGTTGTGAGTATCACTAAACAACGTGGACGAGCCGAGTGCCTTTTGTGTCGTTACCTGGCCGGTCGAAGGTGAAGATGTCCCCTTCACACTTGGCGGCGCTCTTGGGTGTGTTGGGCTCAGAGCTGCAGCTGGAGCGGCGCCTGCTCTTCCTCTTGGGAGAGACTGGATCCTCTGTGGACGAGTCCAGGTCTGGACAGAAACACAGGAGACGCACTCAACAAGCAATCCTAGCAGCAACTGTGGCAGTTCTGAGATTGCGATACGGGCAACGAGAACAGGCTTTGGGTGCGGTGCAGGGGCGGAGCTAGGGGGTGGCTACCTGGGCTCAAGCCCCGGATGTATTCTGAAAAGCCCTGAATCTATTTTAAAAAAAATTAAAGAAAATTAAAAAGAAATAAAAAAAATAATTTATTTTTTTACAATTCATCATTGTTACATGAAAATATGTTTGCACCAGATTTAGCAGAAGCTAATTTCCATCTGTGGTCTATCCAGCTGCTAACTGTATTTGAGTGAGTTAAGTCTTGGTGTCATGGTAGACTCAGACCTAAGCTTTAAATCACAATCAACAAGTTGACAAAAACATAATTCTTCCACCTTAGAAACATAGCTAAAGTACGGCCATTTATAAATCAAAAGGACGCTGAAAACCAGATCCATGCCTTTATCTCAAGCCAACTCGACTACTGTAATGCACTCCTTACCGGCCTCCCGAGAAAATACGATGATAACTATTTTATTGCAATGCACTATTGCATTATTTTATTCTATTTTACTAACTATTTTATTGCACTGCACTATTTTACTTTGTATCAGTGAATCATAGACGCCTGGCCATAAGAGCATTCGGAGCATCTACTCTCCCACTATTGAACTTGGGGGAGCAAAGGTATGATCTTGCTCCACCACTTTTTGATTATATGAAAAATATGATATATCCCCCCCCCCAATATATAAATCTAACCATAACTACGTTATGGTTAACTGAGTTTTATAGTGAAAAGAGCAGCTTTATTGGTCAAGATTGAAGGCTCTATATTGCAGGAAATTGCACGTACAGGTTCATTAAATTAAAAAAAACCACCCCGTGCCTGCACAAAAAAAAAAAAAAAAAAAAAAAAAAAAAAAAAAAAGGGGGCCCATCTGGGCTAAGCCCCGGATCTCCTACAATCCTAAATCCGCCCCTGGTGCGGTGCAGGGTGAAACTCTGAAATATCGCCAATACAAGATGAGTCATCAACGGCAAATCAAATGAAGACCAGCGTAAGGTCAAAGGGTTACACTAGCAGAGCAAAGACAGCGGGATATCTTTCTGTGCACAGAACAACAACCAGAGCCCGGTCTGAACACTCAGATCCCCACAGAACCAGAGCCCAGTCTGAACACTCAGATCCCCACAGAACCAGAGCCCGGTCTGAACACTCAGATCCCCACAGACAGAACCAGAGCCCGGTCTGAACACTCAGATCCCCACAGAACCAGAGCCCGGTCTGAACACTCAGATTCCCACAGAACCAGAGCCCAGTCTGAACACTCAGATCCCCACAGAACCAGAGCCCAGTCTGAACACTCAGATCCCCACAGACAGAACCAGAGCCCGGTCTGAACACTCAGATCCCCACAGAACCAGAGCCCGGTCTGAACACTCAGATCCCCACAGAACCAGAGCCCAGTCTGAACACTCAGATCCCCACAGACAGAACCAGAGCCCAGTCTGAACACTCAGATCCCCACAGACAGAACCAGAGCCCAGTCTGAACACTCAGATCCCCACAGACAGAACCAGAGCCCGGTCTGAACACTCAGATCCCCACAGAACCAGAGCCCAGTCTGAACACTCAGATCCCCACAGACAGAACCAGAGCCCGGTCTGAACACTCAGATCCCCACAGACAGAACCAGAGCCCAGTCTGAACACTCAGATCCCCACAGACAGAACCAGAGCCCAGTCTGAACACTCAGATCCCCACAGACAGAACCAGAGCCCAGTCTGAACACTCAGATCCCCACAGACAGAACCAGAGCCCAGTCTGAACACTCAGATCCCCACAGACAGAACCAGAGCCCAGTCTGAACACTCAGATCCCCACAGACAGAACCAGAGCCCAGTCTGAACACTCAGATCCCCACAGACAGAACCAGAGCCCAGTCTGAACACTCAGATCCCCACAGACAGAACCAGAGCCCAGTCTGAACACTCAGATCCCCACAGACAGAACCAGAGCCCAGTCTGAACACTCAGATCCCCACAGACAGAACCAGAGCCCAGTCTGAACACTCAGATCCCCACAGACAGAACCAGAGCCCAGTCTGAACACTCAGATCCCCACAGACAGAACCAGAGCCCAGTCTGAACACTCAGATCCCCACAGACAGAACCAGAGCCCAGTCTGAACACTCAGATCCCCACAGACAGAACCAGAGCCCAGTCTGAACACTCAGATCCCCACAGACAGAACCAGAGCCCAGTCTGAACACTCAGATCCCCACAGACAGAACCAGAGCCCAGTCTGAACACTCAGATCCCCACAGACAGAACCAGAGCCCGGTCTGAACACTCAGATCCCCACAGACAGAACCAGAGCCCAGTCTGAACACTCAGATCCCCACAGATCCATAAACCATGAGTGTAAGGTGCGACCCGGCGTGCATCGTGGCTGATGCCACCCCGAGCTACAGGAGCCTCCTGGCCCCGACTGACCCGTGGAGTTCTTCCTCTTGCGGCGGTAGCTGCCCAGGATGGCGCGGGGGGAGGTGGCCAGGCTCTGCAGGGTGGGCGACGGCAGCACCTCCTCTGGCCTGAACTCTGGCAACTCAGCAAAGCGCTCCTCGAAATACACTTCTGACAGCACCCTGTGAAATCAACACAGAGACATGTGTTGTGTAGGCACTTATATAAGCACACACACACACACACACACACACACACACACACACACACACACACACACACACACACACACACACACACACACACACACACACACACACACACACACACACACACACACACACACACACACACACACACACACACACACACACACACACACACACACACACACACACACACACACACACACACGAGAGAGACTCCTACAGATATTTACTCACTTGTCCACAGAGTCAAAGGTCTTCTTCAGTGGTGGGGGGCGTGCCTTCACCTTTTTGGCAGGGGGACCGTCTTTATCACTCTGGGGTGGGGGCAGGGTGGGCTCTGACGCTGAGGGGGGGGGCAGAGGAGAAGAGGGGAGGGACTCCTTCCATCCAGCCTGAATAAAAGAAAAGGATTGATTGATGTGTGCAGAGTTACAGAAGCCGACAGCCGGTTGCGGTAACATTAGTCAGGCATTTTTAACAGAAATTAATGTTTAAAATTATCTGTGTCAAAAGAATTACATGATTTCAGTCAGTGACCAATGCACCAACATGTTTAACACTGAGCTAAAGGACAGACGTTAATATGCACCAACATGTTTAACACTGAGCTAAAGGACAGACGTTAATGTGCACCAACATGTTTAACACTGAGCTAAAGGACAGACGTTAATATGCACCAACATGTTTAACACTGAGCTAAAGGACAGACGTTAATGCACCAACATGTTTAACACGGAGCTAAAGGACAGACGTTAATGCACCAACATGTTTAACACGGAGCTAAAGGACAGACGTTAATATGCACCAACATGTTTAACACTGAGCTAAAGGACAGACGTTAATATGCACCAACATGTTTAACACGGAGCTAAAGGACAGACGTTAATGTGCACCAACATGTTTAACACTGAGCTAAAGGACAGACGTTAATATGCACCAACATGTTTAACACGGAGCTAAAGGACAGACGTTAATATGCACCAACATGTTTAACACTGAGCTAAAGGACAGACGTTAATATGCACCAACATGTTTAACACTGAGCTAAAGGACAGACGTTAATGTGCACCAACATGTTTAACACTGAGCTAAAGGACAGACGTTAATATGCACCAACATGTTTAACACGGAGCTAAAGGACAGACGTTAATGCACCAACATGTTTAACACGGAGCTAAAGGACAGACGTTAATATGCACCAACATGTTTAACACTGAGCTAAAGGACAGACGTTAATATGCACCAACATGTTTAACACTGAGCTAAAGGACAGACGTTAATGCACCAACATGTTTAACACTGAGCTAAAGGACAGACGTTAATGCACCAACATGTTTAACACTGAGCTAAAGGACAGACGTTAATGCACCAACATGTTTAACACTGAGCTAAAGGACACTTGTTTTCCCATTGATGCTGCTAATAATGATTAATTAACTCAATCAGCACCAGACCGAGTATAGTCGGGTTTTCATCGTTATTTCTTTTATTCGATATTTCTATTCATTACAGGCACATAGACTCTGGGTTAACATGGGGAATCATCCTGAGAATGCCAAAGTGCAATACCGGCCGCATCCTCCCAGGTGGCAGTATCGAGCACCCTTTGAAACCTTATATCTTGGCCTGTGCAACTTTCAAATGTCTCCGGGCGCAGTTTTCTTCGTCAGGTGTGTCGAGCGGGTATCCCGATCGCATTGAGAAGCGTCAAATGCCCCCCGATGCATCTGTTGTGGTGGATTATGTTGGCGACACGATGGAGACTAATACTGGGACTCGCGATCAGACAATTGGAATATTCTTTTTGGGGTACCTCCTAGGGCTGGGCGATATGACGATATTATATAAATATCGGGTACAGTTCATTAACGATACACTTTTTAAACGTATCGTGGATATCGTGATGTTTTGCCCAAGAGGCTTGTGTCGCGTCAATCTGGTCCACACGTTGAAACTTTTGAACAGCGCCGCCCCACACACACACTACTGCATCAAAAGTTACTACTTATGATAACAAAGGCATTCGTTTTGTGGCATTGACGTTATATAGTTACACTTTCAATAACATCAGCGTATTTACATAGCAACGACCGAGGTCGACCTAGATATAGCAAGCATTAGCCGTTCATATCTCAGCCCGTGCTGACTCCGTTGTGCCCATTCTGCGGTCTGTTAATAACGTTTTCAATCAGACAGATGTATGGAAAGGCTTTTATTATAACATCCGTTGCAGTAAAATCATTATGCCTCCAGTCGTTTAGTCCTTCTGCAGAGCTAAAAGCTAAACGTCGGCCGCGGCGAGCTACCGCTGCCATTGTTGTTTTCATTGAGCTCTCCAATAGCGGAAGTAAAAAATTAATACGCGCTTGCTGATTGGTGCTAAGAACAGCAGGGCGGGTGCAAGCGATGTGACGTAATTGGCAGACGCGACTGTCAATCAAAATGATTCTGTTTGCCGACTGAATGAATATAAACGTTATTAACAGATTGCAGCATAGGTACAATACAGTACAGCTCAATACAACAACAATCAACAGTGGACTGGAGGATGCAGACCAGAGAAAGACTTTCGTCTTGTTTACATCAGGGTCCCCCATTTTCAATTCATCAAATTTCATATCTAAATCATATAATATCTCATTGCTAAATATATGCAATATATAATCTAATAATCCAATAATCTAAATCTAATATATAATATAAAAATGCTAAATGCATGGGTATTTTATTTTGTCTTTAATGTTAGCTTGCAAACTCAAATACTGTCTGGGTAAGCCTCATAATGAATTGTTTGGGGGAAAAAAGAAAAACATCGTGATGCGTATCGTGTATCGCCGAAAGGTCAGAAAATATCGTGATATCATATTTAGGCCATATCGCCCAGCCCTAGTACCTCCTAGTGAAGGTAAGGACTAAATTATATCAATCCTGCTTTGATCCAACCATGATTTCACCTCGATCGCAACGTGTGTGTGTAACGTTACTCGACAGTGTATGCCGTTGGTGACGATCAAAGCATCAAAAAACTATTATATACATTTGATTTGGAAATAGTAGCGTGTCCAGGCAAGAAACGGCAACGCTTTTAGTGAAATTCACGTTTTGCTACATGTCGTAGTTTTCTGGGATTAGACAGGATCACTCTAAAACTATACTTATATTCACCACAGTATAACTAACACGTGAATGTATTGATGGAATTTTTTTTTATTTTTCACATATTGAACGATAGATAGTTGATAGTATTGTATCCATAGCTATAATATAGAATATATATATAGCCCTGCAAACACAGCCACTTATTCCTATCTTTTAGAGCATTGGCGTGGTAGGAACAAACGATGCTCAAGTCCGTGGTGTCCAATGAGTTAAGGTTGTTTTGTTGTTGTTTAGAGCAGCGGTTCTCAACAGGGGTTCCGCGGAGAGCTGCCTGGGGTGCCACGAGATGCCTGGGAATGTTTCTTTAAAAATATAGAATGACAACTATTTAACTAAACAAATAGTCTATCTAGTGCTTCATGTGTATACAATAATTGCCTAATCTAATAACATGAACTAAAAAAGAAATCGATCACACGTTTCGTAAAGTTATTATAGAAACTTCAGCAACTTAACGTCCGCGGCAGGCATCATTACTTTTACCAACAGATTTTCCAACGCATTTCCAGAGCAGTCGCATTCGTGTGACGTCACATCACGGGTCCTATGTCCGTTATCAAGGAAATGCAAAGCGGCTAATTTTTTATTTTTTTTTTATTAACCTTTTCCCCCTCCATTTTCCTCCGATTTTCTCCCATCCCAATGTTAGTCGTATGCCAATTCCCAATCCCCTTCCTGGTCGCTGCGCACTTACCCCCCACAGTCAGATCATCTGCCAATCAACCGCTTCTCTTCACCTGGCAGCGCGGATTCTCATTGAGAGGGTGTAGCGTGTGGAAGGATCACACTATCCCCCTCAGGTCCTATCCGCGCTTAGCAGGCACCCCGACCGAACTGTAGGAGTCGCTGTTTACAACGACCCGGACCCACCCCGCCAGCTTCTCCCACCCTCTAATACAGCCAATTGTATTAGTGTGAACGGCCAGCCAAGCTGGTGACAACCCCGGAGCTGTGAGCTGGATTCGAACAGGCGAATCCAGCTCACAGCTCCGGGGTTGGTGACAGCGGCTACATTTTGTAATCACGCGGCAATCGTCGTCGTGATAATAATCACTAAATGCATTCAGTGCTGGATCTAATCAAATGGATTTATCGAGACACGTTATTAGGGATGCACCGAATGGGAAATTCTTGGCCGAAACCGATACCGAAAATAGGAAACAGTTGGCCAAAAACCGAATGCCGAAAGGCCGAAAATGATTAATATAAATATATATGTTTTTTTTTTTTTTTTTTTTAGCTACCTGATTATGGCAAAAGACATGATTATGGCTAAACTTAACTTAAATAATATTAATAATCACTATTATGGGCCCATAAAACATTTATTCAGCACTTTTGAATGCATACATTAATTCCAGACTGACTGCTGAAAGATTGTACAATTTAAACATTTTCTCTTTGCATACAACAAAATGTGCATTAAAGTCAAGTGTATTTTCTTTTCTCTGTAGGATAATTACAACAAAGTGCATTCAGAACAAAGCCAAGGTGCTTTAAAACTGCATAACGATTGCATAAAGACACACACACAGGACTGTTGCATTTACTACATCTCCCATGACTCTTAGCGGGGGATGACGTAGCTTACGAGAGACTACAACGATTGATGACGACTTCCTGTCCTCGCATTTCCATTTGCGGTTTAACGATACATTTTCAACAACAGATTGCTGCTAATTAAACACTTCATTTAAACGGAGTAACGTTAACGTTATGTCGAGTTCATACGTGTAGTGTAGTATGAACTCGTCATAACGTTAACATTACTCAGTGTCCACTGTTGCTGCCACCGTTGCGTCGCAGATGGATGGTACACTGTTAGCTCCGTAGCTAATCCGCTCCTAGACTACTGATAGCAGTACCGTTAACGTCGGAGCTGATCAATACTCAGTTTTTTTCTAATTTAGTTTAGAACCGGGTTTCGGGGGGCATCCCTACTCCCAAGAGGAGTTAGTTATCACAGGCTGTAGAATGCAGGAAGAGCTGCCAAGCTGCTCACGTTACATGTTGCGCATGCTACCGGTATGTCTGTAGTAGTCGCGTTTTGATGACGTCATCACAACAACACGTTATTTGACTTTCGGTCATATATTTTCGGTGCTAAAACCCTTTCGGCCGAAAGCCGAAAGAGCCGTTTTAACCATTTTCGGCCGATAATTTTCGGTAGCCGAATTTTCGGTGCATCCCTACACGTTATAGAAAGTTCAAGACCGGACCACACAGCTTCTGAAAAGTGCTAATTCCCGACGGCGATGGTCTACTCACAGAACAAGTGAGTGTATCAGCCGCTGTGTTATGATTATTATGATACAAAATGTGAATGAATGAATGAATGAAAACTGTATTTAACAGATAAACAGTAAAAGGCACTCTGCAGATTAATTTATATATAGCTGTTGCCTGTTTTATACGTCAACATTGTATTGCTGACCATCAACAAAGAATGACAGGATGTGATGTCATAATCAATCATCACCTCGCTAGAATAATATTTCCAACGTGAACCGCAAAGCTGAATTTTCACACAAAATGGACAAGTTCATATTTGTGTGAAGCTGGATTTTCATCCATGACAGCTCTGAAAACCAAATATAGGGCCAAGTTGAGCCTTGAGGATGACATGCGTGTTGCCTGGTCATCGATCTCCCCACGTATTGACCGTATCATTAGCCAGCAGCAGCAGACCTCGCACTGAGCTAGAAATGTCCACAAGTGCTTATTTTCTGTATTTATTTATATTTTTTGAGAAATGGTAACTTGGTGATCCTTTGATTTCTGAGAAATGGTCACCGTCACACTAGTTATTTTGTTTTGGAAAACAGTGCAGCTGCAACAGATAGCACGTTAGTGATCCTTTTCTGTATTAAAAAAAAATACATGATTTTCTGTTTGAGAAATGGTCACACTATTGCTATATTTATTTATACATTTAGACCTGAAACGCCTGCTAATAATGCATTATATAGCCTGCATATACACACAAATGTGTTTCCCGGTTTCAATGGGTTAAATAAACGTTATTTTGAAA
Source organism: Notolepis coatsorum (assembly GCF_963971535.1). Classification (NCBI taxonomy): domain Eukaryota; kingdom Metazoa; phylum Chordata; class Actinopteri; order Aulopiformes; family Paralepididae; genus Notolepis; species Notolepis coatsorum. The sequence goes on from NC_140183.1 coordinate 89,947,761, forward strand.
GCAAGCACTTTTGTCATCATTGTAGCAAAAAAGACAGGACCGGAAAAGTCTTTATCGTATGTAGGGGTGCCCTGGAATATTTTATTGGACACAGGGGTGCCTTGGCAGCAGAAAGGTTGAGAACCCCTGGTTTAGAACACCAAAAGATAGTTACATTTGAAATTGTTAAGATGCTTGTAGTGATGCTCCTCTCACCTCTTTGTTGGAGGAGTCCCCCGTGCTAGAGCCCTCCAGAGGCCTGGAGGAGGAGGGCTCCTCAGCCGGATGTGTGGAGGGAGAGCCAGTCTGCCCTGCCGGCTCAGGCTCAAAGGAGAAACGACTGTTGGTCGCAGTTTCCCTCTCTCTCTCCCTCTCTCTCTCCCTCTCTCGCTCCCTCTCTCGCTCCCTCTCTCGCTCCCTCTCCTTCTCTCTGTCTCTCTCCTTCCCTCGTCCTCCTCCATCGTAGCTGCCCACAGGAATGTTTGCCACCGTTGCCTTCACTTTCTGGGGGGTCCTCACGGAGAGCTTGGGGGTGCCTGTATTAAAAAAATTTAAAAAATTTAAAATATTGTAACTGCTTTCGTCAACAATGATGTAATTATTGGATGAAATTACGTATAGTGTTCCAAGTGTGTTTTATGATGGCAGACATTTATAACATAATATCAACATATTACGTAATAGCAACGTTAAAGCTTTAAACCCCTTTGAATAATAATAATAATAAATCAAATTTCTATAGCGCCTTTCAGGAAACCCAAGGGTCGCTTTACAATCACGAGGGCTGGGGAAAGGGGGCAGTGGGGGAAAAGGGAAAAAAGGGGGGGGATGAGGGCAGGTAAGGGATAATGAACCTAATCTAATCTAAACTAACTGATGGGGTTAACGCCTTGGTGAAGAGGTGTGTTTTGAGAGCAGTTTTGAAGACCTACATATACCCATATTTGGGGGTTGCAGAAGGGAGACATACAAAATCAACAGTAAATGTAACATAGAAGTCTTAAATACCACATGAAAGCTGGTCCCTGGGGATTAGTTTGAGGTGCAGCCTAGTATTGTGTCAATTCTTTATAGTAATAAATATGTAATAAACATTGTGTTTCGATAACATTTTTGAAAGTTCCTAAGTTCCTGTTCCCAAGCTTAATTATGTGTAGTAGACTGCTGCAGCAAGTTTGGTGTTGATACCATTAGTTAGTTACACAGATTTGGTGCATCACCAAACAATGTTTGACCATTCGAAAAATAAAAAAAAGGGAGTTTTGAGCCCTGCTGACAACACATCTAAACAATCCAACGACCATACATGCTTAATGGCACAGGTCTCTAGTTTATGGGTGCACCGTTTTACCCTAGAGCAGTGGTTCTCAACCTGTGGTACGCGTACCACCGGTGGTACTTGGCCCCCTGCTGGTGGTACTTAAAACATAATTCCTTTTTTTCCCGCAGTCAGGCCACTGAACTTAGAAGCAGGCCTGGCCGTGTGAATACCAAACCAAGCCGCATTTCTCGGAGACGCTCTCTGATTGGCCGATGCCCGTTTCTACACTGGTTAAGCTTAGGCACTCTTTCGAAGTTGGTTAAGGTTAGAGTTTGTCTTAGAGCGTGACGGCAAGTTCTTTCGACGGTTAAGCTTAGGCACTCTTTCGAAGTTGGTTAAGGTTAGAGTTTGTCTTAGAGCAGGGCGATAGAACGGCAGGTAGTTTGCACGCTGTTTGACGTGGAAATGGGCAAAGACACAGCTCGTCACGGATTGGGCAAACGCGTCAGTGGCCAATCAGAGAGCGTCAGTCAGTGCCAATCAGAGAGCGTCTCCGAGAAATGCGGCTTGGTTTGGTATACACGCGGCCAGGCCAGTGTTTCTAGTTGCGGCGGCGCAATAGTTAGATAACCTAAGTGGGGCACAACCAGGAGATCACTGTGACAGAGAGTAATGCAGTCAACAGTCATAAATCTTTTATTCAACTTCAGCCCTGATCATAACCATTTTTACTTTTAGATTTTTATTTTGTTTGTAATGTCAGATAAAAAATGAAATACTCCCACTTTTCTGAAGAGTTGTTGTTAAATCTGACATTACAAAAAACAAAAAAATTATCAAAATCAGTGTTAATCATTGCTAATCATTGACACATGCTAGCCTGTAATCTACTTTGCATTTGATATATTGAAAATATTTCACTTTGTGTTTTTAACAATAATTTGTGATGCCATCAAACAAACCGGCATTTAAAGGGTTACAATTCGAAAATGTATTGAATATGTGGTGGTTATGATCATGGGCTGAAGTTTAATAAAAAATGTATGAAAGAAAAAGTGGAAAAAATGTTCAGCATATAATATTTGTATGGCATTTTTTAAGAGGACAATTTAGTTCCCTACAAATTCCTGCACCAGAATGCAGGAAATTAAGTCTTTGTAAGAAAAAAAATCCTGGTGGGGGACCCCCAATGTGGCCTGACAGTGTGAGTGTGTGTGTGTGTGTGTGTGTGTGTGTGTGTGTGTGTGTGTGTGTGTGTGTGTGTGTGTGTGTGTGTGTGTGTGTGTGTGAGAGAGTGTTTGGATGAAATACTGTACAGTTGTTATTTTGTTGATAATGTTCTCATTTGCTGTGTGATAATTATGGTTATTATTCTGTTATTAATGTTCTCACTGTGTGTGCGTGTGTGTGTGTGTGTGTGTGTGTGTGTGTGTGTGTGTGTGTGTGTGTGTGTGTGTGTATCACTTACTGTGTGTGTGAGAGAGTGTGTATGTGTGAGAGAGAGAGACAGCAGACGGCCTACAGCAGAGCCTGGACCTGCTAGAGCATTACTGTCAGACCTGGGCCCTGGCAGTAAACCCCAAAAAGACCAAAATAATGATATTCCAAAAAAAATATCCAGATCTCAGGACGCCCTACCAAAGTTCTCAATTGGTACAAAACATGTAGGGCAGCGGTTCTCAACAGGGGTTCCGCGGAGAGCTGCCAGGGGTGCCGCGAGATGCCTGGGAATGTTCTTTAAAAATATAGAATGACAACAGTCTTATTTTGAAAATCCTGTAGCGGGTCTCATTTCTGCCCAAGCGCAGCTCCAACTATAATAACTAGGCTCCGACAGCTAGCAACATTCAGGTCATTATGATACTCTTATTTTGAAAATCCGTGGTGTCGTGACTCATATCCGCTCCAGCACACAGCCAATAGAATGCATCTCCACACAGCAGTACTAGTAGCGTCTCAGAGCAGCAGTAGCGTCTGGAACAGTGAACACGCACATTGCAATAGAGCAAGGATAGTGTTTTTGCGACCCAAAACAAATCCCTGCTGTTTTATGCCGCAACGGGTCAAATGCATATAACATGCTTTGCAATCCTTGCCATTCCTTTATGACCACTTCGTGTTTAAGACCGGAATTAACGCCCCGTTAGCATAAGCTATCAACAAGCTAAAGCCCTGTTCAGAGAGACAGAGAACAGCAGAGTGGGGACTGGGAAGGGGGGGGGGCATTCTCCCTGTGTGTGTGTGCGTTTGAAAAGATATGATGAAGTCAGACGAGTATATTATATTGATAGTAAATGTACTGAGGGTGGACAGACAGATGATGTTGATATTTAAACATAAAAAATACAATACATAATAAATGTATGCATGATCATTATGCAACATAAAACAATTGCAAGAACGGTTTGGGAGAGGAAGGGCTTGCGTGTTCCAAAAGATTTACTTAAAGTTTAAAGCTCAATATATCAAAACGTGGCACTTTATAGTGAACAGGAGGTCTATTTGTATTAAAAACAATAAATAGTTTTTCATTTAAATGTCTGGAAGAGCTAAAAAAAATGTGTAATGTAATTCCTTACACGTAACGTGTCTGGCTGTGTGACGTCAACTTGTCAGCATGAAAATGACATGCAACTAAATAACACAAATAACACGTTTTATACTTGTGCTACAAGATTTTGGCCTGTGCTACAAAACTATCAACCTCTGTAGCACCAGTGCTATGTGCAAAAAAAGTTAACGTACAGCCATGCAACTATTTAACTAAACAAATAGTCTATATAGTGCTTCATGTGTATACAATAATTGCCTAATCTAATAACATGAACTAAAAAAGAAATCGATCACACGTTTCGTAAAGTTATTATAGAAACTTCACCAACTTAATGTCCGCGGCAGGCGTCATTACTTTTACCAACAGATTTTCCAACGCATTTCCAGAGCAGTCCTATGTCCGTTATCAAGGAAATGCAAAGCGGCTATCGCAATTGTCGTTGTGATAATAATCACTAAATGCATTCAGTGCTGGATCTAATCAAATGGATTTATCGAGACACCTATGGAAAGTTCAAGACCGGACCACACAGCTTCTGAAAAGTGCTAATTACACGCTTCCGACGGCGATGGTCTACTCGCAGAACAAGTGAGTGTATCAGCCGCTGTGTTATGACAAAATGTAAATGAATGAATGAATGAAAACTGTATTTAACAGATAAACAGTAAAAGGCACTCTGCAAGGATGTGATGTCATAATCAATCGTCACCTCACTAGAATAATATTTCCAACGTGAAGCTGAATTTTCACACAAAATGGACACGTTTTTAACTCATCCATCGAAACAGGTTACAGTTACCAATACCAATTCAGTACCAATTCGACCGCTGAGATTGCCCCAGTCAAACAGTGCAGCTGCAATGTTGTGTTCTCATGCTAAACCAGACTGGTATCATGTTTTTAAAAAAAAAATACATGATTTTCTGTTTGAGAAATGGTCACACTATTGCTATATTTATTTATACATTTAGACCTGAAACGCCTGCTAATAATGCATTATATAGCCTGCATATACACACAAATGTGTTTCCCGGTTTCAATGGGTTAAATAAACGTTATTTTGAAAGCAAGCACTTTTGTCATCATTGTAGCAAAAAAGACAGGACCGGAAAAGTCTTTATCGTATGTAGGGGTGCCCTGGAATATCTTATTGGACACAGGGGTGCCTTGGCAGCAGAAAGGTTGAAAACCCCTGATGTAGAGTACTGCACACATTACACCTATTTAGGCCTAAAACTAAGTTCAACTGGACATTTTAAGGAAGCAGTCAATGAGCTGAGAGGGAAAGCACGCCGGGCTTTCTATGCCATAAAAAGAAATATACAAACAGAAATACCAATTCGAATCTGGTTAGAATTAATTTAATGTGTTATTGAACCAATTGCACTCTATGGCAGTGAGGTGTGGGGTCCACTTACAAAACAAGACTTTACCCAATGGGACAAACACCCCATTGAGACCCTGCATGCAGAGTTCTGTAAGATTCTCCTACATGTCCAGAGGAAAACTACAAACAATGCATGCAGGGCAGAATTAGGCCATTACCCACTAATACTAAAAATACAAAAAAGAGCAATTAACTTTTGGACACACATAAAACGAAGTGACCCCCTCTCGTACCATTATCAAGCCCTGCAGTGCCAAGAGCTGAGGAGCATCAGGAACCCCCTTACCCAGCTGGTCCTGAGGCTGAGTCCACAAACCTGCTCTCTTAACACACCTCAGGAACAGAACACATCACCAATCAGAATAAATCAAATTACTACACAGCTAAAACAAAACTACACCACCTATTGGAAAACACAAACAAAAGCACAGAGCAAAATGCAGTGCTATCTGGCTCTAAATCGACAGTACACCATAGCAGATTATTTGAGCATGGTGACTGATCAACAACTAAAAAGAACCTTGACAAAATACAGACTGAGTGAGCACAGCCTCGCTGTTGAAAAGGGGAGGCACAGGAAAACCTGGCTTCCTGCAGAGCAAAGGCTGTGCTGTCATTGCACCCTCAGTGAGCCTGAAACTGAGTTGCACTTCCTCACCAAATGTGAAAAATATAAATATATTAGAGAAACGCATTTAAAAAAAAATTGAATTAATAACAAAAGGCTTTCTCGCACTACAAGATACAGAAAAACTACCAGTCCTACTAGGGGAGGACTCAACAAGCTGTGAGCTAGCAGCAGCATAGTTGCTGCCTGCCACAAACTGAGGGACAGTGAGTGACAGTCACCTGACATGTTTACGCCGTAATACTTGATGTTTTATTTTACGATGATATTTTGTATGTACTTATATCCGTTTGTAATCCATGTTTAATATTGCTTTGGCAACATGTAGAAGTACGTCATGCCAATAAAGCCATTTGAATTGAATTGAGAGAGAGAGAGAGAGAGAGAGAGAGAGAGAGAGAGAGAGAGAGAGAGAGAGAGAGAGAGAGAGAGAGAGAGAGAGAGTGTTTGAATTAAGTACATTTGCTGAAATAGTTGTTCTTAATTTTCTCACTTGCTATGTGAGAATGTTAGTTATTATGTTCTCAATGCCCCTTGCATTGTATGAGAATTGTGTGGAAGAGTTTGCTAGTTCTAGTGCTACCCCTTTGTACATTGTGGCTGTGTCTGACAAAAGTTAACAATAAATGATGTTATTAGGAATACATTTGCGAGTCTCAGCTCCACAGCCGTACCTGTTCATGCAGCTCCAAGACACTTTCTTCCTCTTTTTGGAAAATAACATTTTCATGCTGCATGATAGGCACTGCATGGTTCTGACCCTGAACTCCACGGGACTAGTGAACATTGGGCCTCTGGGTGTACAGGTGAGACTTGTGTGGTTCCACTGAGCCCATTGGCATCCAGATGAGTAGAGGTGAAAGGTCAAGAGACCCCTTTGAAGTTGGCCATGCCACTTCATCGACTCAAAAACTCATTTAACGTTTCCAGGTAAGCTAGCACGGTTTGGTATATATGGTATCCATAGATTCCTCAAGGTCTCTAGTTTCATATGATATCACCATCTTCACTACAGCCTCTGAAAGGGTTCAATCTTACCAGGAGTGTGGCTTGGCAGAGGGGGGCTGCAGGGCCTCGCAGACACAGCAGAGCCACCGGGCGGAACCGTCTTACTGGAGGCCTGGCTCTGTCTCTCCACCTGGCGCTCCGCATGCGTCTGGAGCTCCATCTGTCGCTCCGCTGGTCTGTCCGGGGGCAGGTGCCTGTCCGGGGGCCCCCCCGGGTGGTGCTGCGGGTGGGTGTGTGTGATGGTGGTGGTGGTGCTGGGGGCCACCGTGTGTTGGGGCAGAATGTGCGGGCACACGCCGGAGGGGCTCGAGACGGTGTAGACCACGCTGGGGGGGACTGTTGTCATGGAGACCACTCCCGTTGCCATGGTGACATTGGGTGAGGGGGGGTAGACGGCTCCGGATGCAGGGGCTGGGGGCTGTGGGCAGTGAGCTGGGGCCAGCAGCGGTGGCTGACCTGCACACAAAACAACCAACCTGAGTTACTACAGCGGCTCCATTACCTGGTTTCTCTCCATTTAACCTCTCGTTCGTTACGTTTCGTTTCTTGTGCCATGAGCTTATTTATTCAATCAAACAACTAAGTGACACAGCACCTGACAAAAACAGAATAGAGTGTAGGAAAAAAAAAAAAAAAAATCATTCTACGAACTCTATTCCGTGGTTGTCCATCCCACTGACCTGCCATGAGTGGCTGCACTAGGGTTTGACCAGAGGGGCCGATGGCAGTGAAGCCCAGCGTTGCCAGGGGTGATGGGACATATGCAGATCCTGGCACGGGCAGACCTTGCTGGGTGGGGGAGGAGCCTGTCGTCGTGGAGACCAGAGGCAGAGTGGATGGGACCCCTGGAGTGGACTGGACATAGGTGATCCTGGGGGGGGGGGGGGAAGAGAGAGAGAGAGAGAGAGAGAGAGAGAGAGAGAGAGAGAGAGAGAGAGAGAGAGAGAGAGAGAGAGAGAGAGAGAGGGAGGGAGAGAGAGAGAGAGAGAGAGAGAGAG
>NC_140183.1:89960575-89965575 GCF_963971535.1 Notolepis coatsorum
GTACGTTCATCAGTGTGACTGCTACTGTACGTTCATCAGTGTGACTGCTACTGTACATTCATCAGTGTGACTGGTACTGTACATTCATCAGTGTGACTGCTACTGTACGTTCATCAGTGTGACTGCTACTGTACGTTCATCAGTGTGACTGCTACTGTACGTTCATCAGTGTGACTGCTACTGTACGTTCATCAGTGTGACTGCTACTGTACATTCATCAGTGTGACTGCTACTGTACGTTCATCAGTGTGACTGCTACTGTACGTTCATCAGTGTGACTGCTACTGTACGTTCATCAGTGTGACTGCTACTGTACGTTCATCAGTGTGACTGGTACTGTACGTTCATCAGTGTGACTGCTACTGTACGTTCATCAGTGTGACTGCTACTGTACGTTCATCAGTGTGACTGCTACTGTACGTTCATCAGTGTGACTGCTACTGTACGTTCATCAGTGTGACTGGTACTGTACGTTCATCAGTGTGACTGCTACTGTACGTTCATCAGTGTGACTGCTACTGTACGTTCATCAGTGTGACTGCTACTGTACGTTCATCAGTGTGACTGCTACTGTACGTTCATCAGTGTGACTGCTACTGTACGTTCATCAGTGTGACTGCTACTGTACGTTCATCAGTGTGACTGGTACTGTACGTTCATCAGTGTGACTGCTACTGTACGTTCATCAGTGTGACTGCTACTGTACGTTCATCAGTGTGACTGCTACTGTACGTTCATCAGTGTGACTGCTACTGTACGTTCATCAGTGTGACTGCTACTGTACGTTCATCAGTGTGACTGCTACTGTACGTTCATCAGTGTGACTGGTACTGTACGTTCATCGTGGGCGCTCGGGTGCTTATTTGAGTCAAAAGAAATCAGGACCAATGAGATCCAATGACCGGCAATGTCACTACATTCCTTCCTCGCGGTGAGCCGCTCTGCCCATAGTGTGGCTCTGTGTGCCGCTCTGCCCATAGTGTGGCTCTGTGTGCCGCTCTGCCCATAGTGTGGCTCTGTGTGCCGCTCTGCCCATAGTGTGGCTCTGTGTACGCTCTGTGTATTATGACACCATGTCTCCCATTTTCCTTGGTCTGATCACGTTCTAGGAATCACAGCAGGTCAATATCATTATCATCAATATCATGTTACTTCATGTACAACATAAAGGACTCTATTTTCATGAATCAAGGCGTTAGTTCAGGGCAGTGTGCCACATTTGGGCATGTCCAGCTTATTCTTGGTAATTATGACCCATCAAGTCAGCTCCTTTCATTTCTTTTAGAAACAATGGCATGCTGGATTTATATGGTTCCACATATTTGACGGGAGCAGTTTAGCATTAGTAAAGAACATCGGCATTTTGAAATGTAGCAAAAACGTGAAAAAAGAGTAATGGCACAAGACTGCATACTAAATGCACAATGAATTGGGTATTGTAGTAGTTACCATGGAAACTACTAGACATTTACCTTAATTGGTTGCAACAGTAAAATAATTAAATAATCTAAACCTCCGTCAAAGATTACGAACCTACACACTATGGTTTGGTCATAAGTACTGAGAGTTTGAGCTTCACTGGGAGCTGCACAGTGGAACCTCACTCCCCAGGTGTATGGAGCAGCTCAACCAAGAGCAAACTGTACTGTAATAACTACCATTATACAATTATATTATATTAGCCTATGTCCTGCGTCATCCAATTAAAAATTCATTCATATTTTAGTTTAGTGTCACACTTATTGGACACAAATATAACTAAAAGACCTCCGCCAAGACCCAACAATCTCCCCACAATCTGCCATCACTTTCACATGCAACATTTTACTGATTAGATAAAAAGATTTTTTTTAAAGAGTTGCCATAATGGAAATGTCATAGGGTCACCAGAGTCAGCAGACTTCCCCCCCTAGGGGTCATACATATTCACAGCTGATTTTGTGATTGTACGACTAATAGATCAGAAGATACGCTCATTTGAAAATGGAAGGTTTTGCCTGATGGTTTGGCCTGGTGGTGCTAGAAGAAAGGTCATGAGGTCACCAAAACCCAATAGCTTTCTTCTTCCAGGGGTCATGAATGTGCACAGCAGACCTTTCAAGATATCTTTTGTTTATCGTGTTAACTGTGGCATTCAGTTAGCCTTGTCTTAGGTAGAATTAACATTTAGTAAGATGTACTGCAATCCCCGCCTAACCAAATTGCCAATTCGCTGCCACAATGAGAATCTACCAGCCTTATGTTGTCACAGAAATAGAGCCCAACGCCTGCTTGGAACTAACTTGGCTAACTTAGAACTAGCCCAAGTTTATGATTTATATTTGTACGAGTTGGTCGGCCATTGGAGTGCAACTTCCTAGTGGTTAACTTAAAAGATGTAATGAATGAATTGATGAATTATACTGACCCAAAACAAACAGTACGGCTCTGTGACTCGTTTAAAACAAAAACTAAAATCTGTGACTTCTGGATATGAGCTATAATCTGGTGTTGGCTGGATGGACCGTACTTAAGTAAGTAGAAGAAATGCATTGTTGGTTTTGGTCTTTTCGTCGGCGACAGTATGTTGACAATAACGTGGGGGAAAAAAGGCCTTATCCTTTAACCCTTTCACTGCCACACGGCAGCCGGTTAACCCTTTCACTGTGACAATACAGAAGGTTAGCCCTTTACTATCACACAACCGACGGCGATGCTCCATCATTAGCATCATTAGCTCCGCATTTGCGGAGCTAATGATGCTAATGATGGAGCATCGCCGTCGGTTGTGTGATAGTAAAGGGCTAACCTTCTGTCGTGTGGCAGTGAAAGGGTTAAGAGCAACCATCTAAAGCCCTCACCTCTGACCCCTGGGCTGACCACTCCCACTGCTGGACTGGACGTGTATCCCGTCAGCGAACTTGAACCTGGCTGCTTCCCATTGGCCAAGGACACGTGTGTGGGCGGAGCCGTGGGCAGGTTGAAGATACTGGTCGGCTGGCTGAGCTGCTGAGGGGGACTCTTGGGATGATTGGTGCTGGCAGGCAGGGTGGGCAGAATGTACTGGACCTGTGTGATGGCCTTACCCCCAGGGGGCGCCAGGGAGGGAGCTGGGAGGAAGTGGGACTGGAGCAGAGGCCCGTTGGTCTGGCTGTGTTGGGCAGAAAGAGCGGCGGAGGAGGGGGCCTGCTGCTGGGGAGAGGGGGTGATGAGCTGCACTGTGGGCTGGCCAGGGAACGCTCCTCCCAACACCAGATTAGTCACTACTCCCCCCGGGCCCGCCCCTGAAACTACAGAACTGGGTGACGAGGAGTAGTACCCACCCCCTGCCCCGCCTCCTGTTCCAGAGCCAATCAGAAGTTGCGGCTGCTGTGGAGTGAGGGACTTCCTGTCTGGCGGGTGCGGGGCACCTCCATCTCGAGGTTTGCTGGCGATGGGGACCGGCGTGCTGATCACAGGACGAACCACGTTGGTCACCACCGTAGAGGCCACCCTCACGGCACCCAAACCCAGGAGAGGGCTCATCCCCAGGGGACCCAAGGCGAGAGTGGGCCCTCCGACTGAAGAGTTGGAGATGACCGACTGGCCTGAAGAGGAGAGTGAGAGAGAAAGAGAAGCCACTCCTCCCCCCTCTCCTCCAAACCCATCCTTACAATCTCCCTCTCCTCCTCCACCTCCTCCTCCTCCCTTCCTCCGGCGGTCTTGGAACCCTCCACCTCCTCCTCCTCTCCCCTCGTCATAGCGCTTGGTGGTGGGGTAGGAGGAGAGAGAGACACTCCTGCCATGAGGGGTGTGGTGGGAGGAGGATGAGGAAGAGCAGATCACCGGAGCAAAAACCCTCTGGAAAGAGAGGGAGATCAGATTAGCCATCAGATTATCGGGACACCATGAAGGCATAACAGGAGAGCTGCTTTAAATGGCAAAGTGTCAATATCTAATCAATAGACACACGGGTCAATATGAAGAGGGAGGCACCGACTGTCTGTGGCAGAGAAACGGTTACCTTGCGGTCGCTCTCGTCTCCGGAGCCGTTCTCACTGTCGCTGTCGGTCACCCTCTCCTTGCACTTCAGGTCTATGGAGGCGCCGGGGTACGAGTCCTCTGTGGGGGGAAGCAACAGGTTCACTCCACGTCTCAGAGGAAAGACTAAAGAAATGCTCAGGTATCATGGGGGTACATTCTTTTTTTCCCAACGTCTCACCAATGACATCGTCGTCTCCCTCCTCCTCACAGATGACCATGCGCTCCTCGTCGCTGGTCATGTCCTCGCTGACCCCCCGCTGGGAGCGCGACAGGGGCGGGGCGCGGCCTGAGAACGGACCCCCGCCGTCCCCCCCGCACATCTGATGGAAGGAAGGAGAGGAGCCATAATGTTGAGAATGAACAGAGATTTAAGAAAATATATATATATGTATTGTATTCTGCTGCTTTCTAATGGGATGTTCTTGTTATTATTCCATCTCCTAAGCGTACAAGCCTGGCCTCACCTGTGCCAGCTCCACCAGGGCCTGCGTGTTGCCCCTCTCGCCCCTCTCCAGGCTGTGCATGGCACTCTGGGAGAAGGCTCGGGGGCGGGTCAGCTGGCCCACGTGCCCCTCCCCTGCACCCCGCTCAGACACGCCCACCAGACCTGGCCCCACACCCTTCAGCTCCACAGGGTGGGGCTCTGTTGGGGAGAGAAGAGACACTTTAGAACCATGGGACTGGATCAAGAATCAAGAATCAAGAGGTTTATTTGTCACATACATACCAGGGCATACAGTGAAATGCGGGTGGTCATGCCCGCATTGATTGTGCGAAATACAATAATAAAATAGGCATAGAAAAAAATAAACATAGACAAAATTAAATAGGTAAGACACAAGATATGCACGGGGGAAAAAAAGACATGCTGCGTTCCTGAGAACTGGTTCCTATACACTACTATACTATATACAATTTTAGCTCTTGTATCATACTATCAGTACCTCCTTCCTTTAAAGTGAAGGTTTATGTGTGTGTGTGTGTGTGTGTGACCTCTG